>NC_041393.1:380572117-380596265 GCF_002162155.2 Triticum dicoccoides
TTCCTTCAGTGGAGTGGTAGATCTAGGTCTTCCCTACCAAATCCTAGAAGAGCAACAAGCTTGAGTGGCCAGGGAAAGATATCTAGAAAGGATAAGCTTAGGGCAACAATGGAGGAGGAAGAGATAAGAGGTTTTAACTTGGGGAAGAAACCCCCTTTGTATAACCCCTCAAACTCTAACTGTTACTCACATTTTACACTAAGTTGTAGTGCCGCTCCAGAGAGCGGTACTATTATAGTCCCATACAGGATGCACTTTCAGTGTACAAGCGGTACTACCGAAAGGGGTACCGGTAGTAACGGCTATGATGAAATAACCAACACTGCCGCAACAGTAGCGCCCTAGCACCGCGGCCAAAATAGAGATGAATGAACCCCCTGCGGTAGTTGGTCTGGCAATGTCGCTCCAATAGGGAAGCGGTACTACCGGTCATCCATGCGGTACTATCGGTTTGGAGGCAGATAGTGGTAGTACTACTCCCATGAAGGGATCGGTACTACCGCTATGTACCCCGGTGCTACCGGGTAGTGAAAATCAGAAGCACCAAAGAAGAATGGGGAACTCCTTGAAACTTGGGAAGGCTATGGTGTACAATATGGTTTTGTGTATGTGTTTGATTCCACCCATACCTTTCAACATGGACCCCCTCTTAATAGTTTGGTTTTCCTATGACTCAACAGAAAATAAATGGTCAGAAATTTGTCTTGAAATCATATGTTGGTTCGTTGAGCCGCCGAATGTGTAGGACCATCCATATAACATCCTGATACAAGGTTGGGATGTAAACCGGAATCAAGTAACCAAGTCAAGTAGCCGGAGATAGGAAAAAAACAAAAAGTTTTTTTTTGCAGGTAACAAAAAGTTAGAACCACGTACAATTTAACACGCACATGACATGCGCTACTCAACCCCCCGAAGTTGCTCCTTAGCAGCCTTCATTTTCCACTGCCACATGCGTCGTGCATAGCGGGCATCCGCGTGATGGGATGGGTAACGCTCTCGTGGCTATTCGCATTGCATCTCCGGCAGTGCACGACACCAAAACAAGATAATTAAGCAACCACCATTGTGTGCGAGATATGTTCTATTTTTTCACATCCAACGAATGGCAAACACACGAGCAACGATCGAAAATAAGACCCATTGGTTTGAGCTTTGAGGTGGTGTTGTGTTCCGAATTAGCAAAGATATAGGTCACCGAACCACAATAATTACATGTCAGCATAGGCAAAGAGCATCTAACAACCATGTTCATAAACCAGACTGTTGACCTTGTGTAATTGTCTCCCTAGGCGTGTGAAAGCACAACTTAGCCTGCATCCACTAAACCAACTTTACCAAGGGCATCATTCATCACGAAACTTTGTGCGTGACTACCATGCGAATGGTGACAACACGTGACATCCCGTGGCCATCGTAAAAAGGATCTCATTTGCCTAACCGCAAGAAAATAACCCTTCCAAGCCTTTCTCAACAACCATTCACCACTGCCAACAATTTTTAAGCCCTTGTTCTCCTGCCTCGGCCTCTTCACTTCGCTATAGTTATAAAATCTTATTCATACATCTGATGGCTTCTATAACAGCAAAGATGCTCATCCATCAAATAAAAAGTTGATGCCCGCTACACAAATAGAACAAGCATGTAAGTAAAACAATCGATGATCTAAAAACAGAAGAAAAAAATGCCATGCTCATCTGCGCCAACAAGAGGTAGATTTTTCGTGACCAATCCAAACCGGCATTAGGACGTCAAGACAGTTTCAGGCAACAAAATAATGATTTCTTTCCCCAACATGATTCAATCACAAAGGATCGGGGCAGGACACGAAACCGGCCTGTGGACAGAATAGCCGGATGGGGTCTAGACAGGACACATGCAGAGGCACACGCAGGCATAAAAAAACACCCCGGTCGGGATGGTCCCATGGGTACACGGCCAGACAAGGCCCTCGCACACCCACACGCTGCGCAAGGCCGACCATGCAACACTCACACGCCAACTTAGGTGCATGGGCGTACCCGACTCACGCGAACCAAACAACCCTACAGGAAACGAAGCATGCTGACACATCGACCCAGCCTCACCTGGCGCAGCGCCCAGTAATATTAGACGACCGCAAGTGCGACAAGGAGCGAACGACATGAGGAGTGACAATGGACGAAGGGTACTCGCGGGCGAGGATGCGCCGTATGGCGGATACTCCGATAACCTTAGAGCATCTACAGTCGGACTTGGCAAATCCGCCCCCCTATACGCCCACGAACGCATCCGGGCACGTTCGCCGGCCCCTCATACGTTGTGCCCCACATCCACATACCTAAAATACCGATCATCAAATCCATGCAATCCATGCACATCGATTATACAATACAAATTGTCCGAATTCAGCAGTTCAAAACAAAACAAAGTAAATCATAGTTCAGCAAACCGGACATGCCAAAATGAAATCAGTGTCCGAGCGTGATGGATGGCTTTGGATCACGTGCGCGGTGCGCCTGCTCTGAGCGGAATGCGACATGCTCCGGGAAGAATGCATCCTGCTCGTCCTGGTCCGCCTACATCCGAGCTGCCTGCTCCACCTGCATCCGGGTTGCCTCCTCTGCCTGCATCTGGGCCACAGCTGCCCTCGCCACCTCGTAGTACGTACATGTCGAGGGCAGCCCGAGCGCTGCCCGTGCCCGTGCTCATCCGCGCATGAATGATCTGCGGCGAGTGACATACGTAACCCCCGACATCTGCATGGGCGGAAAGCTCTCTGGAATGGCGCAGCCAGGCGTCGAATCCTCCTTTGTCCCAATGGGGCCGGACAGTGTAATATGCGTCGGTGCTCGGATGGAAGGGGTGCGGGGGTCCGGGCATGGCAGAGGAGACATCTGCTCCACCATGTCTGAACCTCCCAGTGATGCCGCCTGTTAGTGTCAAAACCAGGAGACCTTGGGGTAGGGGGTCCCGAGTTATGGATCTCGGATCGAGGGTAACAGGAATGAAGGAGAAGATGTTTACCCAGGTTCGTACCCGCTTGTTGGAGGTAAAACCCTACGTCCTGCTCTTGTTTATATTGATGGAGATGCATCAGTTACAGAGTTGATCTACCTCGAGATCTTAATGCGTGTTCTGACTCTAGGGCTAGGTGAATGATTTTGTGTTGATGTCCCCTCTACGGGCTAAACCCTATGGCTTATATACACGCCAGGGAGGGTACCTAAGGTTATAAGGTTGGTAACTATGAGCCCGTCGACAACAAAGATCTTGGAGTATACATCAAAGTCTTCGGGAGAGGTAGTCTTGATCACGCCTCCTACATACGGCTTCCAGAGTCCATCTTGATCACGAGTGGTGGCTTGCCGGCCCAGCCCGAGGAGAATGGGCTGGCTGGGTTGGTACCCCCTTATCCAGGACACCGTCAGTAGCCCCCGAACTAGTCTTCTAAGCCGAGGATGATCCTTCCAATAAGAACCTCGGAACCAAAGTCCTTGGCTCGACAGACAAGTTCTTCCTTTTGATTCTCGAACCACTTCTTCAAAGGAGTGATGTCAGCTGAAGCTCGACCGAACCCGGTCCCTATGCCCAAAGAGATTAGAAGGTTTAGCTTCGAAAGCCAAAACACCTCGGCGTAAACGGCTCCGCACAGTCTGATAACTTTATCGAAACATCTCACCACAGGACGGGTCGAGCAGTTACAGCCCACCTCAAATCATTGCCCGAGGCAAACTTTTTACTGGCACGTCCCTTCGAGGCAAAGATCATGCCTGTTTTATTAGGGATATCATCAAGTTTTTGTTTCCCCCCATATGCTCAATGGCATCTTTGATGGAAGTGGCGAGTTTATCGACGCTGTGAGGGGGACTCTTGGCCTTTCGCAGGCCTATAAGAGCAAATGGAGGACCACGTAACTAACCACGCTCCCATTCTCACCATCTTACTGCTTCATCTAGGTCAGCGCCCAGATTTGATCCCGCATCCCTTTCCACCTAGCGAGTCCACCCTTCCATGCCTGCCATGACCGAGACCCTTGATACGTCTCCAACATATCTATAATTTTTTATTGTTCCATTCTATTATATTATCTATTTTGGATGTTTAATGGGCTTTATTATACACTTTTATATTATTTTTGGGACTAACCTATTAACTGGAGGCCCAGTCCAAACTGTTGTTTTTTCCCTATTTCAGTGTTTCGCAGAAAAGGAATATCAAACGGAGTCCAAACGGAATGAAACCTTCGGGAGAGTTATTTTTGGAACAAACGCAATCCTGGAGAATTGGAGTGGATGTCAAGAAAGAAACGAGGAGGCCATGAGGTAGGGAGCCGCGCCCAGGAGGGTAGCCGCGTCCCCACCCTTGTGGGCCCCTCATGGCTCCCCTGACCGACTTCCTTTGCCTATATATACTCATATACCCTAAAAACATCCAGGAGCACAATCGATCGGTAGTTCCACCGCCGCAAGCCTCTGTAGCCACCAAAAACCAATCGGGACCCTGTTCTGGCACCCTACCGAAGGGGGGATCCCTCACTGGTGGCCATCTTCATCATCCTGGCGCTCTCCATGACAAGGAGGGAGTAGTTCACCCTCGGGGCCGAGGGTATGAACCAGTAGCTATGTGTTTGATCTCTCTCTCTCTCTCTCTCTCTCTCTCTCTCGTGTTCTTGATTTGGCACGATCTTGATGTATCGCGAGCTTTGCTACTATAGTTGGATCTTATGATATTTCTCCCCCTCTACTCTCTTGTAATGGATTGAGTTTTCCCTTTGAAGTTATCTTATCGGATTGAGCCTTTAAGGATTTGAGAACACTTGATGTATGTATTGCATGTGCTTATCTATGGTGACAATGGGATATTCACGTGATCTACTTGATGTACGTTTTGGTGATAAACTTGTGGGTTCAGTGACCTTGTGAACTTATGCATAGGGGTTAGCACATGTTTTCGTCTTGACTCTTCGGTAGAAACTTTGGGGCACTCTTTGAAGTTCTTTGTGTTGGTTGAATAGATGAATCTGAGATTGTGTGATGCATATTGTATAATCATACCCACGGATACTTCAGGTGACATTGGAGTATCTAGGTGACATTAGGGTTTTGGTTGATTTGTGTCTTAAGGTGTTATTCTAGTACGAACTCTATGGTAGATCGAACGGAAAGAATAGCTTCGTGTTATTTTACTACGGATTCTTGAATAGATCGATCAGAAAGGATAACTTTGAGGTGGTTTCGTACCCTACAATAATCTCTTTGCTTGTTCTCCGCTATTAGTGACTTTGGAGTGACTCTTTGTCGAATGTTGGGGGATTGTTATATGATCTAATTATGTTATTATTGTTGAGAGAACTTGCACTAGTGAAAGTATGGACCTTAGGCCTTGTTTCCTAGCATTGCAATACCGTTTTTGCTCACTTTTATCATTAGTTACCTTGCTGTTTTTATAATTTCAGATTACAAAAAAACTATATCTACCATTCATATTGCACTTGTATCACCATCTCTTCGCCGAACTAGTGCACCTATAAAATTTACCATTGTATTGGGTGTGTTGGGGACACAAGAGACTCTTTGTTATTTGGTTGTAGGGTTGTTTGAGAGAGACCATCTTCATCCTATGCCTCCTGCGGATTGATAAACCTTAGGTCATCCACTAGAGGGAAATTTGCTACTGTCCTACAAACTTCTGCACTTGGAGGCCCAACAACGTCTACAAGAAGAAGGTTGTGTAGTAGACATCAAGCTCTTTTCTGGCGTCGTTGCTGGGGAGGTGAGTGCTTGAAGATATATCTTTAGATCTTGCAATCGAATCTTTTAGTTTCTTGTTTTGTCACTAGTTTTGTTTATAAAAAAAACTACAAAAAAATGGAATTGAGGGTGCCTCATATGCTTCATCTTTTTAATATCTTTCATGAAAATAAAGATTTCGATAATTGTGCCAAAGTGTTAGAAGAAGAATGCATTAGAATGTTTGGCACTAAATCTTTGAATGATGAGCATGATTGCAATGTTGTTAGTATGAACTCTTTGAATATCCATAGTACTAATGATGATTGCACTAGTCATGATGAAAATGTCTCTTATAAGCATGTCAACTTCTGTGGAGTGCATAGAGTTTGCAAGTACACAACAAATAAGGAAGATAGATTTTGCAAGATGCATAAGTATTTAGAAACTAAATGGTTGCAGAGAGGCTAGAAAATTGTGCTGAAAATTTAAAATTTCTTTGCCATCCTTGTGAACTTTGCAATGAACATGATCATTTAAATACCCAATGCAAATTGTTTCATGATCGAATCGTGTCCAAAAATTGTGATGACTTGATTTCCCTTGCACATCATAATGAACTTAGTTTGCTTATGGGTTATGAAGAAATGAAACGTTTAACTAAGAATCTTCCAGAGTTTGTCCTTGATAAAGTTCTTGATTTTGATCTACATGAAATTTATATGTATTGTGCGGTGAATTGCATTGAAAATCTTTACATTACTAATTACATAAAATCAAGAAAACAAATAGAAGATGAAGAGAATACTAATGAAAGGGAAGAGATTTCTCAATATCCTCCTATTCTTTCTTATGATATATCAGGTAACGAGGAGGAGCCTTCTATCCAACCAATCTCATTAATAAGGAGCTCCAAAAAGAGGGTTAACCCCACACATGATGCGAAGAAGAAAAAGAAAAGACGTAGAAGCAAAGGTAAAAGGGTACCCCTCCCAAATGATGTTGCTCCTATTACTCATTGTGATGATGATAATTGTTATACTATTGGTGCTATCTATACTATTTATGATGAGAGTGATTATGCCTATGATATGAAAAGGCCCAAGATTAGGGATGCTATGTTTGATGAGAATGACATGTTTGAGAATTTATTTGCTGCAATTAATGTTTGTCCCAAGCTTGGGGATGCTATGTTTTATGAAGATGATATTCTTAACCTCCCAAGTTTTGATATGCAAATTTATTATGATGATAACATGCCTCCTATTTATGATGATTATATTGATGAAAGTGTGTTTGGAAGAGTGTCAAATTTAGGAAGTAATGATCCCACTATTTTGGAGGGTGTTGAATCTTATTGTGACAATTATGAAAGTGGATTTGGAGAGTTCATGACTTTATTTAGTGATGATTCCACTATCTTGGAACAAGTTTCAATTGATTATGATGAGAACAAAGTTGCTACTTATGATGGTTATTGTGATGACTTGTATGCTATTAAGAATAATGATAACCATGCAATTTGTCATAATAATTTTAGTTTTCAATTGGATTATGCATCACATGATAATTATTTTGTTGAGTTTGCTCCCACTACTATTCATGAGAAGAAATTTTCTTATGTGGAGAGTAGTAAATTTTCTATGCTTGTAGATCATGAAAAAATGATATATATGATGGTTATATTGTTGAATTCATTCATGATGCTACTGAAAATTATTATGAGGGAGGAATATATGCTTGTAGGAATTGCAATAATATCAAGTTTCCTCTCTATGTGCTTAAAGTTTTGAAGTTATGCTTGTTTAGCCTTCCTACGCTAGTTGATTATTGTTCCCATAAATTGTTTGCTCAGAAAATCCCTATGCATAGGAAGTGGGTTAGACTTAAATGTTCTAGTCATATTCTTCATGATGCTCTCTTTATGTTTCAATTTTTATCTTTTATGTGAGCATCATTGAAATCATCATGCCTAGCTAGGGGCGTTAAACGTTAGCGCTTGTTGGGAGGCAGCCCAATTTTATTTTTGTTCCTTGCTTTTTGTTCCTGTATAGTAATAAATAATTCATATAGCCTCTATTTAGGTGTGCTTTTATGTTTTAATTAGTTTTTGTGCCAAGTAGAACCTTTGGGAAGACTTGGGTGAAGTCTATGAGATCTTGCTGTAAAAAGCAGAAACTTTTGCGCTCACGATATTAGCTGCCATTTTTTATTGGAGAGTGATTTTAGGTTGATTCCTTTTGCAGATGATTAATATAAAAATTCCTCAGGTACATCAGTTTATTTCAGATTTTTTGGAGTTACAGAAGTATTCCAAGTATGCAGATTACTACAGACTGTTCTGTTTTTGACAGATTCTGCTTTCTATGTGTTGTTTGCTTATTTTGATGAATCTATGAGTAGTATCGGAGGGTATGAACCATAGAGTAGTTGGAATACAGTAGATATTACACCAATATGAATTTAGAATGAGTTCATTACAGTACCTTAAAGTGGTGGTTTGTTTTCTTATGCTAACGGAGCTCATGAGATTTTCTGTTGAGTTTTGTGTTGTGAAGTTTTCAAGTTTTGGGTAAAGATTTGATGGATTATGGAATAAGGAGTGGCAAGAGCCTAATCTTGGGGATGCCCAAGGCACCCCAAGTTAAAATTGAAGGACAACCAAGAGCCTAAGCTTGGGGATGCCCCGGAAGGCATCCCCTCTTTCGTCTTCGTCAATCAGTAACTTTACTTGATGCTATATTTTTATTCACCACATGATATGTGTTTTGCTTGTAGCGTCTTGTATGATTTGAGTCTTTGCTTTTTAGTTTACCACAATTATCCTTGCTGTACACACCTTTTGGAGAGACACACATGAATTGGAATTTATTAGAATACTCTATGTGCTTCACTTATATCTTTTGAGCTAGGTAATTTTGCTCTAGTGCTTCACTTATATCTTTTTAGAGCACGGCGGTGGTTTTATTTTGTAGAAATTATTGATCTCTCATGATTCACTTATATTATTTTGAGAGTCTTTTATAACATCATGGTATTTGCTTTGCTTATAAAATTAGTCCTAATATGATGAGCATCCAAGATAGGTATAATAAAAAAGTTGGCAAGTCCCGTAGCATGCACGTATTGTGAACATTGTGTGACAGATTTGAAGCATGGGGTGTTCTTTGATTGCCTTCCTTATGAGTGGAGGTCGGGATCGTGCGATGGTTAACTCCTACCAACCCTTCCCCTAGGAGCATGCGTAGTAGTACTTTGCTTTGAGGGCTAATAAACTTTTGCAATAAGTATATGAGTTCCTTATGACTAATGTGAGTTCATGGATTATACGCACTCTTACCCTTCCGCAATTTGCTAGCCTCTACGGTACCGTGCATTTCCCTTTCTCACCTTGAGAGTTGGTGCAAACTTCGCCGGTGCATCCAAACCCCGTGATACGATACGCTCTATCACACACAAACCTCCTTATATCTTCCTCAAAACAACCACCATACCTACCTATTATGGCATTTCCATAGCCATTCCGAGATATATTGCCATGCAACTTTCCACCATTCCGTTTATTATGACACGCTCCATCATTGTCATATTGCTTTTGCATGATCATGTAGTTGACATCGTATTTGTGGCAAAGCCACCTTTATAATTCTTTCATACATGTCGCTCTTGATTCATTGCATATCCCGGTACACCACCGGAGGCATTCACATAGAGTCATATTTTGTCCTAAGTATTGAGTTGTAATTCTTGAGTTGTAAGTAAATAAAAGTGTGATGATCTTCATTATTAGAGCATTGTCCCATGTGAGGAAAGGATGATGGAGACTATGATTCCCCCACAAGTCGGGATGAGACTCCGGACTTTATGAAAAATAAAAGAGGCCAAAGAAGCCCAAATAAAAAAAGAGAGGCCAAAGAAGCCCACCAAAATAAAAAAAGAAAAGAAAAAAGGAAAAAATGAGAGAAAAAGAGAGAAGGGACAATGATACTATCCTTTTACCACACTTGTGTTTCAAAGTAGCACCATGGTCTTCATGATAGAGAGTCTCCTATGTTGTCACTTTCATATGCTAGCGGGAATTTCTCATTATATAACTTGGCTTGTATATTCCAATGATGGGCTTCCTCAAAATTCCCTAGGTCTTCGTGAGCAGGCAAGTTGGATGCACACCCACTTAGTTTCTTTTTGATGAGCTTCCATACATTTATAGCTCTAGTGCATCCGTTGCATGGCAATCCCTACTCCTCGTATTGACATCAATTGATGGGCATCTCCATAGCCCGTTGATTAGCCGCGTCAATATGAGACTTTCTCTTTTTTTGTTCTCTCACATAATCCCTATCATCATACTCTACTCCACCCATAGTGCTATGTCCATGGCTTATGCTCATGTATTGCATGAGGGTTGAAAAGACCGAAGCGCGTTAAAAAGTATGAACCAATTGCTTGGCTGAACTGGTGTTGTGCATGATGGGAGCATTTTGTGTGATGAAAATGAAGCATGGCCAAATTATATGATTTCGTAGGGATAAGCTTTCTTTGGCTATGTTATTTTGATAAGACATGATTACTTTGTTAGTATGCTTGAAGTATTACTATTTTTATGTCAATATTAAACTTTTATCTTGAATCTTTTGGATCTGAACATTCATGCCACAATAAAGAAAATTACATTGAGAATTATGTTAGGCAGCATTCCACATCAAAAATTCTGTTTTTATCATTTACCTACTTGAGAACGAGCAGGAATTAAGATTGGGGATGCTTGATACGTCTCCAACGTATCTATAATTTTTGATTGTTCCATGCTATTATATTATCTGTTTTGGATGTTTAATGGGCTTTATTATACACTTTTATATTATTTTTGGGACTAACCTATTAAAATTGTTTTTTTGCCTATTTCAGTGTTTTGCAAAAAAGGAATATCAAACAGAGTCCAAACAGAATGAAACCTTCGGGAGAGTTATTTTTGGAACAAACGCAATCCAGGAGACTTGGAGTGGACATCAAGAAAGAAACAAGGAGGCCACGAGGCAGGGAGGCGCGCCTAGGGGGGTAGGTGCGCGCCCCACCCTCGTGGGCCCCTCGTGGCTCCCCTGGCCGACTTCCTTCACCTATATATACTCATATACCCTGAAAACATCCAGGAGCACAATAGATCGGGAGTTCTGCCGCCGCAAGCCTCTGTAACCACCAGAAACCAACCGGGACCCTGTTCCTGCACCCTGCTGGAGGGGGGATCCCTCACTGGTGGCCATCTTCATCATCCTGGCGCTCTCCATGACGAGGAGGGTATGTACCAGTAGCTATGTGTTTGATCTCTCTCTCTCTCTCATGTTCTTGATTTGGCACGATCTTGATGTATCGTGAGCTTTGCTATTATAGTTGGATCTTATGATGTTTCTCCCGCTCTACTCTCTTCTAATGGATTGAGTCCTTTTAAAGTTATCTTATTGGATTGAGTCTTTAAGGATTTGAGAACACTTGATGTATGTCTTGCATGTGCTTATCTGTGGTGACAATGGGATATTCACGTGATCTACTTGATGTACGTTTTGGTGATCAACTTGCAGGTTCAGTGACCTTGTGAACTTATGCATAGGGGTTGGCACACGTTTTCATCTTGACTCTTCGGTAGAAACTTTGGGGCACTCTTTGAAGATCTTTGTGTTGGTTGAATAGATGAATCTGAGATTGTGTGATGCATATCGTATAATCATGCCCACGGATACTTGAGGTGACATTGGAGTATCTAGGTGAAATTAGGGTTTTGGTTGATTTGTGTCTTAAGGTGTTATTCTAGTATGAACTCTATGATAGATCGAACGGAAAGAATAGCTTCGTGTTATTTTACTACGGACTCTTGAATAGATCGATCAAAAAGGATAACTTTTAGGTGGTTTCGTACCCTACAATAATCTCTTCGTTTGTTCTCCGCTATTAGTGACTTTGGAGTGACTCTTTGTTGCATGATGAGGGATTGTTATATGATCTAATTATGTTATTATTGTTGAGAGAACTTGCACTAGTGAAAGTATGAACCTTAGGCCTTGTTTCCTAGCATTGCAATACCGTTTTTGCTCACTTTTATCATTAGTTACCTTGCTATTTTTATAATTTCAGATTACAAAAAAACTATATCTACCATCCATATTGCACTTGTATCACCATCTCTTCGCTGAACTAGTGCACCTATACAATTTACCATTGTATTGGTTGTGTTGGGTACACAATAGACTCTTTGTTATTTGGTTGCAGGGTTGTTTGAGGGAGACCATCTTCATCCTACACCTCCCATGGATTGATAAACCTTAGATCATCCACTTGAGGGAAATTTGCTACTATCCTACAAACCTCTGCAGTTGGAGGCCCAACAACGTCTACAAGAAGAAGTTTGTGTGTAGACATCAACCCTCCAGGGGCACCGGGGCGGTTCCACTATGACCGATGAGGTCATTCAGGAGCTGTGCGATGCGGGGTACCTATCCACCAACTTCGCCGCCCATTCTCCCATTGCTGGTCAGCAAGTGCCTGCTCCCAATGCTGGGGAGCGCGTAGTTTTCGTCCCCCACCTCGTTCGAGGGTTGGGGTTCTGCACCCGTTCGTGTGTGGGGTGATGTTCTACTGTGGGTTGGATTTTCATCATCTGGCCACGAACCCCATCCTCCATCTTGTTGCCTTCATCACAGTCTGCGAGGCCTTCCTTCGTTGCGAGCCACACTTCGGCCTGTGGCTGAAGATCTTCGGGGTCAAGTCGAAGTCCAGTGGCTCCGATCTCAATGAGTGCAGAGGGGCCATGATCAGCAAAAACTAAGGGGTCGAATGGTTCAAGGGTACCTCCATCGAAACGGTGAAGGAGTGGCAGCTGGAGTGGTTCTACATCACCGAACTGCTCACCCCTGGCCAGGCGGGAGTCCCAGCATTCTCGGCCGAGCCTCCCAAGAAGCTCAAGTCCTAGAAGGAAAAGGGCATCACCCGGTGAAAGGATCGAGAAGAGGTGTCTAGAGGGGGGGGGGGGTGAATAGACACTCAACACACAAAGTTGGCAGTTTTTAAGTTTTCAAGTTGAGGTGAAGTTTAAGCACTAGTTTAGCCATTCACAATACATATCAAGAAAGCATGCAAAGAGTATATGGGCAGCGGAAAGTAAAGCATGCAGCTTGGAAGAAAGTAAAGGGATGGGATTGGCGTGTACAAACACAATTGGAGACACAGATGTTTTTGGTGTGGTTTCGATAGGTGGTGCTATCATACATCCATGTTGATGGAGACTTCAACCCACGAAGGGTAACGGTTGCGCGAGTCCACGGAGGGCTCCACCCACGAAGGGTCCACGAAGAAGCAACCTTGTCTATCCCACCATGGCCATCGCCCACGAAAGACTTGCCTCACTAGGGTAGATCTTCACGAAGTAGGTGATCTCCTTGCCCTTACAAACTCATTGGTTCAACTCCTCAATCTTGTCGGAGGCTCCCAAGTGAAACCTAACCAATCTAGGAGACACCACTATCCAAAAGGAAATAGATGGTGTGTTGTTGATGAACTCCTTACTCTTGTGCTTCAAATGCTAGTCTCCCCAACACTCAACTCTCTCTCTCATAGGATTGGATTTGGTGGAAAGATGATTTGAGTGGAAAGCAACTTGGGGAAGGCTAGAGATCAAGATTCATATAGTTGGATTGGAATATCTTGGCCTCAACACATGAGTAGGTGGTTCTCTCTTAGAAAATGAATGCTGGAAGTGTAGGCACGTTTTGATGGCTTTCCTCACGAATGAGGAGAGGGTGGAGGGGTATATATAGCCTCCACACAAAATCTAACCGTTACACACAATTCACCAAACTCGGTTGGACCGAATCAGAAAACTTGGTCGAACCGATTTAGTTCATAATGTGACCGTTAGGCATTTCGGTGGGACCGATATGATCAACTCGATGGAACCAATGTGCAAGGGTTAGGGTAAAACCTCATCTCGATTTGACCGATTACACAACTCAGTGGGAACGATTTGGTAATAAGCAAAACAGAGAGTTGGTTAGGCAAACTCGGTGTGACCGATTACATATTCTCGGTGAGACCGAAAATATTGCAATAGACAACAGGGAGTTTGCAAGCCCATCTCGGTGATACCAAGATCCCATCGGTTTGACCAAAGTGACTAGGGTTTCCGGGAGTGGCTATGTCAAATGAACTCGGTGGCGCCGGATAGATCAAATCGGTGGGGCCGAGTTAGACTTTTGGTTTGGGACATATGTGTATATGAGAAAGTGGTTGAGGGCTTTGGAGCATATAACTAAGCATTTTGAGCAAGCATGCCATTAAGCAATACCTCATCCCCTTTTAATAGTATTGGCTTTCCTATGGACTCAATGTGATCTTGAATCACTAAAATAGAAAATGTAGAGTCTTGAACTTTGATCTTGAGCCAATCCTTTGTCCTTAGCATCTTGAAGGGGTTCCACATCCTCTAGTCCATGCCACTCCACTGTTGGACTTATCTGAAATACACTAGATAAAAGTATTAGTCCAACAAGAGATATGTTGACATTGATTACCAAAATCATCCAGGGAGCACTTGTGCTTTCAATCTCCCCCCTTTTGGTAATTGATGACAACATACATCAATGCTTTTGGATAGAGATCTATAGAAAGGTAAGTAAAGCTTTGGAAGGACATGTAACATGCATAGGCTCCCCCTACATGTATGAAATCATGCAAATATGGAACATAAGATCATGTGAGTGCATAAACATGACAGAGCAAGCAATGAGTTACATGTATCTTGGCTGTATGCATCAGACTAAATGGTGTGAATATGAGAAAGTACTTTCATGCTCATGAGTCCTTCTTGCAAACAATATGTACATCATCAAGAGATCCTCATGCACATGAGTGTGATGCATATACTTACCTTGTGGTCTTGAGCTAGCTTTGGAAAGGATGAACCTGAGTAAACAAGGTTAGACAACACAGAAACATCTACTAAGCAGAGCAAGAACAGTAAACCACAAGAGTACCAAGATTGGGATGACATGTATAGAGTGAGTACTAGGTACTCTATTTGAGTGTAGACATGTCCCCAAAAGTAAAGATATGCAATGAATTTGAAGATTTCCTTCCCTTAGATGTCTTGCTCCCCCTGAATCTTTTATGGGATATTGGGAGAAGATAGGGAATAGAAAATCAGAGCAAAGCCAACTCATAAACAACATGAACAACTTGAACATGTCTTTCCCCTCTAAAGACATGTAACTTCTCTCCTCTTTGAATACCAAACAACTGGGGTCTTTCTATGATGTGATTTTTTATCTCTCTTTCCCCCTTTTGATATGATTAAGCTTTGATGTGAACTCTCTCTCTCCCCCTTTGACATCAATTTCCAAGAAAGGTCTTCTCTAGAGTGTGAGTCAAAATTGGATTGGTCCTTGAGTCACATGGCAAAGTAGCAGGAAAACTAAAGTGCTGGTAGAGGAAAAGAATCATCGAGTGGAGCTGGAACAAAATGTGCAGGAAGTAAATGACAAAGTGTTTTCTCAGCATTGAGATCGGCTACACCGAGTTGCTTTCTTCGGTGGCACTGAAAAGTTTCGGTTTGACCGAAAGAGGCAAGTCGGTGTGTCCGAGTCCATCACAGAGAAAATGCACTAGTCAGCTCAGCTCACTAAGCAAATAAGATCTCAAAAGGATTTGCAAGGAATTAACTGAAGAATTTGCAATGAATTGGATATAGGGATATGCAGAACAGAAATAAAAGAGAAGAAATCTAGATGAAGTTTTTTTGAAAGGGGAACAAATATGCATGAGACAATAGCAAGAACAAGAAGAAACACTAGAGAACTTCATCTAGAATTGGTCGGCGACAAAGTCACCTATGTTAGAGTATATTGACTTATGAGTCAAGCGAAGACACTTGATCATGGGTCATACTCATCATTTAAGCTCAAAATGGGGTTGCCATTTTTTGTTTAAGCATTTTGATGTATTCACATCTTGTCGAGCTGCTTTGACCCATGTCTTGGGGTAAAGCTTCTCTAAGATGGAATAACATACCTTGGGTGGTGGAGTTGATCTTGATCATGTAGTTGAACTTGTATGGAATGCTCAATGTTGATCTAGTTCATTTGGAGCACCACTTGTAATTGAAGTTCATCTACCTACATGAATTAGTTTTGCAAGGAAGAGCACTTGTGTATCCAAAATGACAATCATAAAAATTTGATATAGGAATTTGTCAAAGGACATATTTGAAGGGTTCCATGCTTCCTTGTCTTCAACCACCGTAAAGTAGAGACTTGGTGATGTAGAGATTGCTCAAGATGTGACTGAGTTGCAATCTCATAGATTTAGATTCATCCAAGTACCTACAAGGGTTAGATAACATGCAAGGTGCAAATATATCCAATACATAAGATTATCATCATAAGAGAAATATCAAGGATTAGTCATAGGCTCATGTCTTGCATGTATCCAAATGGAGTTCGTACTCCAAGTTTGAAGCATCAATGATGTTCAATTCACCTCTCAACCTGCAAAACACTTTCTCATCAAGTGGTTTAGTGAATATATCCACCAATTGCTTGTCGGTACGAACATGCTTAAGGTTAGTATCACCCTTAGCAACATGATCTCGAATGAAATGATGACAAACTTCAATATGCTTAGTTCGAGAATGTTGCACGGGATTGTGAGAAATGTTAATAGCACTTTTATTGTCACAAAGCAAAGGAACATGCTTCACATATATCCCATAATCTTTAAGAGTTTGGGTCATCCAAAGTAATTGAGCACAACATGAACCGGCGGCAATGTATTCCGCTTTGGCAGTGGATAAGGATACCAAGTTTTTTTTCTTGGAGGACCAAGACACAAGAGATCTACCAAGAAATTGACAAGTACCCGAAGTGGACTTTCTATCAACCTTGTCTCCAGCATAGTCTGAATCGGAGTAGCCAACAAGATCAAAAGAAGACCTCTTAGGATACCAAATGCCAAATTTTGGTGTATGTATTAAGTATCTCATTATCCTTTTCACAGCCTTAAGATGACATTCTTTAGGGGCCGCTTGATATCGTGCACACATGCACACACTAGCATAATATCAGGACGAGAGGCACATAGATATAATAATGAACCAATCATAGAGCGGTAAACCTTTTGATCAATGGGTTCACCATCTTTAGTCAAGTCAAGATGTCCACTAGTTAGGCATGGGTGTACTCATACCTTTGCATTCTTGCATATTGAACTTCTTTAGCAAGTCATTGGTGTACTTCGTTTGAGATACGAAGGTACCTTCCTTAGTTTGCTTGATTTGCAAACCAAGAAAGAACTTGAGTTCACTCATCATAGACATCTCAAACTTCTCCGACGTAAGCTTTCCAAACTTCTAACTAAAATGAGGGTTAGTTGATCCAAATATAATATCATCAACATAAATTTGGCACACAAATAATTCTCCATTAACACTTTTAGTGAAAAGAGTAGAATCAATTTTTCCATTCTCAAAGCCTTTTTCAATGAGGAACTTGGTCAAGCATTTATACCATGCTCTAGGAGCTTGTTTAAGACCATGAAGAGCTTTGTGGAGTTTGTAAACATGATTTGGTTTCTTAGGATTAACAAAGCCAGGAGGTTGTTTAACATAAACTTCCTCCTCAATTTCACCATTTAGAAAAGCATTTTTAATGTCCATTTGGTATACAGTGATATCATGGTGATTAGCATAGGCAAGTAAGATGCGAATGGACTCAAGTCTAGCAACGGGGGCATATGTCTCACCATAGTCCATACCTTCGACTTGAGTGTAGCCTTGGGCGACGAGACGTGCTTTGTTGCGAATTACTTGCCCATCTTCATCTTGCTTGTTGCGAAACACCCATTTGGTACCGATGATGTTGTGGTTGTTGTCGGGCTTCTCGACCAATGTACACACTTGGTTTCTCTCAAAGTTGTGTAGTTCTTCATGCATGGCACTTATCCAATCCGGATCTTCCAATGCTTCTTCAACCTTCATGGGTTCAATGCTAGAGATGAATGAATAGTGTTCAAAAAAATTAGCCAAACGAGATTTAGAGCGAGTGATTCTCCCGGTTTGGATATCATTGTAGATTTGCTCAACGCGATGGTCTCTAGCGACTCTTGCTCGAACTCGTGAGAGCTTTTGCTTTGATCGGGGTGGAACATCTTCTTCATCATCTCGTTCTTCTTCTTGGCCTTCTTCATTGTTGGCGTTGTCGTTCTCTCGTCGTGGTGGAGAAGGAGGTTGATGCAGTTCATCTTGGTGCGCTTCCTCGTTCTCTTCATCTTGGTGTGTCCCACTTGTGGATGCTTCCATGTCAACTCTTGGTCCACCTTGGCCTGATGTAGAAGCTTCCACTTGGACTGATGAGGTACTCTCCTTCACCTCCCTTGGACGAACCTTGCCAATAGACAAGTCTTGGATTGCTTCCGAAGGGTCTTTATCTCCTACCTGAATTGGCAATTGCCCTACTTGCGAGCTGTTAGATTCGTCAAACTTCACATCTACCGTCTCTTCAACCTTTCGGGTGAAATTGTTGTAGACACGGTATGTGTGAGAGTTTGAGCCATAACCAAGTAGGAAACCTTCATGAGACTTGGGAGCAAATTTAGAACGATGATGCTTATCAAGAATGTAGCACTTGGAGCCGAATACTCGAAAGTATCCAACTTGGGGTTTGTTACAGGTGAGGAGCTCGTATGCCGTCTTGCCGAGTAGCTTGTGAAGATACAGGCGATTTGTTGCATGACAAGATGTCTCAACCGTTTCCGCCCAAAAGTGCTTTGGCATCCTGTACTCATCAAGCATCGTTCTTGCCATTTTGATGAGCGTCCGGTTCTTCCTCTCAAAAACTCCATTTTGTTGAGGTGTGTACGTAGCCGAGAACTCATGTGCAATCCCTTCTTCATCAAGAAAGGTGTCCACATTGGCATTCTTGAACTCCGTTCCGTTGTCGCCGTGAACCTTCTTGATCTTCACTTCAAATTGATTTTGGGCCTTCCTAGCAAAGTTTTTGAAGATCTTTTGGACCTGTGATTTATCATCGAGAAAGAACACCTACGTAAATCTTGAAAAACCATCAACTATAACTATACCAAATGACTTTCCACCGAGACTTTTGTAAGCGTTGGGACCGAAAAGATCCATGTGAAGTAGCTCGAGCGGTCTCCTTGTGGTCATGATGTTCTTCACGGGGTGGCTTCCTCCAACCTGTTTTCCTGCTTGGCAAGCGCTGCAACGTTTATCCTTATCAAATATGACATCTTTAACACCAAGGATATGATCACCTTTAGTAAGCTTGTCAAGGTTTCGCATGCTCACACCTAACCGTCTATGCCACCACTAGAGTTTGGAAGATTTAGAAATTAAGCAAGTTCTAGGTTGAGCCTTTTTAGTGAAATCAACAATGTATAGATCACCTCTACGTATGCCGGTAAAGACCATTTTATGATTATCTCTATGAAACACTTGGCAATCTACTTTGGTAAATAGGACATTGAAACCAAAGTTAGCTAGTCTAGAAACAGAAAGCAAATTATAGCCAAGAGATTGGACGAGCATGAAATTTTGTATGGAGCTATCGTGTGAGATGGCCACCTTACCGAGGCCAACCACCTTACCCTTTGGGTTATCACCAAAAGTGACATACTTTCGAGGGCCATCATTTTCGGCAAGATCACGAAAACATATCTTTATCTCCGGTCATGTGATCGGTACATCCACTATCAAGGACCCATTCCTTTCCTCCTGTCATGTATCCGTGAAAATTTGCCATAAGACCAAAGTGTCTCATTGCATCATCAAGATCATAGTCACTATCATCACCCTCATCATAGTATCCATGTTCAACATTGTCATGTGGTGGATCAATTCCTAGAGAGGGTGATTCATTAGATAAATGATTTTGACAATGATCATCTTTATGAATTCTAATAGCTTCAGAGATAATATTGCTAATGATTCCAACATCTCCTTTGGCACGCATAAGATTTGTAAGCTCAAATAGACAATTACCAAACTTAGGATCATTAGAATTCATCATACTCAAGGCAATAGACCCGTGAAGAATCTCATCTAGATTTTGCAAGGAATAGTTTGGAAATCTTTCCTCAAGAAATCTCCATGTAGTGTAGGCACAATTAAGAGTAGGCAAGCAACCAATCAAGTTTCTAGGCAAACCTCTAGTGATAAGATTAACAGTTCTAAGATTGTGAATCATGTCAATGGACTCATCAAGAGTAGGGTGCATAGGATCAACATGAGGTGCACAAGGGATAGTAATGTACTTGTTCAAATGATATTCATTGAAAATCACAAGCATCTTATTTCTCCATTCATGAAAGTACTCTCCATCAAGTATAGGCACTCTATGTCTAAGACTCCCCAAAGTATACTCATACATCTTCCTCCAATGGTGTTTAAGCCAAAGCAATGGAGACCAAAGCTCTGATACCAATTGAAAGGATCGAGAAGAGGTGTCTAGAGGGCGGTGAATAGACACTCAACACACAAAGTTGGCAGTTTTTAAGTTTTTCAAGTTAAGGTGAAGTTTAAGCACTAGTTTAACCATTCACAATACATATCAAGCAAGCATGCAAAGTGTATATGGGCAGCGGAAAGTAAAGCATGCAACTTGCAATAAAGTAAAGGGATGGTACTGGAGTGTGCAAATGCAATAGGAGACACAGATGTTTTTGGCGTGGTTCCGATAGGTGGTGCTATCGTACATCCATGTTGATGGAGACTTCAACCCACGAAGGGTAACGGTTGCGCGAGTCCACGGAGGGCTCCACCCACGAAGGGTCCACGAAGAAGCAACCTTGTCTATCCCACCATGGCCATCGCCCACGAAGGACTTGCCTCACTAGGGTAGATCTTCACGAGGTAGGCGATCTCCTTGCCCTTACAAACTACTTGGTTCAACTCCACAATCTTGTTGGAGGCTCCCAAGTGATACCTAACCAATCTAGGAGACACCACTCTCCAAAAGGTAATAGATGGTGTGTTGTTGATGAACTCCTTGCTCTTGTGCTTCAAATGATAGTCTCCCCAACACTCAACTCTCTCTCATAGGATTGGATTTGGTGGAAAGATGATCTGAGTGGAAAGCAACTTGGGGAAGGCTAGAGATCAAGATTCATATGGTTGGATTGGAATATCTTGGCCTCAACACATGAGTAGGTGGTTCTCTCTCAGAAAATGAATGGTGGAAGTGTAGGCACGTTCTGATGGCTTTCCTCACGAATGAGGAGATGGTGGAGGGGTATATATAGCCTCCACATAAAATCTAACCGTTACACACAATTCACCAAACTCGGTGGGACCGAATCAGAAAACTCGGTCGAACCGATTTAGTTCATAATGTGATCGTTAGGCATTTCTGTGGGACCGATATGATCAACTCGGTGGAACCGATGTGCAAGGGTTAGGGTAAAACCTCATCTCGGTTTGACCGATTAAACAACTCGGTGGGACCAATTTGGTAATAAGAAAAACAGAGAGTTGGTCAGGCAAACTCGGTGTGACTGATTACATATTCTCGGTGAGACCGAAAATATTGCAATAGACAACAGGGAGTTTGCAAGCCCATCTCAGTGAGACCGAGATCCCATCGGTTAGACCGAAGTGACTTGGGTTTCTGGCAGTGGCTATGTCGAATGAACTCGGTGGCGCAGGATAGGTCAAATCGGTGGGACCGAGTTTGACTTTTGGTTTGGGACATATGTGGATATGAGAAAGTGGTTGAGGGCTTTGGAGCATATCACTAAGCATTTTGAGCAAGCGAGCCATTAAGCAACACCTCATCCCCTTTTAATAGTATTGGCTTTCCTATGGACTCAATGTGATCTTGAATCACTGAAATAGAAAATGTAGAGTCTTGAACTTTGAGCTTGAGCCAATCCTTTGTCCTTAGCATCTTGAAGGGGTTCCACATCCTCTAGTCCATGCCACTCCACTGTTGGACTTATCCGAAATACACTAGATAAAAGTATTAGCCCAACAAGAGATATGTTGACATTAATTACCAAAATCACCCAGGGAGCACTTGTGCTTTCACCTTGGAGAACCAGAAGGAGGTGGAGACCTTGGTAAATAGGGTCAAATAATGGTCCACCACGGAGAAGGTCGAGCTTGTGGATGGCATCAACGTCATGATCAACCGCTGCGTGCTCCCTCTCCAACTTTGGGCCACCCCGATGTGGGCACAAAATCTCGAGGACATGGCCCCCCTCACTGCCTTTTTCTGCTCCACCTTGGCCACCATGTGGAGAAAGCTAATGAAGCTAGCAAAGGAGAAGATCCCCAAGGAGTTTGAGGACCGCGGCCTCAAGGACGGCTATGAAGCCCCCCGGTAAGTGATTTTGCTCACAAGTTATTATTTATGTCCTCTAAGGAGTAGACTTTAACTATTCATTATGCTTGACGCTTTTTCAGAAGTGGCTGGCCTGGGTAGCGTGTGTGCAATGCCCCGCCCCATTACTAGAAGAGCAGCAGACTCCCCTGCCGATGGCGCTCCTAACACTGGAGCCACATGTAGTGGCCCCCAAAGGGACAAAGTCCCAGAAGGGCAAGCTAAGTGCTCAAAGACGGGAGACTTCAGTCACCCAGTCCAAGCAGATCCACACCTCCGCCACCCATGACGGCCACACGGGGGTGGATGATGTGGACGAGCTCCCTCCCCCAAAAGCAAAGAGAGCGGCGTCAGAGGACGCCAGGGCTAGTATGCAGCCCGAGGGCTCAAAGAAGCTGAGGAGGACCTCGGCTAGCCTGTCAAGTTGCCGGAGAGAGTCGAGCTCTCCAGCGACTCAAAAGAAGACCGCCTCGCGATGGGGCGGAAGAAACCAATGCCTTGAGGGTATGCCGTCATCTCTATATGTTGTGTTCTTATTTGACAAGTTCTTTTAGCAAGGGAAGGCTAAAAAATTATCTTTTCTTACGTAGTCCGCCAAAGGTGATCCCCAGCGGTTACTCAAGCAGTCTGCCTTCTGCTAGCCGGACACCAGAGCTTGCAATTCGTCTGCAAGCGCACGATGGGCTTGGGGAGGCGATATCCACCCTGGCCCCCGATGTTGACATGACGAGGGTCGAGGAGGTGGACATCATAGCCGAGGTCGACACCTCGACCCAACAAGATCTGGGGAAGAGACTCCCCAAGGACATCAAGGAGGGGTTGGGCTAGCCACTGGCCCAGCCAATATCTACTTTAGCTCCGCCACCACGGGTGGAGCCTGCTCAGCCGACACATCGGTGCTTGGGTCCGAGGTCATCCTACCACCTCCGCCAACTGCCCAAGAGTGGCCTGGTGTAGGGTGGGCCAAGGAGATGGAGGAGACCCTAAAGGGTTCCTCCACTAAGGAGGAGCACCATGCCCTAATAGGTGTGGTGCTGCAGGATTTCCAATCCACAGGGGCCAGTCTGCATGAGGCTTTGAAGAGCCTTGTGACGAGCTTCGAGGTATGCTTCAGCCTTTTATTTGGTATTTTTGAAGATTTGTGCACCTGTCCGAGACATGTTACCACAGCCTTCTAAATGTCCTAGTAAGTGAGTATCCCCCAAGCCCAAAGGTGGTTTCCAGAAACTGGCATTGGGGTTATGGATATTTAATAGGATCATGTTGTGCAGCCCCTAGGGCGCTAGTTTAAAGTAGCCACCCCGGGACTTCGACTCTTTCCTTTATAGTGAAGATTTCTACTGCCAGGTTTCGACCTTGGTTCCGGACTCCGTATCCGAGGAGTTTGTGGAGATGAACAGGAAGATCGGGTGTCCCAGAAGGACCTCGACCTGGTGAACCAGAGACTCAAGCAATCTCAATTTCTAGGATAAGTCTTCCTGAAGAAAATCTAAGATCGGACTGTTATAATGGCAACGGCATTTGCTGAGCTTGAGAAGCTCAAGGCCGAGCTCAAAACAACTCGGCAGGAGGTGAAAGAGCATGAAGCCGCGGCCGTAGAGGCGGAGAAGGCCCGGGCCACCAAGAAGGCAGCCGGAGACATGGACCGAGCGCGGGTAGCTGAGATCGAAGAGACCCTGATGGATGTGTTTGAAGCACGCAGTGAACTTCAGGTGGAAGGGCAACAAATGAAGGAGGAGCTTAGAAAGCTCAAGCTTGCCCATGTTGACCTTCAAGACTGCAGCCCAGTCAGATCGCGAGGTGCTCCAGTAGTTGGAGCAAATCACCTCGGGTAAGCACTACTTATTGAAGTGTGTTTTTGGCAGAAAGGCGTGCGTCAAGCTCACCCAGCCGTGGCATTCTGCAGAGGTCTTCATAGATCTCCGTAGAGCATGGTGGATGCCGTCACGCACTTCGACCAGCTGGCGGGCCATGAGGTGGAGAAGCCTTTCTAGGGTCAATTCCAAGGGTCTCCAGCATCGCAACTGCTGAACAATCAGATGAAGCAGGTGGCGGTGGTTCTCC
>NC_041393.1:380596682-380640018 GCF_002162155.2 Triticum dicoccoides
GCGCGCGTATAGCTGGAAGAGGTTCTTGTGCTTTGAGGGAGCACGGAGGGCCTACGCCTGTGTGAAGACGCACTTGCGTAAGGTTAACGCAGGCACTCGTCCTCCTACGAACAAACCCTGCACCGTGGAGTAGTTCTACTAGGAGGTGGAGGATGGAGCTCGGCTTACTGAGACCGCGTGTCCGAAGGACACTTTGTATTAGTAGGTAGTACTTCAGAATGTCGAAGTGATGGGATGTATAAACATTATCTTTTTCTTAAATGGCCATGGCTTTAAATTCCATATGTGTGTTTTTTTAATTATTTTTACCTCCCGGGTGACCTTTTTAACCTGAAAGTGGCAAGTTGTCGCCTTCAGCCCCCATGCAGTTTAATACAAAGGGTGTTCTGAGATGCAGATTTGTCCCTTAGTCGATGTCTCGGTGCCCGGAGTCGGTCTTCTGTATATAGGAACAAGGAAATCAGACTATAGTGGCTTGAGAGCTTTCAAGCAGTCCTAGGAGTTTGACTGTGGGGCTGATAACCAACCCCCGATGTGGCAAGTGGTCGACCTGGTAGGACAAGGTCTAGGTGATACGTCTCCAATGTATCTATAATTTTTTATTGTTCTATGCTATTATATTATATGTTTTGGATGTTTTATGTGCATTAATATGCTATTTTATATTATTCTTTGGGACTAACCTACTAACCTAGAGCCCAGTGCCAGTTTCTGTTTTTCCTTGTTTTTGACTTTTACAGAAAGGAATATCGAACGGAGTCCAAACGGAATAAAACTTTACGGTGATTTTTCTTGGACCAGAAGAAACCCACGAGACTTCGAGAGGAGGCGAGAAGACCGACAAGGCGGCCACAAGCCATGGGGCGCCCCCGCGGGAGCCCTTGGCTTGTGGGCCCCTCATGGACCATCTTTCCCTAATCTCTGCACTATAAATCCTCAAATATTCCCCTGATACTAGAGGGCACACCAAAAATACTTTTCTGCCGACACAAGCTTCTGTTCTCGTGAGATCCCATCTTGGGGCCATTTCCGGCACTCTGCTGGAGGGGGATTCGGTCACAGAGGGCCTCTACATCAACCTTATTGCCCTTCCGGTGAAGCGTGAGTAGTTTACCACGGACCTAAGGGTCCATAGCTAGTAGCTAGATGGCTTATTCTCTCTCTTTGATCTTCAATACAATGTTCTCCTCGATGTTCTTGGAGTTCTATTTGATGTAATCTTCTTTTATGGTGCATTTGTTGAGATCTAATGAATTGTGGATTTATGATCAGATTATCTATGAATATTATTTGAGTCTTCTCTGAACTCTTTTATGCATGATTAAGATATCTTTGTATTTCTCTTCGAGCTATTGATTTGGTTTGGCCAACTAGATTGGTTTTTCTTGCAATAGGAGAGGTGCTTAGTTTTGGGTTCAATCTTGTGGTGTCCTCACCCAGTGACGGAAGGGGCAACGAGGCACGTATTGATTGTTGCCATCAAGGATACAAAGATGGGGTTTATGTCATATTGCTTGAGTTTATCCCTCTACATCATGTCATCTTACTTAAAGCGTTGCTCTGTTCTTATGAACTTAGTACTCTAGATGCAGGCAGGAGTCGGTCGATGTGTGGAGTAATAGTAGTAGATGTATAATCGTTTCGGTCTACTTGTCAGGGACATGATGTCTATATTCATGACCATTGCCTTAGATGTCTTCATAATTATGCGCTTTTCTATCAATTGCTGAACAGTAATTTGTTTACCCACCGTATGTTTTCTTCAAGAGAGAAGCCTGTAGTGAAACTTATGGCCCGCGGGTCTATTTTCCATCCTATATTTTTAGATCTATAAACCAAAAAACCCAAAAATACCTTGCTGCAATTTATTTATATTTACTTTATTTTGCTATTTTGTTTATCTTTTATACCTATCTCTATTAGATCTCACTCTTGTTCGTGACCGTGAAGGGATTGACAACCCCGTTTTCACGTTGTGTGCAAGTGTTTGTTAGTTTGTGGAGGTGCATATATTGGAGACTTGCTTGTGCCTCCTACTGGATTGATACCTTGGTTCTTAACTGAAGGAAATACTTATCTCTACTTTGCTGCATCACCCTTTCCTCTTCAAGGGAAAAATCAATGCAAGCTCCAGAAGTAGCACTAGGCCGTGACACACTTCGGCTCGAAAGTAGAGCCCTTCGTTTAACACGGTTGATCTCTATCGTCACATTGCTTGACGTGGTCTATGGATGGTCGAACGGTTTACACCTACCTAGATTGTCAATTTTCGGCTTTCTGCATTGAGGCACTCTACCACTTAACCTCGCGGTGCTAGCGAAGTGGTTCTCCCATTACACCCTTAGCCTAATTTGTCGAGAACATAAGGGGTACACATAGGAGCCGGGCAACTCAACTATTGGCCGAAATCTAGGTTCGAGACTGGTGCATATAAAGCCAAAATCCAAGACGTCGAACAGTTCAGACTTATAATACAATTGTATCTTTAAAGAGCTTCTTTGCAGCAAAGGGCCGGGCTTATAATGAAATACGACAAAGACCTTAAAGGGCATGGTTTCTTTATTTCATAGTTTCAAGCCTTTACATGCCCAATTGCACCAAGAGGAACTAAAAGAGTACAACGTAAGGAGGGAAAGGAAGAAGAAAAAGTACAGGGCGGGTATTGACATTGGGCTTCTAAGAACCCAGGCCGCATCTTGTCGCATGTCTGTGGTTCCGAGCTGTTGACCATCTTGTAGGCACCGATGATGGTGATTTAGGTCAGACTGGCGTAATCTCGGTCCTTTATGCGCTCCACGAGGTCTTGCAGGAGTTTGTTTGCGTGGTTTAGGCCACACTGGTGAATTTGTGGTGTTGGCTCTTTGACAGAGGCTTGGTGATGTGAGGGCTCGAAGCCACGTCGGTCTTTGGCCGAGTCGTTCCAATGTGTTGGTGGGATTTTCACTCCTCAATGGCCTAGGGAATCTTGAGTGCAAAATTATGCACCCTGGGGATGTAGTGCCCCATCCAGAGAGGGGACGCGAGGAGCAAGTATCCCTATAAGGTAAGGGGGTATGTTGCCAAGGTCGACTTGTGCAGCCAGGGTGCATTTCGGTGAGCTAGCGGTGTGTTTATCACCACGGGCTGCCTCCTTGGGTGCTTGTACCTCAGCTCCAAAAGCAGCGGTCTACTCCTCAGGCTGGAGTGAGCGCTCGGTGTTGCCATTGACTGTTATAACACCATTGGGTCCTGGCATTTTCAGCTTGAGATTATCGTAATGCGGGACTGTGTTGAAGCATGCGAAGGCCGTGTGCCCTAAAAGCACGTGGTATCCGCTCCAGAAGGGGACGATATCGAAGATTAATTCTTCGCTTCTAAAGTTTTTGGTCGAGCCGAAGACTACTTCCAGGGTGACCGTGCCGGTGCAACAGGCTTCAATGCCTGGAATGACACCTTTAAAGGTGGTAGTGCTCGGCTTGATCCGAGATGAGTCGATGCCCATCTTCCTAACCATGTACTCATAGATGAGGTTGAGGCCGCTGCCTCCGTCCATGAGGACGCATGTCAAATGGAAACCATCGACAATTGGGTCCAGGACGAGTGTCGATGATCTGTCATGCCTTATGCTGGTCGGATGGTCATGCTTGTCAAAAGTGATCGAGAAAGCCGACCAGGGGTTGAACTTTGGGGCGACTGGCTCCATCGCGTAGAT
Source organism: Triticum dicoccoides (assembly GCF_002162155.2). Lineage (NCBI taxonomy): Eukaryota > Viridiplantae > Streptophyta > Magnoliopsida > Poales > Poaceae > Triticum > Triticum dicoccoides. Next base: position 380,600,374 of record NC_041393.1, read on the forward strand.
GTCCCAAAGTACCCGCTTCCTCTCCTTTTTGGGGATGTGGGTAACATAAATCATATTGACATTGGTTACCTCATCAGGAAAGTTCTTTTGGCCTCCATTATTGGGTCGCCGAGGTTCATCCTCATCTTGACTACAGTTTTGGGTTTTACCTGGACCCTCTGCCACAACTTCCCACCTTGCTTAAAGACCCAGCAATTCCTGTTGGTGTGGATTGCTGGTTTATCCTGGGTGCCATGGATTTGGCATGGCCCATCCAGGATCCTGTTGAGCTGCCTAGGTGATATGTTTCCAATGTATCCATAATTTTTTATTGTTCCATGCTGTTATATTATCAATCTTGGATGCTTTATATTCATTTACTAGCAACTTTATATCACTTTTTGGGACTAACATATTGACAAAGTGTCCAGTGCCAGTTGCTGTTTTTTGCTTGTTTTTTTACTTCACGGAATATCCATATCAAATGAAGTCCAAATGGCATGAAACTTTTTGGAGATTTTTTTCTAGACAGAAGTCAACCTGGGAGCCAAGGAAGTGCACGAGGGGAGGCCCGTGGGGCCCGCAAGGCACCAGGGGCGCCAGAGGCCCCTGGAGCGCCCTGGTGGGTAGTGAGGCCCAGGGGAGTGGACGAAAAACAATTCCAGCCACCGCAAGTTCCAGAACCACGAGATCTAAGCTAGAGCCCGTTTCTGGCACCTTGTCGGAGGGGGAAATAATCACAGAGGGGTTCATCCTCCTCATTGATGCTCCTCCTATGATGCATGAGTAGTTTATCACAGACCTGCGGGTCCGTAGGTAGTAACTAGATGGCTTCTTCTCTCTCTTTGATCTTCAATACAATGTTCTCCTCGATGTTCTTGGAGATCTATTTGATGTAATGACTTTTTGCAGTGTGTTTGTTGGGATCCAAAGAATTGCAACTTTATGATCAGTTCTATCTAGGAATATTATTTGAGTCTTCTCTGAACTCTTTTATGGATGATCTTTATAGTCTCGTATTTCTTATCTGAAACTTTCGTTTTGTTTGGCCAACTAGATTGTTTTTTCTTGCAATGGGAAGAGGTGTTTTGTGATGGGTTCGATCTTGCGGTGCTCAATCTCAGTGACGGAAGGAGAAGTGACACCCATGTATCATTGCCATTAAGGATAAACATATGGGGTCTATTCCTACATGAATAGATCTTGTCTACATCATGTCATCGTTCTTATTGCATTGCTCCTACTGGACTGATAACCTTGGTTTCATAACTGAGAGAAATACTTACCTTTGTTGTGCTGCACCATCCTCTCCTCTTCGGAGAAATACCAACACAGATACAAGCATTCAAAAAGGACCAAATCTGAGATCCCTTTTCTGCACAACTCCAAATGTCCTAAAATTTTATGGAGAATTATTTTGGAATATATAATAAATACTGGGCGAAGAAATACCAGGAGGGGACCCACCAGGTGGCCACAAGCTTGGGGGCGCGCCCTACCCCACATGGCGCACCACCTGAGCTTGTGGGGCCCCTGGCCACCCTCTGGTGCCCATCTTCTGCGATATGAAGAGGTCTGGCCTCGAAAAAAATGAGGAGAAGGCTTTCGGGACGAAGCATCGCCGTCTCAAGGTGGAACCTGAGCAGAAGCAATCTAGGGCTCCAGCGGACGATTCTGCTGGGGAAACTTCCCTTCGGGAGGGGGAAATCTAAGACATTGTCATCACCAACGATCCTCTCATCATGGGAGGACCAATCTTCATCAACATGTTCACCAGCACCATCTCAACTCAAACCCTAGTTCATCTCTTGTATTCAATCTTTGTCTCAAAACCCCAGATTGGTGGTACCTGTGGGTCTATCAAGTTCATAATCACAAATCTCATTTTAATCTCCCACACTTCTAAAACATTTTTACAAAAACACCAAAATATTTTCTTTTTTATTTGCCTTCTTTTTCGTTTTCGTTTGCCTTTGTCTCATTTGTTCTTTTGTTTGCGTGTGACCCTATTTGCATAGTCACGATGTCTCAAGAAAATACGAAATTGTGTGATTTTTCTAATACTAATTGTCGTGGAATTGACACGTCAGATGTCCTCATGAAAGGACTTAGTCGTGGAGCCATCGCGACGGGTTAGCTTGAAGGGGTTAAACCGGACAAGGGACACGGGAGTTTTATACTAGTTCGGCCCCTTCGATGAAGGTAAAAGCCTACGTCTAGTTGTGATGGGATTGATTGAGTTTCGATGACCAGGGAGCAAATAAGCTTTGCCTAGGTCTCGAGTTGTTGTTTCTTGTTCCTGAACCGCCACCGGGTCGTCTCTTTATATACATAGGTTGACGCCCGGCCGGTCTATAGAGTCCCGAGGCCGACTCATACACAGTGTCCGGCTCGGTCTCTCATTTCCTAGCTTACAATACAAGTTACATAACCATGGCGGTTTACCACTATGGGCCCTAATCCGCCTTTGGGCTCTGGGCTTCTAAGTTTCTTTAGTAACACGCCATCTTCTGGGTCTTCATGGGCTTAAATATAGTTGAGGGTGAACCAGGCCCTCCTGGCCGGTTTACACTCAGTAGTTATATCCTCAACATTAGGCCCCAGATTGATTTGAACCTGTTCATGCCAATCTTCAATACGTAAAGAAATTCTGTGAACATCTCCTTATATTCTCGTAAACCGCCATGATGTCTTCTCCTGTAAACTTTGTTAAACCACCGTGATGTCATCCTCTAGACACAGCAATGGATCATCATGACATCATCTCTGTAAACAAGATTAAAAAGATTCCCTTCATTAATGGTATCCTGAAGATCGAGGCGACAGGCGCGCCCTCCTTGCCGCTTCAGGCTCCTCGATTCTTGCGCCTACCACTTATCCCTTTCTCCTTATAAATAAAGCCTGCGGGTCTTCCCATTCTCTCCCCTTGCCTCTTCTTCTTCCGCTCGTGAACCCCTACTGCTCGAGCTCCGCCGCCACCACAGAGCGCACCATCATCGTCGTCCCCGGCCGCTGCATCACCCTGAATTGAACCAGAGTTCGCGGCATCCCTCCGCAGTAGATCTGTACTGGTAAGTTTTCCCTTCCTGCATCTTCACATCTATGCTAGGGTTAATGAGTTCATCTGTACAGTTCCTCGTCCGTCTCAGTTCTTCGTTTTCACTCCTGTCGCGGTTTCTTTCATCCAACAGTACCATAGATCTCGTGCGGTAGTTGCTCCATATCCATTTTCAGTATTAGTAGATCTTCCTCCTTTGTAAAGAATCCTCAGTAGAGCACACGACCCTCTCTGTTCTGCTTAACGCCATTATAGGACGCATAAATTTTTCTTTATTGAAGCATGGTAGATCCAAATTAATTTCATCATTGTGTGAAAACTGTTTCTGTCAACACTTAGCAGATTTTCATCTCTGGCTCCTCCACCTAAAGGCGGTTTAAATCTTTAGCAGTTGGTAATCTGCCATATAACATTAGCCCTCACTTAAACCGCCACCTTATTTTGAGTAGAAAATCTCCGGTTTAACTCACATATACGCCTTCATCAAATTCCCCAGTTTAATCACTGATCAACCATCCATCATAAACCGGCCTTCATTTTTCCTTTCAGTTTGTTTCCAGGATGACCAAGCAATTCGCCGCTTGCAGCTGGGTCCCGTCCTGGATCACGGAAACACAGATCAATGGATATATAGTAACGGGCGCTTTAGCTTCAAAAAATTTCCTTCATTGGCGGGTTCCTAGCCCTGAGTGCCCTCCTGAGCCTCAAGATGGAGAAGTTATTGTTTTTATGCAGCACCTAGATCGGGGCTTCAGCCCTCCCAGATCAAACAAATTCTGGGATGTCCTTGTGAGCTTCCAACTCCATCCACAAGATATTGGATGAAATTCCGTATCAAATTTATGCAACTTTCAAGTATTTTGTGAAGTTTACCTTCAAGAAGAACCATTTGTTGAGCTCTTCCGTGACTTTTTCCATCTAAACCGCCGAACTGAGTTTTCTGATGCTCCTAACACGGAACTTGGTGGGGTATCAATCCAGAAGAGGAAGGAAGTTGATTTCCCACATGCCTCACACCACAGTCATCCCAAAGACTGGAACCAAACTTGGTTTTATTGTCAGAGCACTACCCCTGCTGGAGAAAATCCCTTGCCGGGTTACCGTCCTCACCGGCTTAGCAACGGCCACCCGTTACCTCGACGATTGACTGCCAAAGAACGGCAAACTTACGCACCTCAACTCGCCAAGCTCCGGGCTCTATTGGCCAACGGTTTGACTGGTGTTGATCTCATTCATTGTTGGGTGAAATGGCACATCCTACCCGTAAGTTGCCACTCCGGATTAATGCATGAGTATACCGGTGACGCCAAGGACCCTCAGCGGTTTAATGAAATAGAAATGACTGATGACGAAGTCACCGAATTGGTGAAGAAGATGTTAGATGAACCAATCGCCGCATGCAGCCAAACCGGGCTGGCCCCCTTCTACACTGCCAACAAACCACCAGCGGTAAAGATGTTAACTTTGTGCTTTCTTGATCCGCCTCCGCTTTAACTTTGTTCTAATAAATCTTTGTTTAACTTTTACAGGCCAATAGTTCCTTTTGGAAAAGGAAGGCTTTAGATAAACCGGCAAGGGCTCCTCGTCCAAAGAGCAAAGTTATAAAGAGAGCAGCCAAGAAGAAGACCGGCGAAACTGCTGATCCACCCGAGGATGTTGAAGATTCGGATCAAGAGGTAGAACTTGACTCCCTTGGTTCCCTTTTCATACATCTTAAAGAGAGCAGCCGTGCGGACCATGTTGTGGTAATCTCTCTTTCCTCCGATTCAGATCTTGTGCCGGTTCAAAGATTTCGCCGTGCAGTTCGGAAAGTGAAATACTCTCACCTTCTTGCTTATTTGGATCCAAAATTTTCTTTGAAGACACAGCAACCTGAAGGGCGTCGCACAACCTGACATAGTGGCCAACAAGTCACCTCTTCCGGTTTACTGGATACACCAACCCGGAAGCGTCATCAGAGGTTACTTGTTCTCCCCAAAAAATTTATCCTTTGAAGGGTTTATTCCGATACCCGCTTAAACCGTATGATCCGAATTACCAGGCGTCTTCCAACTCGTCTGGCGGTTCATCAACCACTCAGCTGCCTCCCCTCAAAACCGTCGCTGGGTAAGTGCATTGTTTTCCAGTTTATTTCTTCATGTACCGTTTTATCATACTAATCTTTATTTTGATGTTGTAGCGTCAAGGCCCGTTTGAGCAAGAAAGCCAAGACCAGCGGCCCCACTGACGATGTTGATCCGGAGAAGACCCCAGAAAATGCTGGCGAAAATCCTAATATTGTCATAGATGACTCTGCTCTGCAAGACCCAACTACTGATGCTAATCCGCCGGAGGCTGACCCGGCTACACATGTTGATACATCAAGTCCATGTGCCATGCCTCCCAGTCCAGTAGCTGATCCGCTGAATTCAGCTCTTAATCCGCCAAGCCCTACTACCAATCCGCAAAGCCCAGCGAAAGATAATGTCAATCCACCGAGCCCAGCCAAAGATGATGATGATGTTATTGTCACTGGCACTGCTTATACCGCCCCAGGCAATCCAGTTGCTTTATCAAAACATACTGCCAAGGACGAATTTGCTGTTATGGGCAAGGGGAAGGGGAAGACCGATTTATCAAGCTATGCTAATATTCCTGCTCAGGATATTCATTCTGGATTCTTGAACCGGCTTTACACCAGTCGAGATTATGAGGCCGGTTTGGTCAATCTGATGAAGGAATGTTATGAGGTAATCTTCCAAGCACCTTCAACTTTATTCTGTACATTCATTGTATTGTAGCCCCCAAGGGCCGGTTTGTCTTGTGAAGACAAACTGGGACTTTTATATTCCATTCTGTACTTTGTTGACTTTCCTTGTATATTTTCTTGATCAAACACACATTAGCCCCCAAGTGCCAAGATTAAAACTTGTATTGATCTTTGGGACTTCAAACAATCAGTACTAAAGAAGCAAGTCGCATTAGCCCCCAAGTGCCAAGTGTATAACTTGTTATATGCTTGGGACTTTTGATAAATTATTGGCATGCTCCTCATCTTACTGTGGCAGGCTGATATAAATCACCAAGGCTCTCAAATTGCCGATCTTCAAGAGAACATCAAGTCCCAACAAGCAGAAACGTCCAAGGCAAAAGATGAGCTTAAAACCGCTTTGGCAGCCATGGAACAACTCAAAGAAGGGTTCAAGACGGAGCGTGCCAACTGGGAGACTAAGAAGAATGCATTGCTGAAGCGGGCAGAAGATGCAAAGTCAGCTCTTAAACTGGTGGCGGAAGAGCTAACTGGGTTGAAGCACCAAGTGAATGCCATGATTTCTGTAGTGTTTGGTAAGTACTCCTGCCAAGGCTTCTGCAATGACCATTTTTGTAATTTGGCAGTTTAACATGAAATTCTTAAACCGGTGCAGGTGGCCGCATTGCTCATCTAGGCTCTGACATGCGGATGAAGCTGAAGGCAGCATATACTCTGATTGAACAACTGTATACCGGTGCCCAACGGGTTATCTGTGCAGCCTCATACAACAATCCAGCCCCGACATTGATCAGGGACACTCTGGCAAGGTTATCCATGACGCCAAAATAGATAGAAGAGATGAAGAGATCCGCTGCCAGGGTTGGCGCTTTGTTGGCCCTTACTCGAGCCAAAGCATGGATAGCTGACCTGGATCCGTTTGATATCGCCAAGGGTTTTCCTAGTGAACAAGAAAACGGGGCAGAGTTTGATAACGAAGGCCTAAAAAATGTGACAAGGGAGATGCGTCCTCTGGCGAGTCAATTGGCAGAAGAAGCAAACTTGATTGTTCACCGGTCCTTCTATGATGCCAACAACAAACGGATTGACACTGTCATGCCGGAAGTGCAAAATCTTATCCCGCTAATTCGTAAGCACACTTATGCCCCTGACGTTGATCCGGCTGAACTTATAAGTGAAGAGGCTGTCTTTCAGGCTTTAACCCGGATTGACTGGACCACCGTTTACTTCCAGCCACTGGATGGGGAGGAGGATACTGAACCGACGCCAGATGATCCATCAACTTCACGTTAACATGGTGATGAGGCTTGATCCGGCAATCTGGCTGATGCTTCATGAACTTTGTTCTGTGAAAAAAAAAACAATTCCATATTTTGGGCCTTAAAGCGCCTTGTAATACGCTAGTTAAAATACTCTGGTCTGCTGCCATCGTGCACTGGGATATACTTTGTTTGATCCGCCGTGCCAATTTTAGTGCTGGCTTATATATCTTCATAATATTATGCAATCCCTATGTCTGCATAAAAAGATCTGTCCGGGCGGTTTACAGCTGGACGGGTCATAGTGCCCAAAATAAAGCCTGGCTAATAACCAAAGCGGAATAAATATGGAATAACTCATACCTGTGATATGAAATCACTTAGTAAGGGTGAAAAGCCAAATCTTTGGCTGTTATATCCCTTACCCTTTAATGATGTGATGAATAAGTCATGCTGGGTTACGATGAACACCAGATGATCATACTGGCGACATATAGTCAAAGCCAGGTCGGGTTTTGTAAACGCCTATTTGATAAGATGGTCTGACAACTTATAGTTGAAAGCCAAGCCGGGTTAACAAACACCGGGTTAACATGATGACTAAAAAATCCACACCGGGTCAAAGAACACCAGTTCAAGATAAATTCATCAAAAGGTGAAAACTTAGCAAAAAAGCAAACAAGAAACCATGTAGTCAAGGCTTTTCAAGGGCTGCCAGGCCCAAATTCGAGGCTTTTCATGGGCTGCCAGGCCACTAAGTTAAACCATTTTGCAAAGCCTTTTAAGATGAGCCTCCAACTAACCAATCGTCATTTTAACTTTGAAAAGTTCAGGGTCTGTATAAGATTGACTTGTCAAATGTTCGGCGGGTCGTGCCAGGATTACCTGGACAGGAGTGGCTTGCTTGATGAAGGCAGGTTAACCCGGGGTTTTAGGTGAATACACCAGGCTTCCAAGACGTGGGTCGATACCCAATTACAAGGGTCCTTTCAAACTCTTTGTGGCTTTTGCACAAAAGAGCCCCCAAGTAACTTTGTGAGCTGTGCTCAATGGGTGCCTATGTTTGAGCTGTGCATAACATCCAGACTCTCTTTGCCCCCTTGGGTGTGAAGCTCCCAAGCTGTGTTGTGGCATGATAGCCGGTTTAATAGGTAGTACTTCGCTTTGTCAGCTGAAGCCCCCATATAAATAAAGAGATGTGAAGCCAAAACGGCAGAGGCCCTGCTTATAGCAAGGATGCCGGTTTATTATATTGATCATAATATATACATTGTTGAAATATGTACATAAGAAAAGCCTATGGCTCAAGTGTGGTAAGGGCAAAGGAGAGCTATGTTCCACGGCCGCCGGGTCTCCTCCTCAGAACTGCGTGAGTCTTCTCGAACGTCAATGAGGTAGTATGATCCGTTGTACAGATTTTTGCTGACCACAAAGGGTCCTTCCCAAGGTGGGGATAACTTGTGCATATCGGTCTGATCCTGGATGAGCCGGAGCACCAAGTCGCCTTCTTGAAAGGTTCGTGTCTTAACCCGGCGACTGTGATAATGCCTCAGGTCTTGTTGATAAACCGTCGATCGAGCCAAAGCCATGTCCCGTTTCTCATCTAACAGGTCCAGCGCCTCTTGGCGTGCTTGCTCATTATCCGCTTCAACATAATTGGCAACCCGGGGCGAATCATGACGAATATCACTTGGGAGGACGGCCTCCGCCCCGTAAACCATGAAGAAAGGTGTATAACCCGTAGATCGGTTTGGGGTGGTGTTTATACTCCATAACACAGATGGTAATTCTTCCACCCAACAACCCGGCGTCCGTTTCAAATGAACCATGAGCCGGGGCTTGATACCCTTCAGGATTTCTTGATTCGCCCTCTCAGCTTGACCATTGGATTGGGGATGAGCCACGGACGCTACATCAAGCCGGATGTGCTCTCGTTGACAAAACTCCTCCATCTCACCTTTAGAAAGGTTCGTGCCATTATCTGTAATAATGCTGTGTGGAAAACCAAAATGGAAAATGATCTTTTTGAGAAATTGAACCACCGTGGCTGCACCACACTTGTTGATGGGCTCCGCTTCAACCCATTTAGTGAACTTGTCAACCGCCACCAACAGGTGGGTCTTCTTATCCTGGGAGCGCTTAAAAGGTCCCACCATATCAAGCCCCCAAGTGCCAAACGACCAAGTGATAGGAATCATCCATAGCTCCTGAGCCAGAACATGAGCTCGACGTGAAAATTTCTGACAAGCGTCGCAGCGCTTTACCAGATCCTCCACATGAGCATGAGCTGTCAACCAATAGAACCCATGACGAAAAGCTTTAGCCACCAGGGACTTTGAACCGGCATAGTGACCACAATCCCCTTCATGGATTTCAGATAGAATTTCTTGCCCTTCTGCAGGAGAAATACAACGTTGGAATATGCCTGAAACACTGGAACGGTGTAACTCGCCATTGTGAATAACCATGGACTTGGACCGCCGGATTATCGGTCTGGCGAAAACCTCATCATCTGGTAACTCGCCCCAGTTCATATACGCCAAATATGGAACCATCCAATCCGGAATGGTATGTGAACCAGCCACCAATTGGGCCTCTGGATTAGGAACAGCTAAATCCTCCTCTGTAGGCAACTTAACAGACGGGTTATGCAAGATATCTAAAAAGGTATTGGGTGGTACCGGTTTACGCTGAGATCCCAGCCGGCTTAAAGCATCTGTTGCCTCATTTTTGCGTCGGTCAATGTGCTCAACCTGATAACGTTTAAAGTGACCTGCCACAATATCCACCTCGCGTCTGTAAGCCGCCATGAGTGGATCCTTAGAATCCCAAGTACCAGAAACTTGCTGAGCCACCAGATCAGAAACTCCAAAACAGCGAACCCGGCTTAAGTTCATTTCCTTAGCCACCCGGAGACCGTGGAGTAAGGCCTCGTACTCAGCTACATTGTTAGTATAAGGAAACATTAAGCGGAGAACATAACAAATTTTATCACCTCGGGGGGAAGTAAGAACAACTCCAGCCCCCGAGCCTTCCAATTACCTGGATCCATCAAAGTGTATAGTCCAGTATGTATTATCCGGTTTGTCCTCTGGTACCTGTAACTCGGTCCAATCATTGATGAAGTCAACAAGTGCCTGTGACTTGATTGATGTCCGAGGCATATACTCCAACCCGTGCGGGCCAAGCTCAATTGCCCACTTTGCAACCCGGCCAGTTGCCTCCCTGTTCTGAATTATATCACCCAAAGGAGCTGAACTGACCACTGTAATGGGATGGCCTTGAAAGTATTGTTTAAGCTTCCGACTTGCCATAAAAACCCCATAAACCAGCTTCTGCCAATGCGGATACCATTGCTTTGACTCGATAAGTACTTCGCTGATATAGTAAACCGGTCGTTGAACCGGATATTCCTTACCAGCCTCCTTGCGCTCCACCATAATTGCCACACTAACAACGCGGGCATTAGCAGCCACATACAATAACAAGGGCTCTTTGTCAACCGAAGCAGCAAGAACCGACGGTTCAACCAACTGCCGCTTTAAGTCCTCAAATGCCGCATTGGCTGCATCACTCCAGACGAAATCATCTGTCTTTTTCAACATCTGGTACAAAGGAATCGCCTTCTCTCCCAATCGGCTGATAAACCGGCTAAGGGCTGCAATTCGACCCGCCAGACATTGAACATCGTTGATACACTTCGGTTTAGCCAAAGATGTAATCGCTTTGATTTTTTCCGGATTAGCCTCAATACCTCTGTTGGACACCAGAAAGCCTAAGAGCTTACCTACCGGAACACCAAAAACACACTTGTCCGGATTAAGCATCATTTTGTAAACCCGAAGACTGTCAAATGTTTCCTTTAGGTCATCTATCAAGGTTTCCTTCTTCCTGGATTTTACCACAATGTCATCCACATATGCATGAACATTACGCCCAATCTGCGTGTGAAGACAATTTTGCACACAACGCTGATAAGTTGCCTGGGCACTTTTGAGCCCAAGGGGCATAGAAACATAGCAGAAGGCTCCAAAGGGAGTGATGAAGGTTGTCTTCTCCTGGTCCTTAACTGTCATTTTAATCTGATGATAACCTAAATAAGCATCCAAGAAACTTAGGTGCTCACAACCCACCGTCGCATCGATAATCTGATCAATACGCGGGAGAGCAAAAGGATCTACCGGACAAGCCTTGTTCAAATGTGTATAGTCCACACACATACGCCAAGTGCCGTTTTTCTTAAGAACGAGAACCAGATTAGCCAACCACTCAGGGTGAAATACTTCGATGATAAATCCAGCAGCCAACAGCCGGGCTACCTCCTCACCAATGGCCTTGCGTCTTTCTTCGTTAAAGCGGCGAAGAAATTGCTTGACCGGTTTAAACTTGGGATCAATATTGAGAGTGTGCTCAGCGAGTTCCCTCGGTACACCTGGCATGTCAGAAGGCTTCCGTGCAAAAATGTCCCCGTTCTCACGGATGAACTCGATGAGCACGCTTTCGTATTTCGGATCTAGATTGGTGCTGATGCTAAACTGTTTGGATGAATCGCCAGGAACAAAGGCAACAAGTTTAGTCTCATCAGCCGGTTTGAACTTCATGGTCGGGTCATGTTCAGTGGTGGGCTTCTTCAGAGGGGTCATGTATGCCGGATCAACATTGTCTTTATAAAACTTCAGCTCCTCTGTAGCACAAACCAACTCAGCATAAGCCGCATCACCTTCCTCGCAATCCAAAGTGATCTTTCAACTTCCATGTACTGTTATAGTCCCCTTATGACCCGACATTTTGAGCTGTAAATAGATATAGCAGGGTCTCGCCATGAATTTTGCGTAAGCCGGCCGTCCAAACAGTGCGTGATACGGGCTCTGGATCTTCACCACCTCAAAGGTCAAATTTTCAGACCTGGAATCATGCTCATCTCCAAACACAACCTCCAAAGCGATCTTGCCAACACGATATGCCGATTTACCCGGTAATACACCATGAAAAGCAGTGTTGGACGGTTTAAGACTCTTGTCTGTCAACCCCATGCGACGATAAGTCTCATAGTACAGGATGTTGATACTGCTCCCTCCATCCATCAGGACTTCGGTAAACTTGTAACCTCCCACCTGAAGCGCTACCACCAAAGCCAGTTGACCCAGATTGTCAACACGGGGCGGATGATCCTCTCTGCTCCACACAATGGGCTGTTCGGACCATCGTAAATAACGTGGAACTGCCGGTTCAACAGAATTAACCACCCTTTTGTGAAGCTTCTGATCGCGCTTACATAGGCTAGTAGTGAACACATGATACTGCCCACCATTCAACTGCTTGGGGTGACTTTGATAACCTAACTACTGCTGATTTCCTTGATTATTCTGTTGGCCATTACCACCTTGGTTATTCTGGTTGCCCTGATTATTCTGAAATCCAGAGTTTGAACCGCCGCCACCATGAAAACCTGGACCTGAAACGCCCGAGGGACCCTGATCATACTGGAAGACATCAGAATTCTTGAACTCCTTCATGATATAACAATCTTTCCAAAGATGTGTTGAAGGGGCCTCCTTGGTCCTATGCTTTGGGCAGGGCTGGTTTAACAAACGCTCCAGATTCATCCCTCCTCCGCGCTAGGGCGATTTACCTTTACGACGCTGCATATTGGTGTTAGCCACAAGATCTGAACTATCTGCCTTGCGCTTACCGTTATTCCCATGGCCTCCTTGGTTGTGATGCTGTCCCTTTGCACCACCGTTCTTCTTTCCCTTCTCCGGTTTATCTTCATCAGAATCGGGATCCTTGGTATTATCAGAATCGGCATATTTGACCAAGTCTTCCATAAGGGTTCCCATGTCATTGCAGTGGCGCTTGAGCCGTCCCAACTTCATCTTTAGCGATTTAAACCGGCAATTACGCTCCAGCGTTATGATCGCTTGACCAGCGTTAATCCGGTCGGACGAATGCAGAACTTCTGAAACCCGGTGCACCCAATGAGTTGTTGACACGTTCTCCCCTTGGACACATGCATCCAGATCCACAATGGACATAGTCTGTTTGCATGTGTCTTCGAAATTAGCTATAAACCGGGCCTTCAACTGATCCCATGACTCAATGGAGTTGGCTGGTAAGTTTTTCAACCAAGTACGGGTTGTCCCTTCCAACATCATCGTGAAGTACTTTGCACAGGCCACTTCATCCACATCCAGCATCTCCATTGCCATCTCATAACTCCCGACCCACGCCTCAGGTGGCTGATTCGCGGTGTAATTAGGCACCTTACGTGGACCCTTGAAATCCTTGGGCAGTCGCACATTACGGAGAGCCGGAATGAGACACGACACTCCCTAGGAACTAAAAGCAAGCCCGGTACCTCGGTCTATTGACGTCGCTGGCTGAACCAGGGCAGGTTGATAATGACCCGCATATTGTGCTGCGAAAGCGGCCTGCCTTCGTGCTCTGCCATTATCCACCACGTCTTGATCATTACGGCGCCGCGCACTGCTAGACACTTCCGGTTCATCCATGTGCCTGCTATAGCTTTTGCTCGGACGAGGGGTTGAATGAATTCTATCTCGGCTATAAGAATAAGCCTGCTGTTGCACCACGGCGGTTTGAAGAAGATCCCTGGCCCGCCGCGTCTCAACCGCTGCCAGCGAATCGCCCTCCATCAGAATGGCTGCCAGGCGAGATGCCACGGCAATCATGTTATCCAAAGGGCTCAAGAAGTGACCTGGTGGTGTGGACATGTATTGCGGTAGGTTATCCGTTCATCGAGGTGGTTCCATTATTCGTGGTTGATCCGGCGCTGCCCTAAGCGCGTCGGTCCGGTTTGCAGCTGCCGGATTACTCGGCCCAGCCCCCAGTGTGTTAAAGAGATTCAAACCTTCAAAGACAGGCTGCATACGCGATCGGTACTTCCTTCGGATTACGTCGTTTGATGCATTCTGATCCAACATGAGCCGGTAATTATGCGCCTGTATCTGCCGTGACTGGGCAACCAAAGCGGCCCGTTCTTCAGCCATCCTAGCATCCTGAATTGCTAGGTCTTCCTTAGCCTGCGTTATCTGATCCTTCAGCTTTGCAATGTCCGCACTATGCTGATCTTGGATCTCCGGGGTAACTGCTGTGCTTAACAAGGTTGCCCAGGCATCCATTAAACTGGAGAGAAAGTGAGTCGGTCGACGCGCCGGGGCTCCTGCCGCGGCCGCTGATCCGGCATTCATTGCCGCTGTAGATGAAGACTGCAAAGTGGGCTGTGTTCTGGCCATGTAAATAGCAACCCGACTTGGCGGTTCAAGGAGGTCCGGAATACTGTTGCCATCGGAATATCCTTCGAACACACCATCATGAATTGGGCATAGGGACTCAGTTTCGCCAATGGATGACTCGCCGTCGGAATAAACAGCCGTCTCTCCTTCAGGCACTGGTTCAGATGCGAACCCATGGACACATCCTACGAACGCACGCTTCATGGCAGGCTTAACCTGGGCAGGACTCGCACGCTGAGCCGTCTCGACGAGGTCGGTGCAGATGTCCGGCTCAGGGCCCGGTTCGCCGATCTTGCCGATGAAGACATGAATTCCGCCAAAGGGTGTCAGGACCCCGACTCAATGTCACATCGATCTAGCCTGTAACACCTCATAACACTTTGCGGCCTCACGCACGGTATTCCCACGGGTGTCGCCTTACCTTTGCCCGGGACCGTTTGCGCCTTTTGGCTCACGTATATGATGATGTTGCTAGCATCCATATGATAAGGAGCCCGGGCTGACATGACTAGTCGTAAACCCAAAGTGGCACAGACTTACAGGGACAGGCATCCATGACCCAGCATCGAACGTGTCGGTCATCAGCAAGTGGGTCCGGGCTGTAGCACTGGGCTAGCAGGACTCCGGTAAACTGGGCTGTAGCGGGCTAACAGGGCTCCGGTACTCAATGCGTGACATTTCCCCGAAGGGACAGACACATGAACAAAGAAGGACACATGCCGGCCAGCCTAAGTGTTCCGGAGCAGTAGCAAGCTACCATGGCTCAATGGAAACACTAGGAGACATTTCCCGGTAAGAGCGGCTACTAAAGATAAACAACTAGATAGTCAGATCCCACACATACCAAGCATTTCAATCATACACACAATATGCTCGATATGTGCAAATACAACAAGGCATCACAACATGACTCTACGACACAAGTACTTTATTTAAAGGCTCAGAGAGCCATACATAACATACATACAAGTACGGGTCACACAACCCACATTCAAGTCATACAGTCATACAAACCAGCAGCGGAAGTAACTTGTCTGAGTACAGACAACTAGTAAAATAAAAGAGGCTTGGAAAGCCTAGCTATACTACGTGGACCTTCACAAGCTCAGGATTACCACCTGGGTCTTAGTCTACTCGTCGATGTCAACGTCTACGAAGAACCCATCAGAAGGGGTTGCAGCGCCTTCTGTAAAATGTAAATTATAGCAACATGAGTACAAAGGTACCCAGCAAGACTTACGTCAGATCCTACATACATGCACATTATCAAGAAGGGTTGGTGGAGTTGTTGCAGCAAGCCAGCTTTGACTCTTGGCTAAACTATCCTACGAGACTCCAACTTGAAATGGTTTTGCGCACACGAGTCCACTACTCACCACTTCAATACACCACCGAGGATCCACCTCCGTCATCCTTCGGAAGAGCCATCCTCGGCACTCACGCTTATCTTGAGATTTTTAGTAGTATCCATTCACTTGTCTATGAACTGTATAAGCAACCAAGTAGTCCTTTACCGCGGACGTGGCTATTCGAATAGATCATGTTAACCCTGTAGGGGTGTACTTCTTCATACATGTTTCCACCACTTAGCGTCTGCACACGACATGTGCTCGGCAGACTTCAAGCGAAAGCCGACGTGGGTGTAGACCACGACCTACCTAAACACCTAAGTCTCTAGTCCAGGTTTATCGCCTATCCAGGTTCCATCCGCAGGGAGTCCGGCCGAGGTTTCCCATACGGCCCCGAACGATGTGTACAGGGTTCCCGAGATACCTAACGGGTATTCGGTACACCGTGCCACGTACCTACCGCATCACAGCCCACCCCGCGGGTCAGCGCTGTCCACGGCCTCCAGTAAGCTACAAACACCAGAAACTACTTGCAACTCCTGGACAGAGGACTAGGGTGAATAAGAAGTCGAGCGGGGTCATATTTCAGGGCCCAATGCATGGTAGTAGTTGAATCTTAAATCACGCATACAGATCTCAGTTCTTAAGGCCGGCTTCAATGAAACAACCCACCATGTACTCCTACATGGCCTCTCATCGATACCTTTACCAAATCGTGTTCACCACATCACTCTCATTACCGACATGATCATTTCACTCTAGCCCATCACCCAGATGAACCAGACCTGACACGACTCTAAGCATAGCAGGCATAGCAAGGTAGGAACAACACATACATATGGCTCAATCAATTCCTACACATGCTAGTGGGTTTCATCTAATTACTGTGGCAATGACAGGTCATGCAGAGGAAATGGGTTCAACTACCGTAGCACACAGTAGTTTAAAACGCGTTGTCTTAATGCAGTAAAAGAGAGCAAGAGCGAGAACATGGGATTGTATCGATATGATCAAATGGTTGGTTGCTTGCCTGATGGATCGATGCACAGATACGGTTCTTCGCTAGGGTAATCACGGTACTCCTCGGAGGCAGACCCTGCCGCAAAGAACACCGATACACAACCATCACCAAACAATGTGCGACAATATGATGCATGCATGAAACATGGCAATATGAGTGTGTTGGGCTAATGCAACTAAAACCAGATGGGTTTGAATCAATTTGAACCAAAGATTCAAATTTCAAACTCATAAATGGCCCTTTAAAGTGTTTTATCTTGTTCTGCACTAAACCTCGAGTTAGCTTGTTTAAACATGCATGAAACTAGTATAGATGGATAGATTGGATTTTTCTGATCATTTTTCATATATAATTTGTTTGATTTGGAGCTACGGTTGAATTTATATGAATTTTTGAAGTTTGCAACAATTTCTGGAATTTATAAATCATTTTAGATTTATTTTAATTTCAGAAAAGGTTTACTGTGTCAGCATGAGGTCATGCTGACCTCAGCAAGTTAACAGACCCGGTCCAGGTCAAACTGACCAGTGGGTCCAGGGTGTCAGTGGGTAATTAACTAATTTAATTTAGTTTAAACTAATCTGGATAATTAACAGAAGGGGGGGCCACCTATCATTGACTCAACAGAGTCAACCAGGGCCCACCCGTGGTCAAAGTCAAAACGGATGCACCAGCGTTTAGCCGCCGGCGAGCCCGACGCGGCGGCGGAAGTGGTTTTGGCCGTTCCGGCCACCAAATGGGTCGCGGAGACCATCGGAGTGGAGCTGAGGACGAGCCGCGGCTCTTGGTGGAGTCAGTTGGGGTCGGGGTGGCCGGAGTTGGCGCCGGCGACGACCTAGGCGGTCACCGGAGTTCGGGTGAAGGAGAACTCGGGGCTAGGGTGTGCGGTGAGGTGCGGGAAGTGCACTGTTGGACTCAACGCAACCTGGTGAGTGCGTTGGACACCGTGAGTTGGCCGGAGGATGGCCGGGAGCACGTCGACGACGAGATCCGCGGCGGTGCGTGCGGGTGATCTTCGTGCGGTGGCTACATGACTCGGGGGCGAGAGAGGAAGGGTAGGAGGGGTAGCTAGGCTCACAGAGCACCCGTAGAGGACACCGGCGCGGTCGGGGACGAGCTGATGCGGCGACGGCGTTGAAAGGGATCTCCGGCGACGGCGAACTCGGGCGAGGTCGGTGCGGTGGACTCGGGCCTCACGAGCACGCGGGGCTCGGTTAGCTTGACGAAGTGGACGGCGGCGGAGCTCCTGGACACCACGAGACGGAGCACGGGCGGCGGGGAGCGCGGCTACAACGATGGAGCGGCGGCGGTGGCGTCGGCCATGGCTGGGGAGCACGAGGGGGAGGAGCTGGAGAGGAGAGCAGGTGTCTGGGGGGTTCGGGAGAGCGAGGGGGAGCGATCCACGTCGTTAGCCGGGCGAGTGGAGCGGCGAGGCGGCGAGCAGGTGCGTGGCACCCATGCGGTGCTCGCCGTCGAGCACCTGCCTGCCTGCCTGGCCGGGAAGCAGCTCGCTGGCGCGGCGCTGGGCTGGGCCGGCAGGTGGGCCGGGTTGCGGCGCCAGGTAAGTTTTTCCTTTCTGTTTTTTTTCTTTTTCTATTTTTCTGCAACTTTGTTGAATTATTAAAAATACCTAGGCAACTCCTAAAATCACCAAACTGCTCCTGGTCCAAATTTGGAATATTTCCAACATGAAACATTTCAGTTTAGGAATATTTGAGCATTTGAAATATTTTATATAATTTTAAATGCCCAAATTCAAATACTTATCATTTAATTCAAAGACCCTAAGATGACCTAGAAAATTGTGCAACACTTTTGGCAGAGGTTCTGAACCAAGACAAAAATGATGGACATTTTAGAAGGGCATTTCAGGTTCATTGAAAAAGTTTTTAGTAAACCCTAGTTGGTTTCAGAGGGGGCTGGGGGTTCTGACATCCCCATTTCAGGTTTCTGATGAAAGGATAGACATGATGCAAAACTCTAATGCATGAACTAGCTAGGGTGTGACAACTCACCCCCACTCAAAAGAATCTCGTCCCGAGATTTGGGTTCCTCCGGGAAGAAGGCGGGATACTCGAGTCGAAGACGATCCTCCCTTTCCCAAGTTGCTTCATTCTCAGAATGGTGCGACCATTGAACCTTGAGAAACTTGATATTATGACATCGAGTGGTACGCTCAGCTTGATCGAGGTTACGAACGGGGTACTCTCGATACGTGAGATTATCTTGGAGATCAAGTGTTGCGTGGTCTACTCCACGGATAGGATCCGAGAAGCAACGCCTGAGTTGAGAAACGTGGAAGACGTCGTGGACTCTGGAGAGATGCGGAGGTAGTTCCAATTGGTAGGCAACTTCTCGTCGTTTTGCGAGAATGCGAAAGGGTCCAATGTAACGAGGAGCCAATTTGCCCTTGATACCGAAGCGATGGGTTCCCTTCAGAGGAGTAACCCGAAGGTAAGCCTTCTCGTCAGCCTCAAAAGTCATAGCCTTATGTTTTCGGTCATATTGACTCTTTTGACGAGATTGGGCTGTTTTCAACTTTTCACGAACAATGCGAACTTGCTCTTCTGCTTCCTGAATCATATCCGGGCCAAAGAATTGTCTTTCCCCGGTTTCTGACCAGTTAAGAGGCGTTCGACACCTTCGTCCGTAGAGAACTTCAAAAGGGGCTTTGCCCAAGCTGGATTGATAGCTGTTGTTATAAGCAAATTCGGCAAATGGAAGGCATTTCTCCCACTCCATTTCGAATGAGATAACAGAAGCTCGAAGCATGTCTTCTAGAATCTGGTTGACACGTTCCACTTGACCACTTGATTGAGGGTGGAAAGCGGTACTAAAAGAAAGGCGGGTTCCCATAGCATTTTGGAAACTTTCCCAAAATCGAGAGGTGAAAAGACTTCCTCGATCCGAGTTAATTTCCAAAGGAACACCATGGAGAGACACTATTCGGGAGATGTACAAGTCTGCTAACTGACTAGCAGTTATACTCTCACGAACAGATAAGAAATGGGCCACTTTGGAAAGATGGTCGATAACGACGAAGATAGCGTTATTCCCTCTCTTGGTCCTAGGAAAACCGGTAATGAAGTCCATACCAATTTTATCCCATTTCCATTCAGGAATAGCTAGGGGTTGAAGGGTGCCAGCAGGCCGTTGATGCTCTGCTTTTACACGACGGCAGACGTCGTAATTAGCAATATACTGAGCAATTTCTCTCTTCATCCTAGTCCACCAGAACCTGTGGCGTAGGTCCTGATACATCTTGGTACTACCGGGATGAATGGTGAGAGGAGATTCATGAGCCTCCTTAAGGATCAACTGCCGTAGATGCTGGTTCTTGGGAACCACTAAACGGTTCTCAAAGTACACAACACCATGATCATTTGTGGAGAAACATCTAGCACCTCCGCTAGCAATGTTCTCCTTGATCTTAGATATTCCCTTATCTCGCTTTTGGGCAGCGATGATTTGATCCGTAAGAGTAGGTTTCGCCACCAAGGTGGAAAGAAATCCTTGAGGAACAATGTGAAGGTTAAGCTTCCGAAATTCCTCATGGAGAAGCGGTTGACTTTGTTGTAACATCAGGTTGTTACAATAAGATTTACGACTTAGCGCATCAGCCATGACATTGGCTTTCCCTGGGGTGTAAGTTATTCCTAAGTCGAAATCTGTGATCAACTCGACCCAACGTCTTTGCCTGAGATTTAAATCCGGTTGGGTGAATATATACTTCAGACTTTGGTGATCAGTGTAGATTTCGCAATGATTACCGAGAAGGTAATGTCGCCATGTTTTGAGTGCATGGACTACAGCTGCAAGCCCTAGATCATGAGTGGGGTAGTTTTCCTCATGTGGGTGTAATTGCCGTGAAGCATAAGCTATTACGTGTCGATCTTGCATGAGAATACAACCTAGTCCTTGTCGCGAGGCGTCGCAATAGATAACAAAATCCTTGGAAAAATCCGGTGGTACCAATACGGGAGCAGAGGTTAAACGTCTCTTCAGTTCCTGGAAACTGTGCTCACATTGTGGGGTCCACTCGAACTTTTTATCTTTCTTGAGGAGTTCAGTTAGAGGTTTGGCAACTTTGGAGAAATTCTCGACAAAGCGATGGCAATAGCTCGCTAGGCCAAGGAAACTCCGAACTTGCTTGACCGATTCAGGTGGAGTCCAATTAAGTACGGCTTGAACTCGCTCAGGGTTAACAGCAATGCCTTTACCAGAAATTACATGTCCAAGATAGGTCACTTCTGACAACCAGAATTCACATTTAGAAAATTTGGCATAAAGGCGATGCTCTCGAAGTTTCTTCAACACTAGCCTTAGGTGTTCGGCATGTTCTTCCTCGTTCTTGGAGTAGATGAGTATATCATCGAGGTAAACCACGACGAATTTATCCAAAAACTCCATGAAGATTGAGTTCATCAACCGAGAGAAGGTGGCTGGAGCGTTGGTTAAACCAAAGGACATGACGGTGTACTCGTATTGGCCATAACGAGTAACAAAGGCCGTTTTCGGAATGTCCCCGTTTCTGATTTTGATTTGATGGTAGCCCAATCTCAAATCCATTTTAGAGAAGACTGAGGATCCAGTGAGCTGATCATACAGGTCGTTGATCCTGGGGAGCGGATACTTGTTCTTAATTGTGACCAAGTTGACATGTCGATAATCTACAACCATCCGGTCCGTACCATCCTTCTTCTTGACGAAGAGGATGGGGCAAGCCCAAGGAGATGAACTAGGTCGGATGAAACCCTTTTTCAAGGACTCATCGAGTTGTTTCTTAAGCTCGGCTAGTTCAAAAGGTGCCATCTTGTAGGGTCTTCTGGAAATCGGGACAGTTCCTGGAATGAGATCTATCACGAATTCGACATCTCTGTCAGGTGGAACACCTGGCAATTCCTCTGGGAAGACATCCGGAAAGTCACGGACTACCGGAACGTCCTCAAGGTCTGGCAAAGGGCTGGCATTAATAGAATATAACTGTCGCTTGGCTATTCGGGTCAAGACATTGACTATCTTCCCCGAAGGATGGGTGAGTTGAACAGTCCTAGAGAAGCAATCAATTTTGGCATGATGGGCTGACATCCAGTCCATACCCAAGATGATATTAATATCCGAAGATTTGAGGGCTATCAAAGATGCGAGAAAAACAAGTTTGTCGACTTGAATTTCATTTCCATGGCTTACTCTAGAAGTTTGCCATTTGGATCCCGGAGTTTGAATTACCATAGAGGTGGGCATCTCACAGAATGTGGTGTTATGGAGACGAGCATAGCTCTTGGATATAAATGAATGAGATGCTCCTGTATCGAAAAGAACAGATGCCGGGTGGCAATTAACAAGGAGCGTACCGAGAACGACGTTGGGATCTTCTTGAGCCTCTTCCGCCGAAACACAATTAACATGGCCACGAGCAGTGGTGGCCGGCTTGGCGTAGAACACTTTCCCTGTCGGCTTGCCGCGGCCAACAGTTTTTGCTGTCTGGTTGGGGTTGGTTTGGGGACACTCGCGCATATAGTGGCCTGATTCCCCACACTTGAAACAAGTCACGGAACTGGTACGTGGGGGAGCATTGTTGGTTGGACCACCATAGGGCTCGGCTAGTGCATATGGCTAAGCTGGGCGAGGTGCCTGGAAGGATGGCCTCGGTGTGAACCTGGGTGGCAGGGCAGTGTTAGGCACCCACACGCGGCGCTTCTGAGGGCCAGCACCGGATGAGGAACCCAAGTCACGGCCATGCTTGCGTGTTGCTTCATAATTAGTCTGACCAGTCTCAGCACTGATGGCTTTGTTAACAAGCTTCTGAAAAGATGTGCACTCATGCAGACGGAGGTCGCGGCGAAGCTCAGGACTAAGCCCCTTACGGAACCTTGCCTGCTTCTTGGCATCAGTAGAAACTTCCTCCGTTGCATAACGGGCAAGGTTACCAAACTCCCTGCTGTAAGCGTCAACAGAGAGTCGACCTTGAGTGAAACTACAGAACTCCTCACGTTTACGGTCCATGAGACCCTCCGGAATGTGATGTTCACGGAAAGCCTCGCTGAATTCAGCCCAAGTAGTGACGTGGCCCGCTGGGCGCATAGCTTCATAATTCTCCCACCATAGACTGGCGGGGCCTTCAAGATGATATGCAGCAAAGGTGACCTTGTCAACCTCAGCTACTAGCGCAGATCGCAGTTTGTGAGAAATACTGCGAAGCCAGTCATCAGCGTCGAGAGGCTCGACGGAGTGGTGGAACGTAGGTGGATGTAACTTGATGAAATCACTGAGTGACACCAAGTTAGTCCTCTGATGGTGTGCTGTGTTCTGTTCAATACGCTCCAACAAACGGTTGGTCTCCCGCTTGTTTCTCTCAGCCTCTAGCATAACTTCCGCCAGAGAGGGAGGGTGAGGCAGATTTGTATCCCCAACTCTGCTGCCTTCGGCCTGCTCTGGGGGAGCAGGGTTGTTGCGGGTGTTGACCATCCTAGGAAAAACAAGACAATGGTTTAGTCCAACATGACAAGATTCCGACATAGAATGTAGAATGTAATGGACAACTCAGAATGCAAGATGATCATCCGTATGACATGGTAGATACAGAAACTACTTCTTTTATTCCATCATCATACACACCATACGAGGTTTAGTACAAGACCAACAAGTACTACTACGGTGAGAGGAGGATTACATATCATCGGAGGCATCCCAAGCTCCTATACATTACTTTTCCTACAGCCGCGGAATTACTACACGCTAAGTCATATTCCACAAGTCACGCAGGACGGTGGAAA
Source organism: Triticum dicoccoides (assembly GCF_002162155.2). NCBI lineage: Eukaryota > Viridiplantae > Streptophyta > Magnoliopsida > Poales > Poaceae > Triticum > Triticum dicoccoides. The sequence continues at coordinate 380,623,821 of NC_041393.1, forward strand.
TACAACTATTACAATACCTAGTGGATCTACTACTATCTCAGTCATCTCCGTAGTAGTTCTCATAGAAGTCTCCTCCATAGCCTGGAAGTTCAACGTGAGCATCCGGAAACAAACGATCCTGAGGAGCCTGCGGACCAAAAGGGCTAGAGTGAGGTCTTGGACCAACAAACGGTGGCCTGCGAGGACCACGAGGTGGGGTGAAGCCTCCCACATCACGCCAATCCGTCATGTCCGGCAGAGCAGACCTAACAGGATACAAATCTCTCATATCCATGCATCCAGCTTGCACAGCCGGTGCAAACCGAGTCAAGGTGGCCCAATGATCGGCGCGGGTGTTGAAAAGCTCCATTCTCAAGGCCCGATTCTCTCGGTCCTTATCCTCGAGCAACTCAGCAGTGGTGCGAGTTAGCGAGTCCTCCTGACTGGGGTCAGCATAGATAGCCCGGAGATAACCGTGCGCTCCAGGAAGTGAAGCTGGCATATACCGAAAGTCGGTGTTGCGAAGCAGGCCAGTCCTGACTCACATGATGGTCATCATAGAATAAGCCGCATCTTGCACAGCCATCTCAATAGTAACACCGAGCCCATAGGAACAGTGAAGAGCCTCGGTAGAACCAGGATAAGAGGGAAATATCCGGACGGTGCAAAGATACTGGCTTTGGTTAAAATCTCGAAACTAGTACAGATGGATAGATTGGATTTTTCTGATCATTTTTCATATATAATTTGTTTGATTTGGAGCTACGGTTGAATTTATATGAATTTTTGAAGTTTGCAACAATTTCTGGAATTTATAAATCATTTTAGATTTATTTTAATTTCAGAAAAGGTTTACTGCGTCAGCACGAGGTCATGCTGACCTCAGCAAGTCAACAGACCCGGTCCAGGTCAAACTGACCAGTGGGTCCAGGGTGTCAGTGGGTAATTAACTAATTTATTTTAGTTTAAACTAATCTGGATAATTAACAGAAGGGGGCCCCGCCTGTCATTGACTCAACAGAGTCAACCAGGGCCCACCCGTGGTCAAAGTCAAAACGGCGGCATCGGTGTTTAGCCGCCGGCGAGCCCGACGCGGCGGCGGAAGTGGTTTTGGCCGTTCCGGCCACCAAATGGGTCGCGGAGGGCATCAGAGTGGAGCTGAGGACGAGCCGCGGCTCTTGGTGGAGTCAGTTGGGGTCGGGGTGGCCGGAGTTGGTGCCGGCGACGACCTAGGCGGTCACCGGAGTTCGGGTGAAGGCGAACTCGGGGCTAGGGTGTGCGGTGAGGTGCGGGAAGTGCACGGTTGGAGTCAACGCAACGTGGTGAGTGCGTTGGACACTATGAGTTGGCCGGAGGATGGCCGGGAGCACGTCGGCGACGAGATCCGCGGCGGTGCGTGCGGGTGATCTTCTTGCGGTGGCTACACGGCTCGGGGGCGAGAGAGGAAGGGTAGGAGGGGTAGCTAGGCTCACAGAGCACCCGTAGAGGCCACCGGCGGGGTCGGGGATGAGCTGATGCGGCGACGGCGTTGAAAGGGATCTCCAGCGACGGCGAACTCGGGCGAGGTCGGTGCGGTGGACTCGGGCCTCATGAGCACGCGGGGCTCAGTTAGCTTGACGAAGTGGACGGCGGCGGAGCTCCTGGACACCACGAGACGGAGCACGGGCGGCGGGGAGCGCGGCTACAACGATGGAGCGGCAGCGGTGGCGTCGGCCATGGCTGGGGAGCGCGAGGGGGAGGAGCTGGAGAGGAGAGGAGGTGTCTGGGGGGTTCGGGAGAGCGAGGGGGAGCGATCCACGTCGTTAGCCGGGCGAGTGGAGCGGCGAGGCGGCGAGCAGGTGCGTGGCACCCATGCGGTGCTCGCTGTCGAGCACCTGCCTGCCTGCCTGGCCGGCAAGCAGCTCGCTGGCGCGGCGCTGGGCTGGGCCGGCAGGTGGGCCGGGTTGCGGCGCCAGGTAAGTTTTTCCTTTCTGTTTTTTTTTCTTTTTCTATTTTTCCGCAACTTTGTTGAATTATTAAAAATACCTAGGCAACTCCTAAAATCACAAAACTGCTCCTGGTCCAAAGTTGGAATATTTCCAACATGAAACATTTTAGTTTAGGAATATTTGAGCATTTGAAATATTTTATATAATTTTAAATGCCCAAATTCAAATACTTATCATTTAATTCAAAGACCCTAAGATGACCTAGAAAATTGTGCAACACTTTTGGCAGAGGTTCTGAACCAAGACAAAAATGATGGACATTTTAGAAGGGCATTTCAGGTTCATTGAAAAAGTTTTTAGTAAACCCTAGTTGGTTTCAAAGGGGGCTGGGGGTTCTGACATCCCCATTTCAGGTTTCTGATGAAAGGATAGACATGATGCAACACTCTAATGCATGAACTAGCTAGGGTGTGACAAAGGGGACCCGGTATCCGTACCCGATTGAGCCGGCCTCGGGGCCCCATCCTTCGTCGTCGATGTAGAGCTTTCCGCGATGACTCTTGGTCATCTGGCCAACCACGTACCCCTTGAGTCCTTCAGAGCTGCCCTTCAAGAACTCGAAACCATCGTGCGATAGCCCCACGGTGGGCGCCAATTGTCGTGGGATTGACACGTCAGTGTCCTCATGAAAGGACTTAGTCGTGGAGCCATCGCGACGGGTCAGCTTGAAGGGGTTAAACCGGACAAGGGACACGGGAGTTTTATACTAGTTCGGCCCCTTCAATGAAGGTAAAAGCCTACGTCTAGTTGTGATGGGATTGATTGAGTTTCGATGACTAGGGAGCAAATAAGCTTTGCCTGGGTCTCGAGTTGTTGTTTCTTGTCCCTGAACTATCGTCGGGTCGTCCCTTCATATACATAGGTTGACGCCCGGCCGGTCTATAGAGTCCCGAGGCCAACTCATACACAGTGTCCGGCTCGGTCTCTCCTTTGCTAGCTTACAATACAAGTTACATAACCATGGCGGTTTACCACTATGGGCCCTAATCCGCCTTTGGGCTCCGGGCTTCTAAGTTTCTTTAGTAACACGCCATCTTCTGGGTCTTCGTGGGCTTCAATATAGTTGAGGGTGAACCGGGCCCTCCTGGCCAGTTTACACTCAGTAGTTATATCCTCAACACTAACAATAATGATTTTCTTATTACTCTGATTGCTCCTCCCACCGCTAGTGTGGAGTCTCATGCTATTAATGTCTCTTTGTTGAATCTTGTTAGGAAATAGCAATTTTTCGGTACTCCTAATGAGGATGCCGCGTCCCATCTAAACACTTTGGTAGAATTGTGTGATATATAAAAGAAAAAAGATGTGGACAATGATATTTTGAAGTTGAAACTATTTCCTTTCTCTTTGAGGGATCGTGCAAAAATTTGGTTTTCATCTTTGGCTCGCAATAGTATGGAAAGGTTAACATATTGTGGATTCCATGCTAAAAGCTTTAGAAGAAAAATTGGAGTTAGAGATTTCAATTCCTAGAAAATTATATGATGAATGGGAACCCACCATTAAAGTCAAGATAAATAATTATGAGTGCAATGCTTTATGAGATTTAGGTGCTAGTGTTTCCACAGTCTCGAAATCTCTATGTGATGTGCTTGGTTTTAACAATATTGAAGAATATTATCTTAATTTGCACTTGGCGGATTCTACTATTAAAAAGCCTTTGGGAAGAATTAATGATGTTCTTATTCTTGCAAATATGAATTATGTGCCCATAGACTTTATTGTGCTTGATATTAATTGCAATCTGTCTTGTCCTATAATACTCGGTATACCGTTTTTGCGAACTATTGGTGTCGTGATTGATATGAAATAAGGGAATATTAAATTTCAGTTTCCTCTAAAGGAGGGTATGGAACACTTCCCTAGAACTAAAATTAAGCCACCATATGAATCAATCATGAGGGCAACCTATGGAGCAAAAACCAAAGATGAGAATACTTGAATCTATGCATTATGCCTAGCTAGGCGCGTGAAATGATAGCGCTTGTTGGGAGGCAACCCAATGAATAAACTATTTTTCCTTTTTTCTTCTATTTTCGTGCATTCACACAAATATGCCTCTGTATTGATTGTGTTTTTTATGTTTTAATTAGTGTTTGTGCCAAGTAATGCCTTTAGGATGGCTTTGAGTGATAATTGATTTGATCTTGTTGGAAAATAGAAATTTTTACGTCCAGTAGAAGAATTGTTAAAAATCACTAGAGAGACGAAAAACTCTGAAATTTAACACAAATATGATATATGTATTTACTCTATTTTCCTAATTTTTCAGAATATTTTGAGTTACAAAAGTATGAGTAAAATTCGAGTCTTTACAGATATTCTGTTTTAACTGATCCTATTTTCGTTGCATTGTGTGCTTATTTTGATGAATCTATGGACTATACCGGGGGTTTAGCCATGGTAAAGTTAGAATATAGTAGGTGTTTGCAATATTACTTAAAGTAAACATTGGTTTTCTTATACTAACGGATCTCACAAAGGTTTTTGTTATGTTTTGTGTGATTGACGTTTTCAAGTTTGGGGTAAGATCACGATGAATGAAGAAATAAGGAGTGAAAAGAGCCTAAGCTTGGGGATGCCCATGGCAACCCAAGGTAATATTCAAGGATAACCAAGCAATTAAGCTTGGGGATTCCTCGGAGGGCATCCTCTCTTTCTTCTAACGACCATCGGTAATTTTACTTGGAGCTATATTTTTTATTTTTCACATATCATGAATTTTGCCTAGAGCGGCTTGTATTATATGAGTCTTTGGTTGTTTTTGTTTATAGTTTGTCACAATTATCCTTGCTGGACACACCTATTTGAGAGAGCCATAATGATGCTATGATTTTTTAGAATTTCTATATGTGCTTCACTTAAAAAAATTCAGCTATGGAATTGCTCTAGTGCTTCACTTATATCTTTTTGAGCACAGTGGTGTTTTAATTTTGAAGAAATATACTCACATGCTTCACTTAGATCAATTTGAGAGTTAGTGAACTTTTGAAGAAATTCTCTCATGCTTCACTTATATTCTTTTGAGAGATGAGAAAAATTATTTATGCTCATGTTCTTCACTTAAATTTGTTTGAGAGCTTGTCATAAGCAATGGTAATATATTAAAATAGTCCCATAGTGATAGATATTCAAGAGGGATATAATAAAAACTTTCATGACGATAATTGTATATTATAAACTTGATTGCTTGTAATAGTTTTGAGATATGACGATAATGATATGTGAGTCATGTTGGTGCGTAATTATGCTTTAGTAAGAATATTGGTGTTAACGTTTGTGATTCCCTATGCAAGCACGAAAGTCAATAGTTATGGAATGAAATTACGTCCTACTTGTGGTGCATTATTCGGTGTTAGTTATGTTTAATGCTTGTTTATGAGAGTTTTTGTTTTTTGGTTGGTTGCTTCTCAATCTATTTGCTAGCCTTTCCTTGTACTAAGTGGGAATACTAATTGTGCATCCAGACTCCTTAAACTAAGTTGTGCCAATATGTCCACCATACCTAACTATGTGCGGTATTTCCACGACATTCAAAGTAATTTGTATGTGCCAGCTCTAATTTTCAAAAATGAATTGCCTTTTTGTTTGCCCGTACCGCTCATGAAGTGGCAGGGGGTGGCCAATATTTTCCATGCTAGATGCATTATTCTCAAGACGAGTGTTTATTCACTTGTCATTGCACGAGAGTGTGGGAAGGTAATAGGGATGCCCCGTCCTGAAATTAAAAAAATAATTTATGTTGTCAAATAATAAATTCCTTGTAAAGTGTTGGTATGGAAGGCACCCGTGGATACGGCTAGCCATGGATTGTGAAATAATGGTGGAAAAAGGAATAAACTTTATTTTATGTTTGGGAACCGCCTATGATTTATCTAGCATGGAAAGTGTTTGGAATTCTCGGTCGTTTTCATTAACGGGAAAAGCATGCCTCTCAAAATATTTTTTCTCTGAATTTATGCTTTGAGCTCTGGCACCTCTACAAATCTTTGCTTCCCTCTGCGAAGGGTCTATCTATTTACTTTATGCAATTTTTATTTTTTTAGTCTCCATCTTCTCTTATAAAAGCACCAACTAGGGAGCACTATGACCATACTTGTGCATTGGATGTAGCTAATATTCGAGCGTGTTTCATGAATGGATCAATGATTGAGCATGATGGGCTAGGGATATCTTTCTTTAGTGTTGATATTTTGGAAGACATGGTTGTTTGTTGATATGCTTGAGTATTGAGTCCTCATGTCAATGATAGACTATTGCTTGGAATCATCTAAAAGTCCAAATGTCCATGGTACAAAAGAAAAGATTATGTGATGAACATGTTACGCAGCATTCCACATTAAAAATTCTGTTTTAATCAATTACCTACTCAAGGACAAGCAGGAATTAAGTTTGGGGACGCTGATACATATCCAATGTATCTATAATTTTTGATTATTCCATGCTATTATATTATCAATTTTGGATGTTTTATATTCATTTACTAGCAACTTTATATCATATTTTGGGACTAACCTATTGACATAGTGCCTAGTGCGAGTTGCTGTTTTTTGCTTGTTTTTTACTTCACAGAATATCCCTATCAAACAAAGTCCAAATGCCACAAAACTTTTTGGAGTTTTTTGTCTGGACAGAAGACAACTTGGTAACCAAGGAAGTGCAGAAGGGGAGGCCCATGGGGCCCACAAGGCACCAAGGCACGCCAGAGGCCCTTGGCGCGCCCTGGTGGGTAGTGGGGCACATGGGTGGCCTCTCCACCACCTCTCAGCTCTATAAATACCCAAGTATTCCAGAAACCCTAGGGGAGTCAAAAAAACAATTCTAGCCGACGCAAGTTCCAAAACTACGAGATCCAATCTAGAGCCCTTTTCCAGCACCTTGTCGGAGGGGGAAACTATCACAGAGGGGTTCATCATCCTCATTGGTGTCATCCGATGATGCGTGAGTTGTTTATCACGGACCTATGTGTCCATAGCACTACAAAAAAAATACACTTCCATGATGATACGTGTTTGTCACAGTAGGTCGCATTTTTTGTCATGCATGTACATCCATGACAATTTTATGACAGAATCAAGATAGTCATACCTGTGCTGTCGTAGAAGTGTTCCATGACATTACCAAAATTATCATCATGGAAGTGTCCACTTCCATGACGATAAATCACGCGTCACAGAAGTGCTTTCGTCAAGGGTGACCGACGCATGGCATCCACCATAACGGAACGCCGTTAAGCTATCGGGTCGGGTTTTGGATCCGATAACCCGTTAACAGCCCGGACCAATGGGAAATTTCCACGTGTAATATTCTGATTGGCCGGATGAAACACATGTCAGCTCGTCAGTGGGTCAGATAGGCGCCTATGATATGTTGACACGTGCGACGGCCCACCACAGGCCCATTTAGCTTACAAAGCCGGCCCGTTTGACTTGGTCAAAAGTTAGCGGGCTGGCCCATGAAAAGCCTATACCGGTCTCTTCGCAAATAGCCCATTTTACGGCCCGGTAACTCATGTCCTGTTAGGGCCTAATGGAATGCCCAACAACATCATGTGGGCCGTCGAATATAACACCAGCCTGTTTCACTTTCGGCCCATGTATGGCCCATGATGTATTTCGGCCCACATGAGGCCTTTGTATCTTTAGGCCCTTTAGAGGCCCACAGTGACTCTAGCCCATAATGAACAGTAAATTTCTTTGTACTCGTTAATGGCCCATGATTCACATGGGCCATTTCTAGCCCGTGTTAGCTTTCGGCCTATTAACGAACCATACATTCTTGGGCTCCTTTCCGGCCCTTGATTAATTCCGGCCCATTACTGGCTTGTTCCCCTAATGGGCCAAATTCGGCCTGTGGCAAGAGTCGGCCCGTTTCTAGCCTGTTAACCCGTTGCTCCGTTTCCAGCACGTCCTATATTCCGGCCCATTAGCGACCCGTCATGCCTGTGACAGAATTAAGCCTTTGCTGTCCTTCGGCATGTTAACGGCCCGTTACTGTGCTGGGCCGATACCAATTATGCCCGTTTACGGCCCATGTAGACCCATTTATCCGACGACCCGAGGCCCACCGATTCTACGACCCTGTTGGAGGCCCATTTATCGATGACCCGTAGGAGACCCATGGATCCTACGGCACGTAGCAGGGTCAAGGTTACCACGGTCCTTATATGGCCCATGGTTGTTGCGGCCACTAGCAGACCAGGGGAAAAGAATACTAGGATATAAATAAGCCCGAAACTAACGCTAGGCTATTAAGGCGATTGCACAGATTACATCGACTCGGCATCAAAGATCGCCACCAGTCTAAATATAGGGAACACCCTACACTATACAAAAATGGCTTGCTTTTTTCTTCAGCCGGTGGCTGCACGTTAAGAACAAATTTTGTATCGCACCAAAAAAAATTACAACTATAAAACAAAAGGAAGGTTGGCATAAAAGTTAACAGTCTAGCACATAAATGCACCATCAGAAGTTCAGAAGCTCAGTTCATTTGACCTGACTGTTACGTTTTCATGTTGTATTCTTCGATGGAGCACCATAGCCTTCGCCTTCATTTCTCCTAGGCTCCTGAACAACATAGCAAATGTCTGATAGTCTGGTTTCAAAACCATGCATATCTTGACGACATCGAACAATGTCTCTCCTTGTTTCACAAAGGGTCTCTGTTAGGGAATGGACTTGTGTCTGGAGCGTAGATACAACATTGTTCTGAGCTTGCATATTTTGATCATGAGGCAGTTTGGATGAGATTTCCTTAACAACCAACCCAGTATTACGCAGGAATGTGCTTTTGGCACTGTTAGTGGACAGGTACTGACCCACTGCAGCAAGAGCTGACATTGCGGTTATAGTTGCCTCGCCACCTTCAGAAGGTGGCGGTTCCACCATTTTTTCCATAGCTTGCTGAAAAGTTGAGTTTTTTACATTAGTAGTACCGGAACAGAAGATATTAAGGAGGCAGAAAAACCAAACAAAATAGCTTTGGTCTATATACAGAACTTATTCTAGTGAACCCATGTAAAATATTAGTTGTATTTTATTGCAAAGTACATAATAAAGCCAGGTTCCAAACATATGACCATGTACCATCGCTAATGTATTGTCTATTTCTTCACATTGTATTGAGGGCTAAGGATAAAGAGACGAAGTTTATAATACGGTAAGCATAGTATGACATCATTCATATCACAAAAAAATTGAGAACAGACAAACAGGCAATTGTAACGTTGTGTGGGCAAGTCTAGCACGGAACTAGATTACAGGTCAAGATCAAAGGAACATCACTCCTCTCTTTTAAACCTTGAAGGCGCAATGGTACGCTAAGACAATTGTGTATAAAATTGAAAAGAGTAATAGACATTGGATGCAAACCATGCAGTTCAAGGCACAAGTCAGAGTAAGTAGTAGTTAAAAGGCATGAGGATTAAGGACTTACAACAGCGGCTTTGACTGGTGAAGTCATGCCCTTCTTCTTGCTGGTGTGACAGTCGTAGAAGATTTTCACAGCATTTGGTTCAGGTACTTTTTGGTCCTTGTGGGCTTTCCTCTGCATTTGGAATAAGTCAATATAGATATGATAATATGGTACATCAAAAAGAGTGAAACAACAGTTAATTACAAGAGCCTCGCAGTGTGCAATATAGCTACAAGATCCTGTCGTCTGTTGGAATCACTACAAAAAAATACACTTGCGTGATGATACATGTTTGTCACAATAGATTACGTTTTTTGTCATGCATGTACATCCATGACGATTTCATGACAGAATCAAGATAGTCATACATGTGCTGTCGTAGAAGTGTTCCATGACATTACCAGAATTATCATCACGGAAGTGTCCACTTCCATGACGATAAATCGTGCGTCACAGAAGTACCAGGAGTGACCCTGGCTGCACAAGTCGACCTTGGCACCCTGGCTGCTGTCCACTTCCATGACGATAAATCGTGCGTTACAAAACCGCCACCCTTACACACATACTGCAACTGCGTCGCGGGCGTTTGCAACTGCCATGTCTCCCAGCGAACATTTGCTGGGGATTGGAGTTAGCATGGTTCATAGTCGTTCCACGCTCGGGCATTGAAGTTTGTAACTATTTTAGATTAGAATATACTACTCCTCCGATGCTAGTAGTAGAGCAGAGTCCTACTCTACTACTCTACTCAAGCAAGTTAGGGCATAGTTGTAGGTACTGTAGGGAGTACCAGTACTGTGATCACTCAATCAAGTTGTATGGCATTGATATGACCCTACGCTGCTGTTATGTGTCTCATAAGTCAGGCGGCATGTTGTAGTCATCATCACCTGTCCACTTCCCGCAACACATATTCGCTTCTCCATCTTTGTCCGCACATAATCTCGTCCAATCTTCCATCCCAGCTAAGGCGCCTTCGCCCCTCGTCCGAAACCCAAAGCACTAACAATGGCAGAACCGAGCAGCGTCCTCCAAAAGAGTGGCTGGAATTTGCTCCCCACAGAGGTAATCAAGCTCATTGTTTCTCGTGTGGACAATCTTCGTACCATGACGCTCGCCGCGTGCTCATAGGTGTTGTACCGTTTACTCAAAGCCCTCAGGCCGGAGCTTTTTAAGCCAACTCCTTGCTTGCTAATGCCGCCTGATCTTCTGAAATAGCATGTCACGCAGCAATCATAGGGTGGCGAGCATCAACCCCCTTGACTGTGATCCGATCCCCATCACCCTCAACTATATTAATGGTATGTACTGGGTCGGCATGAACACGTCTTGGATGGTGCTCGTCGACGGTCGTGGCAGCTGGATGCTCGTGGAGGTCTACAGCCGATGATTGATCCCGCTTCCTTCAATTAACACTGCACTGCTTTGGCACTGCAGCCCAGAATACTCGGAATCTTACAGTAGCCAACATGATACCAAGTTTGATTTGCTCAAGGTTGTAATCTGCCAAGTGCCCACAAGATCTGCGAATTGTAAAGACTTCAGGCTAATTACGTTCTTCAACCGCGGTCTCGCCTATCTGACAGGTCACTGCGACAAGTGGATAAATCTGCACGTCCATCGCAGGGTCATACACCCCCCATGGTTCTCTAATGCCATTGAACACAAGGGCTTCATTTACGTTGTAGACTCCTTCTATGGCTGGACGTATTGCTAGCCTACTCCAGTCATCACTACAAACGGCTGTTACAGCAGTATGTTACTTTCCTATGATATCATGATGGCTTGCTTATATTACTGTCAACTTTTACTGAAAAAATATTCATGCTCATAACATGTTGTTCTTAAGATTGACTACATCAAGAGCCTTTTTTTATTTGACTCCAACTTGATATGATGTTGTAGGCCACCTCGTGTCCCTACCCTTCCTAATCCTAGAACCTTTCAAAGAAAAGCGGCATGGCAGTTGCAGGTGCTTCCTGGCTCGATTAGACGACGGCGAACGATTGATGATCGTTTGCACGTACCGGACGTGTTGTCTCGCGGAATACAATCACAGTCACTGCAAGGTCTTTGAGCAGGATCCTAGCTTCTCTGGGCCTTCAGGAATTTTTGACTGGAGGCTGGTAAGTAGCCTTGGTATACGCTCTCTATTTGTCGGACTGAATTATCCGATTAACCGAGAGATAACCGACGGCAAGGATCATGATGGCAGCACGGTTTCGTTCATCAGGCAAAACTGTGTGTACACAACGTACCATGCGTCTCTGCATGCACCATACCCTGATATGTGCCGCCACGCTCTGCAGCCCAAAGTAGGAGAGAGGGTCGCAAGTATCAGACTTCGACGTGCTAGCTGGAGTTTCCCCCATCAGGCACCCATCTGGTTCAAGCCGTCAGCCAATCGCCACAGCTTAATAAATAGTAACGTCTAACTGAGCCAGTTAGTTAGATGCGTACACTTGGTGCAGTAGGATCTTTATTTAGTTTGGTGCATACACTTGTTCTTTTTTGGTAGCCCTTTTGTAATAATTGCTGATGTTTGGTTTGGAAGAGAGAGCTGCTCTTCACTCTTCTGGCCTGCTTACTGCTTCTGTTGCACCCCCAGCCCTGGTTGCTGCTACTGCTGTTTTCAATGTACAATCAGTAGTACATTTCGTCTGTTGGTTGAATAAATGTGTTGTTAGAACGACAAACACAATGTTTTGGACGTCGTTGCACGGTTTGATCCTTAGTGCCCCGTACCGTACGTAACGCATACTATTTTTTGTACGAAACACATTTTCCCCTTGTTGATAACATGCAGCCCACTGATGAAGGCCCAATAGAGGAGCCCATAATTAACTGGAAGGGAGGTTCTCACATGAATCCAGCCCAGGTACATGCTCATGGTCCCCTAAACATAAATAAGTGAATAAATAAATAAAGCTAAATGCTCATGTACTAGTTCTTTAAATTCAGGATTTAACAAGAGGATATTATTTCCTATGATAGTGTCGTTACATTCAATCGATATTATTCTTAGGCAAAGATAGCGACCAGTCTTCTTTCTCCCAGCATTTTCTTCCTGCAACCAGCGGACCTATGCAAATCGTAGTCAAGGTCTTAAATATTTCTGGTCCATTTTTATTTTTCAATAAGGATGTCCAACCCAGCCCAGCACATTGGCGACCGCACTTTATCCTCCGCCTTGGTGCGCTCGCCGCGGCGCCGCCGTCTGGCCCTGTAAACATAGTTTTTTTTCGAAACGATCCCTGTCAACATAGTGAATCAGGAGAGAACTGTAGTTGTGAGTATGACAGTACGGACCCACCCGGTACACTCCCGAACACAAGCAAGCGCCTCTTTTACTACTCAAATGAACCCCTCATTTTTTTACTCTAATCCACCCTGCTGATATCTGGGACCCACATCATTTTCAATGTATGGTCAATTAACGACAGAATTGCACAACTTTTTTTTGAGTAGTAATTCAGAGGAGCAGGCTATAAACTGGGTTGTGCGGTCTCTGTGGCCCGTCTAACAACATGACCAGCCTAGCAGGTTTTTCTTTGGGAAAATAGGTAGCCCAGTATTTCTTTTTGAAGAATACCCAAGCTAGGCCTATTTGTTCTCTCTGACATACTGGGCTACAAATCTTCCAAGATGAGGAGGGATGCATTCCGGCCTGGCCAAAGAGTATGGTCAGTGTCTGTTAAAAGTAATATCAAAGGGGTTGAAAATTCCAAAAAAATTATAGCAAATGGGATATTAGTTTCTTTTTTTGTTTTTGTCCTTCACTGATATTTTATAGTATTTGATTGGATTTAACATGACATAGTACTAATTTATTTTTAAATTTGTTTTAGTATGGCTACTAATTTTTGGATTAAAAATATTTTGTTCCCCAGCAAAAATTTGCGAATTTTCAAAATTTCGCACATATTTAGTTATTTTTTTTAACCCTGGTACTGAACAGAAAATGGGCAGCAATTCTAAAAATGGAAAACAGGCTGCAATAAATTCCATATGAATTAGAAAATGAGTAAAAGTTATAAAAATAATAGCAAATGGGTTGTACACGCCACTGATTTCGAGGCTGACTTGTTTACGCAAGGCTTTGTCAGTCAACACACGATTCTAGCAGCAGTGACTGTTGGATGTCCATCCAACGGCCGACGTGCTTCTTAAATCTCTTATCTTTCTGCTCTAGCCGCCTAAACTAGCGCCGGCGGGACTGCCTGCTCCCTCCTCTTGTGGCCCGATGTGATGCTGCGCAGGCTTCCCTGGCCCACCCTACTCCCTCCGCTGGCCTGGCCGCACGCAATCAACTGCCTCTTTATTACGCGAAAAAAATGATTCCTCCCATTGACATATGGGGCGCACCTGTTGGGAGGCTGACCTATGGGCCTACTAAGTTGACGCGTATGCATGGCTTGTCAACCTAGTCAACAAACGATTCTAGCAGCAGTAACCGTTGGATTCGAATCGAACGGTCCTGCTGCTTCTTCAAGTGCTGCTCTTCTTGCACCAGCCGCCCAAACCAGCATCGGCGAGACCGCCTGTTCTTGCCTCCACTGGCCGGTTGTACTGCCGTTGAGGCCTCACCGCCCCCTACTACTCCCACCGCTAGCCAGGCCCTACGGTGATGGCAGCCTCACACCGCAGCCGAACCAGTGAACCCTCGTACTCCTCTCCGCGTAGGCATCCACTGTCGCGTCTTCCCTGGCTCCATGTCGTCCCCTTCCTAGGCCTCACCGTCGTCCACCGCCCTGGTGCTCTCGGCGTGGCATGGTCAACGTGGTCATGGAACGACTTCCATCGGACGTGGACTGTACGTGGAGAGGCTAACAGCTGGGTCCACAACCGCACACAAGGAAATGCCTCCTTCTTACGCGCAAATAATGATTTCTCCAACTGACATCTGGGACCCACCGGAAGGGCCTCCGTATTTCGCAAAAAAACGTTCCCCCCGCTGACAGGTCGGACCCACCAGCTATATCTTCGCACGCAAGGAAGTGCCTCCATATTACGCACAAAAAAATGAATACCCCTGCTAGCTGGGATCCACCATAGTGGGTGGCTGACTTGTGGGCCTACAAAGTTGACGGGGACAGAGGGTTTTGTCTACTTAGTCAATACTACAATGACCGTATGATGTCCATCTAATGGCCATAGTGCTTCTTCAACCTCTGGTCTTCTTGCTCCAGCCGCCCAAGGTAGCGCAGGTCGTGCCGCCTGCTCCTGCCTCCCATGGCCGGTTGTGCTACCACGGAGGCATCACCGCCCCCATACTACTCCCACCGCTTTCCAGGCCATCCCTCTACTCACCTACACCCCCTGTTATTCTGTGGCAACGGCAGCCTCACACCGCAGCCGAACCAGTGAACGCTCGTATTCCTCTCCGCATGGGCATCCACTGCCGCATCTTCCCCGGCTCCGTGTCGTCCCCTTCCTAGGCCTCATCGTCGTCTACCGCCATGGTGCTCTCGGCGCGGCGTGGTCAACATGGTCAAGGAACGACTTCCATCGGACGTGGACTGTACGTGGAGAGGCTGACAGCTGGGTCCACGGCTGCAGCAAGGAAGTCCCTCCTTATTACACGGAAAATAATGATTCATCCACCTGACAGCAGGGACCCACCAGACGGGCCACTGTATTTCGCGAAAAACATGTTTCCCCCCTAACTGCTGGGACCCACCAGCTACATCTTCGCACGCAAGGAAGTGCGTCCGGGCAAAAAAAAAAATGATTCGCCCCCCTGACTGGTGGGACCCACCAGCTACATCTTCGCACGCAAGGAAGTGCCTGACAATCGGGACCCACCTGGTTGAAGCGTATGTAGCATTGTCATTCTGGTCGCAAACGTGTACGTACATACTGGTCGATGTAGAGGCGTGCACGTGTCGTAGTAGAGGTGCACACATAGCATGTACACGTACGTACAACGGCAAGTGTGCAAGAAAGAAAATACGGCCACGTACGTACATACAGGCGGGGTCTCGAACGCCTACTCGCGCATACGTGCGGCCAGGGCTCGTGCACATGGCTGGGTCAGAATGGAGAAACTGCGTCGTTGTCGTGTTCATGAGGAGGCAACGGAATGCATCATGTTCATCAGGAGGCAACGAAATGCGTCATGTTCATCGGGAGGCAACGGAACACGTGGGAGCCAACCAGCTTGGACGAAACAGCCGATGGAAACGAGGCCTGGCATACCGCAGAATGGAGGAAACGACCTTTTGTTCGACCGGCCACATTCGAAACGGGGTCCTATTCATCGGGAGGGGTTAGGCGTACCGCAAAACGGAGGAAACGGACTTGTGTTGGACCTCCTACGGTCGAAACAGGGTCTTGTTGATCGGGAGGGGTGTGGCATACCGCAAAACAGACGAAACAGACTTGTATTGGAGCGCTACGGTCGAAATGGGGGTCATGTTCATCGGAAGGGGTGTGGCGTACCGCAAAACGGGACTCCACGGGATACTGTTCATCTCCACTGTCAACCTCCTCCAGCCTCCACAAGCTACTGTTCATCCACCGTCGACCTCCTCCAGACTCCACCTGCGACTGTTCATCCACGGGCTCCTGTTCATCCAGCCTCCACCGCGCGCTACTGCACCGGCTACTGTTCAACCACCCCTCTCCACGGGCTCCTGTTCAACCACCCCTCCACGAGCTACTGTTCATCCACCCCTCCACCGTCTACTATTCATCCAGCCCTCCACGGGGTCGTCCTATTCATCCAGCCCTCCACGGGGTCCTGTTCATCCAGTCCCAACTGGCTCGATCGATCGGGGTCCTGTTCATCTAGACGCAACACCACGGGGTCTTGT
>NC_041393.1:380640425-380645700 GCF_002162155.2 Triticum dicoccoides
CCCTGCAACGCTCACTGTTCATCCAGAGGCAACATCAATCGGCTTCAGTTAGCAGCAGTAGCGAAGGAATCGCTCGATCGCTTGGGTTCAGTAACGCGTAGCCTGCAGTGCAATCGCTCGGGTTCAGTTAGAGCCCAATGCTTCGCACACACACGTGTACGTGTACGAGAGAAACGCGCATCGCTCAGGCCTCGACCACCCACTGTAACCAGGAACTCGCCAAAATTTTCCTCACCCTCGCTTCTACCACGGTTTTTTCCGTCATGGATAGCCCAAAGAATGTCATGCAGCTGCATCTCCGGCCTACCCACGACAAAAAGCCCATTTTCTGTCATGATTTTTTGTCATAGAAGTAGGAGCCCACCACATCTGTGATGATACCGGGTTTTGTCAAAATTATCGTCATAGAAGTGTCATAAGTATGACAGAAAAAATTTCGTTCGGCCCAAAATGTCATGGATGTGTCTTTTTTTTGTAGTGAATTTTACTGTCATACGGTTGGCCTTGTTCTTTGAACAGTTCACCTACAAGAAGATAGATTTGTGTGGCACATGCGTAAATAGGACTTCAACATGTGATCTGATCACATATATATAATGTACCTGATACTTCAGATCAGACCAGTGTTTAATGAGGCCTCTCCAGTCTTTATCCGATATATTTTCCACTGGAGATGTTTGGGCAAGTTCATTGTTAGCCTTGCCTTCAAAGTGAGTTTTCCTCAAGTTATACCGATACTGTCGCAGAGCAGACTTCAAAACATGGGTGGAAGCTTGTATGGTTGCATCATCTTGGCTATCCAACTTGAACCTCATCTGTTGAAAATGATGGGAGTCTCATTATCAGCAACCTAGAAAGTATGGGACAGAGCAAGACGATATTACTAGTTTCCATACATAACCATACTTACAGATAAATGGTCGAAGAAGGTGTTGAACTGGGTTTCGTCTTTGTCATTCCTGTACTGAATCCATGTTGGGAGGATACGTACATGACACGTAATGGCAACCGCTGCCTCTGATACTAACTTGGCTGACTCTGTAGCATCACGTGGCCTTTTAATACCTGCCTCAAAACAGATGTACATTCTTCCTCCTCTAGATTTAGTTAACCTATCGAGCATTATCCCTGATGTTTGTTTCCTCTTGCGCATAGGTGCTAGTCCAACAACGAATATAGGAAGTGTTAGTGTACATCAAACTATGAGACTACATATAAAGAAGCATGCAACTGTAACTTGACTCCAGCAACTACCTTCTTGTTGTTGAAGCTCACAAGGTTCATTTGATCTTGCCAACTCATCTTGTGTCAACAGTGCTCGGGAAGTAGTGTCAGGTGGCAAGGGATCTTGGGAACGTGTTGCTAGCTCAGTTCACGCACGAGTAACTCGTGTAGCTGGTAGTACTGTGGAAGGTGTTGCAACAACTAGGGTTGTCTCTGCTTGTTTAGTGGCAACTATTTGTTTCTGTTTGGCTTGTTCTACAGCTCGTGTAGCATGGGATACCCTTTCTATAGAATTTTCCGTTGGGCTTTGACCTTCTATTGCACCATCAGTACCAGCAGAATCTGCAGGATTCTTCCGCTTCATGTTCCCTGTCATTCTGTGTATCTTCCTCTTTCTCTGTGCCATGTTAAGTCAAGCCAACATGAAAAACGAATAACAATTTAGTTCTTCAGAACAAATTGATGCGTGATACAGATGAACTGAACTTTGATGTTAGACAACCACATGATAGGAGGATGTAATATGTACGAAAAACAGGACGGAAGAGTTAACCAGAACTATGATGTGTAAACTAAGCAGAAGACATTTCACTAAATTAGAAGCAATGCAATGGAAGGTAGACACCATATGAAAGAAGCTACAAATATCGCTCTGCCATGTTAACAGTGTCTAATCATAAATGGCATTTAAACAAATGTGAAGCAGTACAAGAAATAAATCATATGCAAGATGCAAACAACATCACACTACCAAGTTAGAGGTCTCTCGTCATTAGTGCCATTGCATATTCACAGCATTACATATTCACAGCTTATGATGTGTAAACTAAGGAGAAGGCATTTCAACAAATTAGAAGCAATGAAAGCTAGACACCATATGAAAGATGCAACGAATATCACTCTACCAAGTTAAAACTATCTAGCCATAAGTGCCATTTCAACAAATTAGTAGTACAAGCTATAAAAGAATGCGAGATGTAACCTATATCACACTCCCAAGTCAAACGTGTCTTATGATAAGTGATTGTTGCAGGTTACACAACAGTAGTAATTTGATGTAAGAACATGGTGTGATAGACAGATATTGTATGTTCTAGAAACAGGAACACGTGTCTTATTCACAAGTATAATGTGTAAAGTAAGCAGGAATTCAACAAAATTAGAAGAAATACAAGCTAGACATCACACATAACATGCAACCACATATAACAGTGCCAGGTTAGAGGGAGCACCTATGATGGTGCACTAGGGGAGACGTGCTCATCGTCAACACAGCTACATTGAGTGTCTATGCATGTGTTGTCTTGCAAATCATCTTGGGGGGTGGAGGAGTAGAATCTGTAGAGGCCCTCCGTTTGGAAGGAGCACATTTATCTGC
Organism: Triticum dicoccoides; assembly: GCF_002162155.2. NCBI lineage: Eukaryota > Viridiplantae > Streptophyta > Magnoliopsida > Poales > Poaceae > Triticum > Triticum dicoccoides. Next base: position 380,643,028 of record NC_041393.1, read on the forward strand.
TGCCTTGCTAACTTCCTTCCGCTTTATTCATTTTGAATTGTCAAGTAAAACCGACAAGAAAAAGCAATAAAATTCTCTCTTCAGAACTCATTCGTGCATGATACTGACAATCACTACTTTGATGTAAGGTAAACACATGATACCAGGATGGAATATGTACGAAAAATAGGACGACATGGCATGTTCACAACTGTTTGTGTAAACTAAGCAGAAACCATTCCAACAAATAAGAAGCAATGCAAGCTAGACACCACATGAAAGATGCAACCAATATAACTCTGCCCAGTTAAAAGCATCCCATCATAAATGGCATTTCAACAAATTAGAACCAACACATGCTATAAATCATATGAAAGATGAAAGTAATATCGCACTGCATATACTAAAGGTGTCTCGTCATATTGATCAATGTGGGATACAAAAAGACAATTGTTTTATGTAAGTACATGCTTAATAGACAGATGTACCATGTACTAGACACAAGAAGGCATGTCACATTAACAGGTATAATGTATAAGCTAATCAGAATAGCACATGCAGTTTAACCAGATTGGAAGAATTACAATCCAGACACCATATGCAACATGCAACCGCATATCATGCTGCCAAGTTAGATCAAGCACCTGCGATGCTAGTGTAGGGGAAATGCGGTAATCAACTACAGAGCTACATTCACTATCTTCTTGAAAATCATGTCGGGAGGCTGACACTTCATTCTTTAAATGAGGATCTTTACTCACGGTAGTCCACTTGCCTGACTGCCTCATCATAAGTGATTGATGAGGGATACATAAGAACATTAGTTTGATGTAAGAACATGGTTAATAGACAGATGTACTAGTATGTACCAAAAACAGAAAGGCATGTCATATTCAAAGGTATAATGTGTAAGCTAAGCAGATGCAATTTAACCAAATTGGAAGCAATACAAGCTAGACATTCGGCTGGAGTGGTGAGCACGATCATCTAGGACCTGAGATCCTGGTGGGAGGCAGGCTGCTTCACCACCATCGTGGCTTTTTAGTTGGCTTCCACGTGATGTATGTCTGTGTTGGGCTTGTCACTGGCTCGGCCAGTGCCCTGACTAGCTATTTGTCTTCTGGTGCTCAAGGGATGGTCGTTCATGTAAAAAATAGCTTTCCTTATCTTAATAAAGACCGACTTTGGCCTTCCAAATACAAGCTAGACACCATATGGAACATGCAACCACATATGACACCGCAAAGTTAAAGCAAGCACCTTGGATGGTGGTTCATTGCGAGTGAGGTCATCAACTCCAGAGCTACGTTTACCGTCTCCATCTACTAACACTGCACCCTTTTATAGCGTTGTAACGTGTCTTGCCTACCCGCATACGAAGCTGGAGCGACTTCTCTCTTTTCTTTTCTGCTTCTCTCAAGGCAGAGTCTGAAATACCCTTGCATAAAAACACAATAGTGAGAGTATGGGTGAAGTGTGTGCAGAACTAGTGCACTGTAAAAGTAGCAGATAGCAGGTGGCTGAAAAAGAAATGACAGGAGACATATGGTAGCTCTACAACATTGCATGGCAAACAAAATTATATTCTACTCCGTATGATTTTGTAATATATGAGCACAGGAAATGCAGGTACTCCTCCAGCACACCACCACATGTGGTCATATCAAGATAGCAGTCGACAGAAAATAAATAGGTCAGTCGATATTTTTATGAACCGTACGATCTATAAGGAACGGGCAGATGGCCTTCGTCTACCTCCCGCTTGTCACTGTTAACGATCTTTCTCTAACCGCCAGCGACCACCGGCCCAGACCCCTGCCTCCGCTGCCCCGCCCTCCCCTCGACCTCACACCATCGCCGTGCTTAGCAGCGCCCCCAGGCCATCCCTTTAATCTCGGCCGACCTCCAGATCGGGCGCCAGCAGCTCTAGGCCCCACACGCCCCTAAGATAAACACCGAGGCGCTGCTTCCCTGGTATAATAGGCGGACTAGCGCCTGTTACGCTGGGGAATGCTTCCATTAATTGGGAATCAACTGACGAGGAATTGAAATCCTGGGGGCGACGGACCTCTAGCTAAGGTGAAATAGTATATGAGGAGAAACCTTGTGCATCACGAGTTACTAGGAACATCTAGTATCAAGAAGAAGTGGTCAACTAGTGTCTTCTGTGGGATGAATACCGTGCAAGCAGACACGTAAGATTTGCACGAATAAGGGAAGAGGAGTACCATTATCTGTTGCTAGTGTGGTCTCCTCCATATATCCCGGCGATCTTCTTTTTTCTCCCAGGGGAACCGATGTTTTGGAGGACGGTGGATCCTTGGACAAACCCATGGCCAAATTGTTGACTATGTTGCCGTGGTCATATATCGGCGGAGGGGAAGCAGATCTAAGGTGGCGAAGGACGGTGTAGCAGGAATAACTCCGGTGCGGTGGACGGTGGCGAAGTTGGAGCGGCAGCGATGAGGCGCAGGACGACGTGGTTGAACTGGCTCTGGTACGGATGGCTTGGCCTCAGCTTCAACTACTAGCCGTGGAGGGCGTTGCGGTTGAGGTTGCGGTGGATGACGACATCGGGGTATTGCCTCCGGCGTGATGGAGGTGGGCGGCGATTGATGGGTGGGATGGGGTGGCGGACGGAGGACGCCAGGGTTTCGCGGCTGGTGGAGAGGTAGTTTTTGTGCCCATGGTGTA
>NC_041393.1:380646030-380647922 GCF_002162155.2 Triticum dicoccoides
GGGGGGGGGAGCTAAGGGAGAACCATGTTTCGGTCTGGGATGCACTTGTTTTTGGCTTTTTTGAATAGAAGATGGGACGCGCTTGTTTGAAATTTGGGGAAGTACAAACTTTGCCCCCCTCTTAGATTTTGGACCTACTGCGGGTCGGGGGTAGGATGGTAATCCCAGGTGTTCCAAATAGTGGGCGGGAGCGATTTTGGCCGCGCGCATGTGTGCTTAGGCGGCCATTGTGTATGATTGTTTTTCGGAGGCGGTTGCGTGGCGTCTAGATGAAGCTACAAACCTACCCCGGTTTAGACCTTTGGACGTCGGGCCGGTAGGTTTCACGGGTCAGAGTTATTAGAAAAGTAATTTCCTTGTACTACAAAACATTGGTCTCACGTGGTTTCGGGCGAGTAGAGGCTCTTTTGGCGCTTCGTTTGAAATTTTGAAACACAAGCATTCACGTTTAGAGTGCTCTTGAACTTTGAGGATTGACCTAAATAGACAATGTTAAATTTGACCTTGTATGTTTGAAAACCTCATTAAATTATCCACTTCTTTTTGAAATTTTGACACTTGAAAATGCTATAACTATGATTATTTTGGATTGGAGGAGCTAAATTTGAATCTATTTTGTACACGACTACATATGCTATTATGTACAAAATCAGAGCAAAGATTGGTGCCCCCATAATTTAGGTATGATTTACAAATGCCATGATATCGAATTCAAATAATTGAATGGACTTCATGTTGAATTTAATTTTTGTAAACCAGCTTAAGTTGAATTCAAATGTATGCTAGTGCATAGGTAGCTATTTATAATGTTCATTGTGTAACTTTCATATGTATAATGTACTTTACACACACAACATGAACTATACTCACGTTTATATTCGATTGCTAAAGCGATGCATTGTCTGGAGTTCAAAATACTAACTATGTGGATCAATTATGTCGAATAATAACATAGACATGCTCAAATTCGATAGAATCTAGATGTCTGATGGATCAATGGCCGTTCCTTACGCGAATTGCAAATATCATGATCCCATCCTAATATTTGGATACAATTTATATCTTTCATCAATGTGTACATCAGTCTTTTACGTCTAGTTTCACTCTCCATCGGTGGTCTCTCACACATGCTCACACACTCTCTACCGAGGTGTCTTTCTTGTAGACATGCTCTCGATATAACCCTCCCTCCCTCTCGTAACCATTTACGACTGTTTTCACTAACCTTTATCACAAGCACTCTTCCTCTCACAAGCATATACACGCACAATCCCCATCGACCCTTTCTATATACAAAGACATGCCTACGTGTCTCCTGTATGCACATTATCTTTAGGCCTGTCTCTCACGCATTGTCTCACACCTCTCTTCCTAATCGACGATTATGATTCTAGCAGAGCATTCTGTAGGATGCCCCTTAAAGTTAGATTGGATGAATAGTAATATCAGAGATAAGGGGTTACCTTAGTCCAAGAAGCTAGGGTTACAAATCCTAGCCGGCTTTGTCAGTGGACACAAAGTCCTTCACAATTCTGCTATCTTTGTCTTGTACGACTAGTCATCCATGGGTCTCCCTAAATGCGTCACGGGCCGACCAATGCGGAGCAGGACGGGACCGAACGAAAGGCCTCACCTCGACCCACCGGACCTCACGCGGTGACACACCCTCTGCCCCCATGTCTCGTTATCTTCTCACACCCACACATACCAACACATACACCAGACAAAAAAAATTCTCCTAGTGCCTCTATCCCCTCCCCCTTGCAAATACACACTCAAGGGACTATTGCCATGACGTCATATTCGTCTCTCTCTCTCTAGACCACTCTCATTTCTCGTGCTATCTCTCCCACGCCCCCCCCCCCCGCCAACCCCTCTATCCATGTCTCTCT
>NC_041393.1:380648141-380666877 GCF_002162155.2 Triticum dicoccoides
CACACATACCTCTCTAGGCCCTGCCAAATGCATCAACTACACATTCACACATGTTACATCACGTACCCAATTGATCTAAAAAGCCCTCTCTTCATGTTTCTTTTGCATACAACGTACCTTTTGAATAAAGTGTGGCCAAAAAATATTTTAGAATTTCTACATATATACAACATTACAAAGTTATATGGAGGAGTATGAATGCTAATTTGCATTGCATGGTGCCCACAATGATATTTATTCCGCACTGTGAATTTGTATATTTTTGTACTATATATAAAGGTAGTCATAATAAAGAGAAACGAAGAGCATCTCTCTCTCCATCGCATACCCCTCCCTCTACGCCCCTTTCACAAACACACACAAACTATCTCCAGGTCCTCTAAAAGTAAGGCCCCAGCACATTCATGCATGTTTCATCTTTCTCTCACGATATATACAGTGATGGTCATTATATTTGAAGCGAAAGCACGATACTTACATTGGACTTTAGAATCCACTCATTATGGTCACCATTTATGTTTTGTGGTTATTATACAGCCAAGGGCTCACTGTATAGCTCTGTATTTGTTCAAGACACGACTAGTTGACCGGTTAAACACTCCACGTGGCACCTCTAGTGTTGCATCACATTATCTCACTACCATTGGGCCCACCTGTCGGCTTCTATCTACTGTACATCTACAGACTTATAAAATACACTCTTATAAAAGAAACAGAGTTGGTGATGATGGTGTGCCTGCCATCCTGCAATATAGGTCGTCCGATTCATATTTGACGGATAGGAAGGAAACTATGGCAATTTTGCAAAAAGGTACCCACACACCTCTCCACATTTGCAAATATGGCCTTCCCTCGTTCATCCGTTTCTCTCACAAGATAAACTAGTCATACAGATGCATCTTGATGTTACGTGCAATGCACGGGCATCTTGCTAGTAAGAATGAAAACAAACGACAAAAAAATATTGGATGGTGGTTCAAAGTCATGACCGCGGGCACAGCGGACAAGGTGGCCTTGTATTGGTATGTTGAGCCGTCTGTTTTAACACACAGGAGCTGGTGTGGTGATTATACACACACGCACACATGCACACAAACTGCATGCACGCAACACTCACACGAACACATGCAGCCACGCACACACGCAACACTCACACGTACACACGTAGCCACGCATGCACGCAACACTCATATGCACACACGCACGCATGCATGCACACACCAGTACACCACACGACCAACACACACTGTCACGCTCAAGTGCTCAACCTACATGTGCATGCGCACACATCAGGCCCTGACAGACACATACACAACCAGGTGATTCCCGCGCACGGGTTGGAGTCTTGTCGCGCCTGTGTAAATTCGTGTTTATCTGACCTTTTCCCTATGCGAACTAACAAGTGGGACCCACAAGGAACATGGTCAATTTAACTAGTCAACATGGTGCCACACAGACTATTTGGCCGGTCAATAGAGTGCAATCCGATGTTGAACCGTGAGCAAGTGACCGTATAATCACCACAAAACGTATATAGTGATCGTAATCAGCTTATTCTGAAGTTCGGTGACCGTATTACGCTATTTTCTCTGTAGGCCCTCCAAAACTACATCTCTACACGTTCTCGCATGTTACATCTAACAACTATGCAATACAGCACTACTACCACACTCTAACAAAATAAATCATATGTGTTTTTAGTTTTACTAGATATCATATTGATACTTAATTATTCAGTTTGCATACATTAAAATTGCCTTTGAAATGTATGGCCAGTATCATCTACCGCGGGGAAAAATCCCGCCCTTTCCTGTTTAATCGGTTTTGTATCGATGGATCGTGCGAAACAACAAACTATAGTACTATACAGTACAAGTGACAGTTCACTAGGCCGCCGTGTCGTGTACTCCTCTGTCGTAAGAGTGGAGCGCTCGCTTTCATAAATCTTCTAGTCCCTTTCGCCGACATGTGGGACATCAAGCTACCGGGTCCACGTGCCATACCGAAATATAGTGCAGAGCAGCCGGGGTGAAGCACCCTAGTCGTGGCGCCGGCGTAGTAATGAGCAATGTGGCGTCAAATCACAAAGTTGCACCTTTCCCGCAGTTAAGTTGGAGGGACGAAGTAATAATGCTAAAAAAGAAGTTGGAGGGACGAAGCAACCATCAGTTCACTCGTTGCTGAATCCGCCTTTCCCTCATCTTCTTCAAGTTAACCACGTGTTGCTTCTGTCGTTGTTCTGCCTCATGTGGGACACGGATTGGCTTGGTAAAGCACTGACATGTTGGACCGCATGTTAGCAAACTGCCAGGACAACATCCTCTAAAAATAAGAAACCTCCCCCGCCATCCACGTGGCAAAATCACCTCCTTTACTAATCTTGATTCTATAATTTTTTAGATCAATATAATTGAGATTTGTATAGATAGCACACAGGAGCAAAACCAAGTGGTATGGTCAAGGGCCTCCACAATGTGTAGCCAAATGTAAAAATAGCTTTTTGCATTGTGAGAACCATTGTGGACGGTGCTGCGAAAGCCAAAAAGATGGAACCAAAGCTCCTTGATTGATTGATTGAAGGAACAGAAAACTGCAACATCTCTCCTCTTTCTCCCGTGCTTGGACGCATGTACAGTATAGAGCACAGAGTCTACTCCCCTGTCCCTTCTATCACAAATCACAAAGCAGTGAGGCGTCAAATCACAAAGCATGGACGGAGCAACCATCATTTCACTCTTCGCTGACTCCGCTTCTCCATCATCTTCTTCGAGAAACCACCTCACCGCACTAAGCTGGACGGACAACGCTATTGTGTACTAGTAGTACTAGTACATTTACGCGTCCTTTGGTTCAACGAACTTCCTGAATGCAATTAAGGCGGGTGTCTCGGCTTGTAGGCGGCACCTGCGAACGACTTACCGTGGTCTCCCTCAATGGTGTTCTCCGTCGAACGCACTTTGCCAAACCACAATGTTCGAGATATCATCGACGTCACTGCAATGGGCAAGGAAGTCAAATATAGTTACTACCTCCATTTTTTCGTACATAAGGCCAGTATACCAAAATTACAATTTGCAAAAGGCCACTAACACTAATCAAGGCAAAATTGATGGGGTTTGCCTCGTACTAGCAACCAAGGACATTAATATACCCTGCATGCATGCGGAAGTGAGAAGGTTGGTTTGCATGGTGCTGCATTAATCAAGCGATGAGGAGTGAGATGGTTAGCTCTGTTGGATTTGGAGAAAAAATACGCATTAATTGACACGTCAAACGAGGATTTGTATCGATTAATCTCGTGAAGGAAAACCTCGCCTTTCTTTTTTAAGACTAGTACTCCTAGTATGTACGTACTTATCCTGTTTGGGTCTAGGCCTTGCATTGCCATACTTCGCCACACATTTTGCCAAGCTTGCCTAAAGTTTTCAAAATGAAAAGGAGGTACACTTGTGCACGGTTGTCGCTGTCGCACCGCACCCTCACACACTCACTCCTGCATGCTGCGGTCGCACCGCACCCTCACACCGTCGCTCCTGCATGCCGCAAACCCAACCAAGGGAATGCACCCTCACTGACACGTGCTGTCGCATGTGAACAAACCAAACTCAGCCATCCTACCGCTGACACATAATTTTCGTTCATAGAGTATGTTTATCCAACAACATGTTGGGGAGGATCCGTACGGCCCGTGCGTTGGTCTGTTGGGGAAGAAGAAGAGGTGAGGAAGAAGGGTTAGGAGACGTAAGATATTCATCCAACCGCCTGAAATGGTAGACTGACCCAAATGATGAAAGTCAGGCGACTTGCATAACAATATATGTTTTTACATAGCAAAAGATCCATAAAAACAACAACATAAAGAAAAACTATCACTGCTCACGGAGAGAGATGGCCTCGTCGTCTTTGGCTGCCAGCGCGAACCAGCCGTAGCTGCCGACGTGTGCCTCTGCACCGTGGTTGTCCTCGGCCTCCTGCTACTCGTTCATGCAGAGCGTGCGAGCGCTCTGCACGGATGAGAGCATCAACCTATTCAAGTCGAGGACGTCTAGTTCCGCCTACAGGAGGGCCTTGATGGCAGCGGCATCCACGCACTCCGCGTCGAGTTGAGCCTCTGCCGCCCGGTTCAAGTCCAGGACGTCCGGTTCCGCCTGCAGGAGGGCCTCGATGATAGCGGCATCCGTGCGCTCCATGTCGAGTTGAGCCTCTGTCGCCCGATTCAAGTCCAGGACGTCCGGTTCCACCTACAGGAGGGCCTTGATGGCAGCAACATCCACGCGCTCTGCCTCAAGTTGAGTCTTCGCCGCCCGGTTCACATCCACGGCATCCGGTTCCGCCTGCAGGAGAGCCTCGATGGCAGCGGCATGCGCCCGCTCCGCGTCGAGTTGAGCCTCTACCTCCCGGTCCTCCTTTAGTATCGCCAGGTTGAACCGCTGGTCCGCCTGCACCATGGGGGACTCGGACGCCGGCATGAAGTCGACATCCATCATCTCATACCCATCGGGGGCCTTCTGCGCCGCGACCTCCGCCATGAACATTGGATCGGCTTCCTCCTCCTTGTAGCTTGGCTCCAGAGAACTCAAGGATTGGCCCGTCGCAAAGCGAGCTTGGTAAGGGAGGTCTGTGGCGCCGACCGCCACCGTGATTTCTGCGCGGTGCTCCGGCGTCAGCATCTTGTAGTACATGATCTTGCGGCGCACCATGGCTTTCCAGCGAACTAGGGGACGCTTGATGCGGGCTAGGGGATCGAAAGGTGGGGGGATGGGCTGGACATTAGGTGTGGTTTTGGGGCAGTGGCTGGCGTAGGCCGAGCAGCGAAGGTTCTGGTGTGAATAGTGGTTCCGGTGACGACCAGTCAATCGGTTTTGAATGTACATCGCTCTTGTTGTGTTAGCGTTGCACCCCGGCACGCTGGACCCTCCACGTCGCTCATCGAATGGAACGCGCTTCGTCTTGCGTTTTCGCTCGCTTGCGGGACCGTAGTTGAGAGCAAACCAACGTCACTCCCCCTCCCCCACCCGCGTCATTTATACTACCACTCCCTCCATTTTATTCGGAGTAAATAAAAACGGAGGGAGTATACTACGGATGAGGTTCCCCTGATGTGGCCGAACCCATTGAGTAACTGACATGTGGGTCCTAGCAAGCATGGGGTCCGCCAGTAAGTGACCGAAAGGGAGGGTAAGGCAGGGATACCTACGTCAGAGGATCCACTTCCACTACTACTCCCTTCTTCCATTTACTATACATGGCCTAATGCGTTTTTCGAGGCTAACTTTGACCAAATATTAGAGTAATAATATATGATATGCAACTTACACAAAGCATATGGTCAAATTCGTATGTGAAAGGAGCTTCCTATGATATAATTTTCACATTATACATCTCATGTACTATTAATCTTGTCAATAGTCAAATGCGGTTTTGAAAAACGCATTAGAGCATGGTTAATAATAGCTAGCCGATGGCTATAAGGAACTGCCATGTCATCTATAGACATCATCTATATCCACTCATACAGTAGTGTGGGCTATAAGGTTGGCTATTTCCCGCAAAAAAATTATAAGGTTGGCTATTGTATTAGTACTTTTTTCCATCTCCTCTCTATCTCTTTCTTCATATTTATTGTATTTAACTAGGAATGCGTATATAGCTAGGCTCTTGCATGAGAGCTCACTCCCCTTACTTTTTCACATCTCTCTCCTCCACATAGCCCCTATATAAATGGAAGGAGGGAGTACTACTATGAGCAATGCATACTCTAGTACAGATGTTGTCAGTACTCCACTAGTACTATTGGACAGGAAGCTTAAAAAAGTTACTGTTGGACTGGCTATACGTGGCGAAATCCTAGTAGGAATAGCATGCGCGAGAACAAGCACATTCACGTGGTTGAAAACAAATTGGAAACCATCACGAGTACAAATCTAGGAGTATGTACGAATCTAACAATATTGATTGGGCGTTGTTGAGTGTTGATACTTTTTTCTGTAAGTTTGATCAAAGTAGAGATACTTTGACTACACATAAAACTTATATGTAAACTATAAAGGATCGGAGGGAGTATATTGTACGTTCAAAAATGAAACAAACATTGAATACCCTTTATATATGATTTGCAGATGCTATGATCACCGATTCAAAAAATTTAATCTGCCTTAGGTATCACACATGCCCCCACTCATTCTCTTCCAATTTCATCTCGGGGTCCGAAGATTGATTGAAAGAGGACTAGGGTGGGTACAATATGTTTGTTTCGCTTATGAACATACAATATACTCCCTCTGATCCCCACATACGCCCCCCACACCGCCCCGCGCGGGGCATTCCTATCATAGAAATAGACCAAACCTTTATCTCCTTGCACGACACGCAATTGATCTCTCAACATCAATCGATCTCGTCAACATGTGTCGGGGCATGAACCGAATGGAATGTCAAAACTAAGACGCGAAGTGAGACGTAGTGGAGGCAAAGTGAAACTTTAAACGAACCATTTGTTTGTATGCATGTCGGACAAATTACAACATTGTAAATACAAGCATGTTCTAGGCCCACATGCGAATGATAGTCGATGGAATGTTCAAATGAGGCATGCGGGAGGATGGACTCAACCAGAGGGCGGCATGATCGATGGAGAAGAGGGTTAGAGAGGAATGAGAAATAAGCAAACGCCACATGATTATACTTGAACAACTCAAATAAACAATAAGTTGTCTCGCTTGGCCTACATAGTGAAAGGCCTAATGTGCATCGCGGAGCACTGACGCTCGAATATGGCCGGGAAAACAGGAAAACCAACATGTGGGGCACACCAGTCGGGACGATGTAGTGCAGACTAGTCCAATGGAGGAGCTGGCCCACGACCTCCTCTCCACCGGCAACCATTCATGTGGGTCGTGGGGGCCTGCAAGTGGCGCAGCTCCAGCACCGCCTCTGGACACGGCGACCACGGTGAGCGACACGCTCATCGTCGCTAGACACGGTCGGTTTCAGTGTGCCCAGGGTGGCGTTAGCACTGTGGCACGGCTAGCAGATCAAGGGTATGTTTGGTTTGTGCCCAAGGTTGCCCCATCAAAGCATTGGCTAGCTAAAATTTTGGTTGAGGTTTTGGTTGCCCATGATTTGGCCGACATTGGCAAGAAAAATGAACTAGAGTTGGCTAGAGTTCTTTGGCATGCCCAAAAATGGCAACCATCCAAACAAATACCAATCTTTGGGTCATGACTAAAATTTTGGTAACGTGCACTTTGGCCACAATCCAAACACACCCCAACACCCGGCTCATCGAGGATGCATGGGGCGTCACAACGCGTCCGCGGAGTGGTGTAGCGCGGCCAACTGCATCCGCATGACCTGAGACCATGCAGAGTTGTCTTGGTTTTTCAATGACATGCGGGGATCGCATGTGAGCAAAGGGCATCTCCAATGTTGCCATGACCGCAGCTGACTACCCTCCCACACCAAAAACCCTCGTCCCTCGCGCCATCATGCGGTGCGTTCCCAGCTGGTGCCAGCTGCCCGCATTCATGGCGTCCGTTCGTATGCTGTCGTTAAGAGGCTCGGTACCCGAGGAACCAACTCCGGCGACTTAATGACGCACCCGGACACTTGGCCTCACTGGAATGCGCTACTTAAAGCGCTAACGCCCAGCTAACCTCCACACCATAGCGCATCGTCCTCCTACCTGGCACCACATCTGCCATGACCGCAAGCGCGAATGCTCTGTAGGAGAGCTTGTCTTCGGGGATGAAGCTCGAGGCCACCGCCCTCGCTCAAGTCGCCTCTTGCGACGCAATAGCGGCGTAGCCGGATGCGAACGTGACCGCACAAGTGATGGCCACGCTGGCGGCCGACAACGGGAGCATCCTCAGCCACGCGTCCTACTTGCCGCCGTCCAACGTTCGGCACCGTCGAGGTCGGGGACTCCTCCAAGGATGAGTAGGGCATGGGAGGCGGCAGGGCATGGTGTGCCAACTGGCTGGTCCGTATCTCGTGTTCTACTCTTCCTCACCAGAGACCGCACCTTCACTTCACGGGTCTTGAACCCCGCCCCTGTACATAGAGATCGCAGATGGAGGATGTCGGTCGCTGCCGTAGAATAGGTTTAGGGTCGGGTTTCTTTTATTTTTCTGTCCTATAAAAGTTTGAAATGTAATGAGAATCTGTCATGTTTGCATTAATCTCGGCCGGTGTATATGAACTTTCACAATAATATAGTATATTGTAGGAGTACTAGCAAGATGCCCGTGCGTTGCACAGAACATCAAGATCTTGTGGGAGAAAAGGATGAACGAGGAATGCCTTATCTGCAAATGTGGAGAGGAGTGTGGGTAAATTGTCATAGTTTCCTTCCTATCCGTTAGATATAGATCGGATGGCCTATATTGCAGGATGACAGGCACACCATCATCACCAACTATGCTTTTTATTGAACCGAAACAAAGCTAACATGCGAAGTAAATAAACACATAGGGTCTATACATACACATTTTATCTTAGGCACTCCAATAGTACCTCCGCTACACATTCACGCATTTCACATCTTTCTACATCTACGGGAACCTACGAAAGGGTTAACATAAATTGCCTATCTCTCTCCTCCCCTGATTTTATGGTGGTGGGCCCCTCCCTCGCCCCAATCTACAATTAGCAGCTCACATGTTTCACATTACGTTAATTACGTAACTGGGATTACATAGGTGTAGCATTACTCATCCTAAAAAAACCAACTAAGCCAACCTCCCAGCATATCGTGCGGGAAAAGACCCGGCCGCGCTGTTTTAGTTGGGATTACCGGATTACTAGTAGTAGTATCGATGGATCGCGCGAACCACCAAGTTTTTTTTGAGGGGGCGAAGCACCTAGTTTAAAAGGATGGATGAACTATTTCCTCTCTTGTAAAAAAATTATTCCCTCTCGGTGTATATTGATATAGATGGACTATTTCGATGGTGTGCATGTCTTTGGAACAAAGTAGTAGCGTGGGTCTGCTTGACTATAAGGAACTATTTATCCACATATATAGCTTTCTCTGCTACTCCTTCCAGTGATTGGTATGCAGTGCATGTGTTTGTAGACATGACAGCTTGTCCATGGAAGTTCAACTACGGCGACCATCACGTTTCATCTCGCGATTCCCACGACGCCTCTCCAACCCACGGCACCACGCCCCCCGACGTGTGCCTCACCCCTCTCGGCCGCACCGCCCCTCTGCCTTTGTGTGCATGACATGTGGGCCACCTAAAATGCGGCGAGCATCAAGTTTCTACCACAGCCACCCGCGATTCCCATGACTTCGCTCAAACCCATGAAACCACACGTCCCCCGACCTGCGGCTCACCCCTCTTGGCCCCACTGCCCCTCTCCCTTCGGGAGCATTACATGTGGACAAGTCACCTATCGGGTCCACATGTTATTGACTCAAAGGTAGGTGTAGTAAGGCGCTGAAGCTCAGTCCCGACGGCCCTGAGAGGGAAATGTAACTCCTGCGCCAGGGCTTGTGGTGCTCCTGCAGCACGAACTCGTGCCAAACTCGAGATTTGTTTCTTTACTATACATGCACGCAACGATTTAATGGACATTGTAATCTCAACATGTGATGGGGAGCTCTAAATTTGAATTTGAAACTTATAAAATGAAAAGATTCAAAACAAATAAACTGGGAGAGAGGGAGTATATCGTAGGATGTGTTCCATACAAGATAAGTCCCTTGGTTTGTCATCGCGAAGATGCGGCTAGAAAGGAGCACAGCGTCTTCCTACTCGTACGACAACAAATCGGCCACAGACAGCATGGTCCGCCTTTGACCGCCATGTGCAAGGTTCGTGCTATCTTTTATTCAATCTCACCATGGTTCCATCATACCAATTCATGCAGTGGCCCGTTGCATGGATGATCCTGATGTTGGACAAAGGTTCTACGGGAACGGTGTCACCATTGTAAATGTTGTGTAAATTGATGTTGGTACCCTACTGTACATATGCAAGCCAATCTCCACTCGCACCGATCCTAGCCTGTGAAACAGTGGGCAGGGGGAGAATTAGGAAATGGACACGGAAGTAGTCTTTAGAATGCATTTACTACGTGATCAAACTCATCTTACCTGCTCATCGGAGGAAATCCAAGTGCCCCTCAACATCGGCATCTCAAGGGGAGTCAACTTGCAACTACGGCCACGCCGCGCTGGAGAGACCCCCAAGGAAACATCCTCGTGTGTTCCATGGAACATCAAGATGCATTTGTATGAGTAGTTTATCTTGTGAGAGAAAAGGATGAACGAGGGAAGGCCTCTAGAGATAGAGATGGACACTACTACTACCAATGTGCTGGCCCATGCGTTGCAATGGATCCAAACTAGTAGAATAAACTTGTTCACGTGCTTGAAATATAAACACTCTAGTTTTGATATACATGTGTCAGCAGACACGACAGCTTGTCCATGGAAGTTGAACCATGGCGACCGTCACGTTTCTTGTTTCTACCACTGCCACACCCACACATGATTCCCACGACGTCGCTCCAACCCACGGCATGACGTCCCCCGACGTGGACATGGATTCTCTGACGTGGCTATCACTGCCTTGCCCTGCCTTTCCCTGCCTTTCTTTCGCTGACAGGTGGGACCCATGCTTATGGGTCCCACATGTCATGGTAGGATTGTTCGTGCCCCTCATCCCTCTCGGCCCCACCGCTCCTCTGCCTTTGTGTGCATGACATGCGGGCCAGCTGAACTGCGGCGACCATCAACTTCCTACCACAGACACACCCAATTGGACGCGGTTTGCCTGCTCCGCTGCTGTGCTCCGATCCGTACTCCCGCACCATCGAATTTTCATCCAGCGGCTGTGACACATTTTGTCCCGGGCATCAATCCTCAGCTGGAGTACTTATGTACTACAGGTAGTACCCGCCGGTGTGGCCATCTACCCTCATAACGCCCCGACACCTAGCTGTGGTACCCTCGCCATGGCCACGCCACCACCGGCTGGTTCATCTCGAACGAGTGAGTCACGAACCACGCCGCCACCATGAGAATGACATGTGGGCCAGCCGCATTTAAGGCCCGCATGTCATTGACTCATAGGCCGGGCACTAAGCCACTGAAGTTCGGTCCCGTGGGCCCCGAGAGGGACATGTAACTCCTACGGCAGGCCTTGTGGTGCTTCCGCAGTACGAGCTTGTGCCAAAACTGGAATTTGTTTCTTACTACTACCAACTAGTACTAGTAAGGTACACGTGCATTGCACGCATGAGATTCTGGTGGTTTGTGCATTATGCTTCTACATGTGGAGTTTTCTGGATTCTAACATGTGGCAAAATCTGGTGGAATGTAAGGTTAGGCAAGTTTGATTAACTTAGGTGAGTGTTTGGTTCAAGCCACACTGGCCCCACATGACATACACACAAAAAATGTGGCAAGATTCCCTTATGCTTGCCAACTTGTGGCTCCCATTTTGAAGAACTTATTAATAACTTTTCCTGAGCTTAGTTGTGGCAAAGTTAGTCATGAATTAAGTTCAACCATGGAGTCTTCTAGATTATACATGTGGCAGAATCTGGTGGATGATATCCAATGGCCAGTAGTGCTCGGATTTTCCATCTTTGTACCGTCGGATTGGCTTCATCCAACGACCAACTTTCAAAGTTTTTCACACACTATATAGGGGGTATAGATATAGATGTGCCGGTCCGTTGTAATGGATCCAAAGTATATCTATTTAGTGGAGTGCACTCTAAACACATTATCTATTTATTTTTCTCTAACCTTCCGTAGCCATGCAACCAAGCCACATAAGCTTCATGGGTGCCCCCACATCATATTATTCATACTACGTTGATTGAAAAAAAGATAAATCACCCAAAACAAGATCTTCCCGTTTTTTGTTCCTACGATGTTGTGCCTTGCACGTATCTACTAGTTGTATAGTGGTAGTACTAGTAATATAGTATTAGGAGTACAAACTTGGTAAGTACTAGTAGGGGTAGTACTAGTACGGAATGCTCCTACTCTATCAACGAGCCCCGTCTGACACAAAATTTCTTGGCTTCCGTGCTACAGCTAGATCTTCCCCTTGTTTCTGTTTGCCAACCTGGCGGCGGGCGGGGTGTCGGTTTGCTCAACGGGCAGTCCCACATGAAAGTGAAAATGCTAGGCACAGGGGAGGAGCTACGTGAGGGCCAACACGTGCCCTGGCCCACCCAACCTAGCAGGATTTTCGTAGTTGTACATCCAGTTTTGAGGCATGGAACGTCAACACAAGGGTAATTTCTATAGCCTGGCTAGACTGGCACGCCCAACGTTTTGCTTCAAGCTCCGCCACTACAAGGCAACATGCCTTCCCTAAGCTATGTGTCGTGCCGGACAGTCCGTGTTGTACTCCCGATTCCCGGGCGTGTGGGGGTGCGACGCGAACATGGCAGGCCTTTTCCTTTTACTAGCAATGTGCCCGTGTGTTGCGACGGATCCAAAGTAGTAGAATAGTAGTATTTGTTCACAAACTTGAAAGAAATCACTATTGTTTTGATATAATCCTAATATATTACTCCCTTCATACCTAAATATTTATCTTTTTTGAGATTTCAAATGGACTATCACATACGGATTATATAGACATATTCTAGTGTTTCTAGCAAGATGCCCGTGCGTTGCACGAAGTTGATGGAAAAGGTAAGCACAACTTATAAATTGACGGATGGAGTACTAGTTACAGTGATGCATATAATTAAGCAAAGGGATCGCACATGTCGGTATTGACTGGAACGAGAATGCAACAGCACAATAAGAATTAAGGCCACGATGATGCAATCGCAGTGGTGGTTACAGAAGGCAAGAAGAAAGATGGATCCACGAACGTACGACCTCCTCCTCCTCAACTTAGTGCGCCGGGCCACCGATCGGCGGCTAAGGAGTGGCGGCTTTTGTGGCGAGGTCGAGGTGCTTCTCAACAAAGGCATCCAAGGCTTCCAGCCGGTTGAGGAAGGCCAATGTCATAGCATCCTCACTGTCCATGTAGATACCTATGTACATGATTTGCTCGTACGCGTGGATGTGTAGGTCGACGAATTCTTGCAGGGCGAGGCGCCTCGCGGCGAGCGCGACCTCCAGGTGGACATTCTTCGTGGCATCGGTGGGCAGTCGTAGGGCCACCAGTGCTTGAAAGAGGTTCCGGCCATGGAGGCCGATTAGGGTGGCAGGCAATGAGGAGCCCGGGCGCGCGGACTGGAGGAGTACGGCGATGTCATTCGCAAGCTTCTTGAGGACGGTGAACTTGTTGCTGGTGGCAACGATCATCTGGTCCAACTGAGAGTCGTAGTTGGCGTCTACGGCGGCCATCCACCAGCCGGTCTCCAACACCGTTTGGAGACGATCCTCGGCGCCATGCCGCAGGCCGGCGTCGTGGACCATCTGGTGCAGCCGCTGGCCGCTTGCGTGCATCGCCGCCATGGGTCTGGAGCGAGCTCTTTTGCGCTTAGTGTAGGTGCTTAGGCAAGTGCTTAGGTGTGTACGACGTGGTAGATGCATTGGAATGGAGGAGGGGCGCCTTTATATGAGGGCAATGAGGGCAAACTGCGTTGCATTCACATCGTGCAGCCTCTTTTCCCGGACCTCCTCCCATTACTTCCCTCATGCATTAATTGAATGAGGATGCATTGGCCGTTCAACATATCGGGAACCGCTACTCCCTCCCTCGGCTGCATTAAAGGCGTATCAGGAACTACGCCACCCACTGTCAAATCGAATACTCCCTCCGTCTTGGTGAGTATTAAGTCATCTTACGAAAACCAAATACTAGTAAACACATAGGCCTGGTGCATTAACTCTCACGTTGTTTCTTATTTTTTGACATAAATAGAGGAATCAATCAAGAAGAGATGTGGGGCTTGTATGCTTTTAATGACTTGAGACTATCAAACATGACATGCAGTGGTCAGTTCGTTGCACAAGAACAAATACAACCCACGTCAGCACACACGCATATTATAGCATCACATCCAATGGCTATAAAAGATGAATGAGACCAAATTATATCTCATCTACATGAGTTCTAGCAAAACTGTATTAATAATACTTAGTACTCCTGCGCCATGTATCATATAAGTATCATGTAGTACTTTGTTTATTGCCATGTATGACACATAGTTCACGAGCACTCTCTATATGTACCACCTTTTTTTTTAATTTCAAGTTTTGCTCCATGGCGCAATCCATCGATACTACTACTGTACAAAAGTGGAGTATATCATTTTTTAAAAGGCTAGAAGGCGGGGCAGTCTAGCTCGGTCGGTTTCACGAGAGGCGAGGGCCTTTGTGATTTGACGGCTCATTAATGCTGTCAAATCGAATAGTACTGCACCGCCTGCTGCACGCCCGGCACCTCCATTAAACCCCTCCGTTAAACCCGCATGCAAACCGAGAATTCTACTCCGGCCACACGTCCGTTCATGAGCGGGCTGAAATTAAACGCAACACCGGCCGAGCTCCTCCCGTCCGCCCTCAGTTTAAACAAAGCCAGACGCCGGCCAAGCTCCTACTGTCCGCCCTCTATTTACACGAGGCCAGACAGACAACAGGCAAGAATCGCACCCCTCCGCCGCTCCCCCAACTCCTCCTTCACCATTTTCTCCACCCTTCCGATGGCTTCCGATGAGCCGTTCTCCGGCATATTACCCGGCAGGGTGGCCCGCCGAGCCCTCCGGATACGGGCGAGGCCGCTCGGTGCTTCACCAACCTCACTTGGCCCGACGGAGCCAGTTGTCGCCCCAAGCAGGCGCGTGGTTCAGCAACTCGCTGCTCCAATTCAGCTCGATGACGAGTGGCGAGTTACTCCACGCCGGCACGTCGGCGAGCATGCCGGTACGGGCGCCGTCGCTGCCGCGTCGTATCGCGCCACCATTGTCTGCGGTGACCGCGCCTCCCGTGTCTGTGGGCGCGCCTCCCGTGCCTGCAGCAGCGACATGCAGGCAGAGACAGAAGCCGGGTGCATGGAGAGCGACGAGTCGGTGGCCAGCTTCTACGTGTCCGCTGCCATCATCGAGGAGAAGTAGAACACGGGAGGCCGCCACCACTTGGGACCCATGAAGGCCACTGCCGAGGCGACGACCGCGGATTCAGGTGGTTTCTTTGCTGCTCCGTATCTTCCGAGGACCTTCGTCGACCCCGCAAGTGTCTGACGAAGATGAGGAAGACAAAGGGATCCGCGAGCGGCCATTTAGAACTAAAATAAGTCTAGATATATCCATTTCTAGGACAAGTATTTCCGAACAGAGGGAGTATTAATTATACAAGAGAGACGGATTGGCACCTCTTAGTTCATGTAAATGTAATGAAATCCATCATGTTTATATGAAGATCCGGCTTTTTTGTACGAAATCCTTCATGCTTATATGAAATCAGTCCGTGTTTGCATGAATTTCATCTGGTTGGTTAGAGTTGTAAAAATGCATGCCGCTGGCGTTTGATGTCGTCCTCCGCGGAAGGAAGCGGGAGGAAATTTGCCGGCTGCCGTTGGAGATGCTCTTTATGCTGGAAATAATAGGGTGACATCCAATCCATTTGAGTTAATTGCCTGTATGATTGTCCCTCTATAAAAAGTTAATTGCATCTATAGTGTACACGTGACTTGCAGGGTGGCTACAGTTTCGTACAGAAAGTTAAAAAGAAACAAGTCCATCCTTAATATTCTAAGTACTCTGTGGGTTCCACTGTTAGTACAGTAGCGAAAGAAGTATATATTAAATAAGTAGAGTAATATATAATATACAAATCTAAAGTTAAAAGACAGAATTCGAACTCATGTCATCGCGTTGCGAGCATCCGGCGCTAACCAGCCCAGCACATTTTTGTTGTAGACCATGCCGGAGATATATCTCCATGTCTACTCTTATATATACTCCATTCGTTCCTAAATATTTGTCTTTTTCAGATTTCAAATGGACTACCACATACGGATGTGTATGTAGACATATTTTAGAGTGTAGATTCACTCATTTTGCTACGTATGTCTTTTCAGGAAGGGGTCAGATTTGTCCTTGATTTATTTATGAGGTGTCTAGATGGCACTGCATCGCCAAGAAAAGAGGGTAACATCAAAATTATGGACTACTTTTTTGAGTATGTTGGTAAGGTCCGGTCATAGTCACTTGTTGAAATCTCTAAAAAGACAAATACTCCCTCCGTCCGGAAATACTTGTCATCAAAATGGATAAAAGGAAATGTATCTAGACGTATTTTAGTTTTAGATACATCTATTTTTATCCATTTTGATGACAAGTATTTTCGGACGGAGGGAGTAGAAAACAGAGTTGGTGATGATGGTGTGCGTGCCATCCTGCAATATAGGCCGTCGGATTTATATCTAACGGATAGGAAAGAAACTATGGAAATTTTGCAATAATATACCCACACGTCTCTCCATGTTCGCAAATAAGACCTTCCCTCGTTCAGCCTTTTCTCCCACAAGATAAACTACTCATACAAATGCATCTTGATGTTCCGTGCAACGCACGGGCAGCTAGCTAATTTCTTTTAAAATAGTTGTTGCGATAATTGGGTTGAAGTGATATATTTTATGTCTGCCCCGAATGATTTCAGATTCACTAGTAGTAACAAAGAAAAGGTTGCCTTGTTAATTAACAGAAAACAGGGTGAAAACTATCACATGAGGCCGGTAAAAACAAGGCACAATGGGTTCAGCGTCATCATCACTACAGCTGTGCGCGCGCGAGAAGTCTACATATCGAGGGGGCTACCGAGCAAGGCACCAAGACACAATGTTTGAGAGAGAAACCAATTGACAGATTATGATCAGATCGAGTTGTCACCCTTCTGCTGTCATTGTTGGGGGGGAAGGGAGAGAAAGACGTATCGAGAGTGTGCGCGGTAGGCATAGAGGCACAACTAGCGAGTGTGTGTGTGTTTGAAAGAGGAGTCGATAGATTATTATCAAGATCGATGTGCCACCCTACTCCTTCGGTGCCGGGTAGTGTGTGTGTGTGTGTGTGTGTGTGTTTGAGAGAGAATCCAGTCGATAGATTAGTATCAAGATCGAGGTGTCACCCTACTCCTTCGGTGTCGGGTAGTGTGTGTGTGTGTGTATGTTTGAGAGAGAAGCCAGTTGATAGATTACTAACAAGATCGAGGTGTCACCCTACTTCGGTGTTGGGAAGTGTGGGTGTGTGGGGGGGGCAGTGACACTCACATATCTCTACTCTTATAAAAAACAGAGTTGGTGATGATGTTGTTCCTGCCATTCTGCAATATAGGCCATCCGATATATATCCGACGGACAGGAAGGAAAATATGGCAATTTTGCAAAAAGATACCCACACCCCTCTCCGCATTTGCAAATAAGGCATTCCCTCGGTCATCCTTTTCTCCCACAAGATAAACTTCTCATACAAATGCATCTTGATGTTCCGTGCAACGCACATGGGCATCTTGCTAGTAGGGAGAAGGAGTTTGTGTGACACATATCTAGCTATATTAAGGGATAGGTAGATAGCATATGTGTGAGAGACATTATTATACTTTGAGACATTAGTGGCTGTGGGTGGGCGGAATTAAAGGGGTGGGCGTGTTAGACATAGAGAGCGTGTGTGTTTCTGTGTGAGAGACTTGTAGGACGGGGTAGAAAGACGAATTTAACCCTGACGGAGGGAGAGAAATACACAAAGTGCGCATGTGTGATTCCGATGCCCACATGGAAATGAGATATGTATGCGTGTGAGAGAAATTGCATAATTCATTCATGTATCACTATCTAGCGATCATGGACGTGCATCGCTTGAACAAAAGTCAATATCTACTTCGTATCGTAGCCAAAGGTACAATGTCGATTCAACGCTATAAAGATTGGACACTCACATATCACATTTTTTCTATTTAAATAAACCTTTTCAGTTGTGCATGCCAAAGTTACAGTGATGATTCTTCAAACAACCAATGTAGCTATCATGCACATGCACCATTGTTACTCTTGCATTCAAATTCATTAGTCTTGGATGATTTAAGTTCCTATTTTGAAGTAATATATGTAATATTCATATATGAATTCAACGGGTACGCAATTTATGAAATGGAGGCTATGTAATCATATGAGGTAACACTTTTAAGTAGCTAACTACAATATCCATTTCTTTTTGTGCGCCTCTACACTAACACGTCAATGCATTATGTTTAAAGTAAATAACCAATGGCACTAAATTATCTATTTACACGAGAAATACATAGGCTGAGCGTTTGATCCCTTTTTTTGTGAACGCGCCACTACACCCGTACGATTGGCCGCGCCCGTGTGAACGTCCAAGTTATCGGCGCATCATCCCGAGTTATTGTCTTTTTTTCTAGGGTGGACTTCACACCAGTTATTAACTGCTGACGCGTGCCCCGTGTACACAGTCTAGCATGACCTTCCCGCTAGCACGGTCCAAAATTAGTTGAAACTGGATACGACCGATCCCACGGGCGGCAAAATCTCCCGCCTCCTTCTAAAATTTCTGCCACCTTTAGCATGTGAAATCCCCCTTTTGTCCTTGGTGCACGGAGACCAACAGTTACAATACCACCCTCATCTACATGATAGGTCGGGGCTGCTTTGGTAACTTTTGGTTCCCCCCACTACACAGCACCCCCATTTCCTCTCCCCCTCCCGCAAAAACGACTAACTCCACAGCACCAGAGCATCTTACATCACGCTGTCCGTACTTCATCGCCCTTTCTCCCCTCCCCTCTCGAAAC
>NC_041393.1:380667212-380726372 GCF_002162155.2 Triticum dicoccoides
CCTCTCGAAACCCTAGACTGCTCATCCACCGGCGTACCATAGCCCATTCACTACCAGCGGCGTCCACCTCGCCGGATCTGCTTCTGCGGCCGCATCCACCCCTCCCACCTCCCCTAGAAACAAGTAGACTGCTCATCCACCACTGTACCACAGCCCATACAGTGCCGGCCTTGTCCACGGCGCCGGATCTGCTTCGCCGGTACTCTCGTCAACCGCCGCATATCTGCAGCGGCTCATTCGTACTCCCCACCGGAGACGCTTCGTCCACACCCCCTGGAGCCGCCCCACCAACGCCCCCGTCGACGGCCTCTGATCCTCTTCGCCGACACCATCCTCAACCCTACCGGAGCCACTTTGCCGACACCTTTCTCAACCCTACCGGAGCCGCTTCGCCGACACCAGCGTCAACCCTACCGGAGTAGCTTCGCATATACCATTCTCAACCCTACTGGGGCCGCTTTGCCAACTCACAAGTCCACGGCCTCAGATCCGCTTCCTCGCACCCTCATCCAACCTACCGGAGCAGCTTCTGACGCCCCGTCCATGGCCGCAGATCTGCATCATCGACACCACCCTTAACCCAACCACCAGAGCAGCTTCTGACGCCCCGTCCACAGCCGCAGATCTGCATCATCGACACCATCCTTAACCCAACCACCGGAGCAGCTTCTGACGCCCCGTCCATGGCCGCAGATCCGCGTCGTCAACACCATCCTTAACCCAACCACCGGAGCAGCTTCACCTACGCCCTCGTCCACGGCCATAGATCCGCTTCGCCCACACCGTAGTCCACCCTACCGGAGCCGCTCCACAAACACCCTACTTGACCATTCTAGATCTCCTTACCGGACCCCGACAGCCAGCGCAGCGTCATCACCCTCGACGTTTCTAACCTGATTCCCACCATTGGAGAGATGCCAAGCACCCGCCACAGCCTAGGTACTTGTCACCTTTAAACCCGTCCAGCATCACCTACCCGATGTACTTCAAATATACTAACTGGTCGCTGTTACCTGTTATGCAGCTGGCAAAAACTACAAGGATGATGTTTCTTCTGGATCTAACAGCTTGGCCAACCAAGATCCTGGACTAAGGCATTGCTATGATCTTGTAAGCGCGTCTCTCTCTCTTGTATTGTTCTGTGCATGCCAGCGTGCTTTGCTAGGATTTTCGACCAGTAATCCCTTTGTGCAGACAATGATTTCTACTACTGCCTGCTAAATTAGATATGTAGATGTCATACATGATACTACCTCATACCTCCGTTCCTAAATATAAGTCTTTCTAGAGATTCCACTATAGGCTACATACGGAGCAAAATGAGTGAATCTACACTCGAAAATGCATCTATATACATCTGTATGTGGTCCATATTGGAATCTCTACAAAGACATATATTTAGGAACAGGGCCAGTACATTACACAAAATCGTAGGTGGCATGTAGGAATTCCAGTGCGCTACATTAGGCTCCCTTAGAGTGCCTGCCAGTCCAGCATACAGAGTCATGCCTAGTTTATGGTACGCACACAATCGTTAATTGGTGGTTTAGATATGTGCAAGGGATATGCAATGTAGTATCATGTAGAGATGTCTGAAATTAGCTGTGTCAACTTGCAGATAGGGTTACACAATGAAAAGGTACAAGATGTATGTGGCAATTTCATGGAACATCGCAAAAAAAGGAGAGGCAGCGGTGAGCCTATACAGTGTGCTATGGTACGTCACTCCTCCATTGCAATCAACGTGACATGTTATTTGTATGCCAGTTCTATTAGCCATATTTCTTAGGGACAGTTATACGAGTTATCCTAAGAAAATAAGCACATGTGAATATAAGCTCCATGTAATACGCCAACCAGTTATTTTCATTGCATTTTCAGCTTATCTTTGGTATGATCAATGGAAAGTCTAGATTGCATTATATATATTTTTCATTTTTCTGCCCATATGGAAATTAATTTGACTTGCAAACATCACAAATTGAACCCGGTGCAGTAATTAATATGATAGGAAAACATACCATCACTATTTGCTCAAAATGCAAATACAAAGATACCATCTACTTGGCACAATCTACTTTGGTCAATGTTTTCCATAGAGATCCCATTGCCTAATTTAAACGAAGAACGCATGACCCACATTTAAATGAAGAACAATTATTTATTGAAATTCGATGGTCCAAGTGGCTGGTTATTATCATATAGCAGCACCACTTGAAAGCATCATATAGCAGCAGCTCATAGCAACTCATCATATAGCAGCAGCAGTCTGCAATTCATCATATACCAGCAGTAGCTCATAGCAATTCATCATATAGCAGCAGCAGGAGCAGCTCATCGCAATGCATCATATAGCAGCAGCAGGAGCATCTCATAGCAATTCATCATATAGCAGCAGTAGCAGCAGCTTGTAGCAACTCATCATATAGCAGCAGCAGCAGCTCATAGCAATTCATCATATAGTAGTAGCACCAGCTTATAGCAACCCATCATACAGCAGCAGCAGCTCATAGCAATTCATCATATAGCAGCAGCAGCAGCAGCTCATAGCAATGCCTCATATAGCAGCAGCAGAAGCAGCTCATAGCAATTCATTGTATAGTGGATCAGAATGAAAATTTGGCAAAAAATCAGAGGAGATCCTCACCTTGTTGGATGAGCTCATCCTTCAACAGCACCTCAAGTCCATGGCCTGGGAGGAGGGGAGGGGGAACAAGGTGCCTTCTGCCGCAGTGTGGCATCAGTCGTAGTTGTGCAGCGCCCGCCGGAGTAGTGTGTTGGACGAACCACAGTGGAGCAGCTACTGGAGACTATGAGAATGAGGGGCGGTGCCAGAGGGAGGAGCAGCCAGGGAGATTTGCCCCTACCCGCCGGCCATGTAGCCTAGCTGGACATAGCATCATCGAGGACCAGGCCAGATGGGACCAGTGGCGACAGCTCGCTGGAGGAACCCTAGTGCTGCTGGCAGGGGATCGAGGTAGAGGGAAAGGGGAGAGGAGATGCAAGCGGGCGGGGCAATGAATGCTTGCGTCTTTGTTTTTACTTGAGGGTTAGGTGTGACACGGGCGTCAGTAGTTGCATTTTGAGTGTAATATAGGCAGACAACAGAGTCATTTCACTATTCCCCTTCCCTTCAATTTTTAGTGAGGTTCTACCCGAAACACCCCCCCCCCTCCAAAGCAAAATTAGTTAAGCCCAAGCCCATAACTCAAAAATGACTTCTTTACATCTTTTATGGCTTATTTTGACGATATACCCTGAAAAGGCGGAATCGAACTGGCCCTTAACCTGCAATTCAATTGTGCGTGCAATGATGAATCACTCCTGCCCGCTATCTGTACATTTAGGCATCATCATACATGGCATAACCTAATACATGTGCATTCCATTGTAGAATCTGGAATATGCAATGTTTATGTTAGTTCATACGTTGCACATGATGTTTAAATGCCCCTTAAATCTGGTCAGTCAAGTGATGGTCTTTAAGCCTCCTTCTTTGCTTCTTTTCTTGATATGTAAGATTTGCTCACACATCCGTTCAATTGCCTGTTTGCATCAGCCAGCCATACTAGGATTGTTTGCTTTGATTACTTATTGTTCTTGACCAAACACTCTAACAGAGCTTGTCAACGATTTAAACACTAAGGGCTATTGTAGTGGGGCCTTGTCTAACTCACAGATGACATAAAGGTTTGGCTGTACACTACAGTAGGCTATCCAAGAGTACCTGGAGATCCAGTTCGAAGGTATGCCTAGTTTTTACATAGTGCAGACATAGTAAATGCTCATTTCATTGTGTGCAAGTGCAAGAGATGCGCCATGTTTCATTATGTGGTGTTGTTTTGTTATAATCTCATCCTTTTGTGTTCATAGACTGGAAAGTATGCATATTTATCTTCCAAGGAGACGAGTAACTAGTTTGTGTCACCTTGCAGCGGGGGTGCAATGAAGATAAGATTGAGGATTTCCAAGTACAAGATGTTAGGAAGGAGCCTTGCAAGAGAAGTAGGAGCTGCGCTGAGCCTCTTCAACCTGCTAAGGTAAGTCACTGTATGCAACTCAATAGTTCAATTCCTTGTTTGTTTCAGGCATAGTTAATTTTCTCTTTTCAATTGCTTTATTTGTCCTCACTTAATGAGATGCCCAAATAATTATGCCTGATGTTCGGTACTTGTATCACTATTAGTTGACATAATTAAAGGCCTTACCATTTAATTACTCTGCCGAAGTGTGTCTGAAGCTTTGAAGTCTATTAACCAACTATTATTGCATGAGGCTCACAATCTAGTTTATACTACGCTAATGATTGCATAGTTTTGCCTGCTGTAGTATGTTTGTATGAAACCCTCTGCTGTTCATTATGCTCCCTAAGACTTTAATTGAGGTACAGAATGGCCAACTGCTTGCTTACTTATACGCAACATGCTGTCTAAATTTGTAACTTGTCTGTGTTTTTGATTGGGCCCCAACATCATGCTCCTCTGGTGTATGCACGCTGCACAAACTATCTTTTTTATAATTTTTAAAATATCACCTGCTTATGCTTCATAAAGTGTAACATTTTTTTGTGAAAGTGACGTGTAACATTATTGTTAGTCCTGTTTTGCCATGTAGTACAAAATAGTGTCTTGTTCGCTTCACTGTTGTAACTATATTTTTGCCCTAGTCATGTGTACTTACAGAAACATTTCAGGATGAGGTGACATCAACACAAAAATCTGCGAGCAGTGCGGCATGGCCGTTACCGAATGATTATGGATTGGAATTGGAATGTGCTGATGTTCTCGAGCATCAACTAGAGGTGGCAAGACAACGTGTACATGATTGTCAACGTATAATCAACAAGCTGAGACTGGACATGCAGGTATTAGATGTAGGAGTCAAAAAAATGAAACAAGACACCGAGGTAACCATGAAGGAATTGGGGATTTTGCAGACTGGAATTTGTGCTATCTGAATCCGGCCAATCCTATTTTCTGGAGAGATTATAGTTCAAATGGAGTTAAGTTGATGCGCGTCCATGATGTATGAGCCGTATTTGCCCAGTGATGTAATTTGCTGATTGTGTATGCTTTATTATCACCTGTGTCGTACCATAATGCCTAGTGGGTATAATCGGCTGTAATTTCTTTGTTGTATAGTGTAGGATTATTCTACCTTTCTATGCCTTGATCTCTTTGTTATATAGTGTATGCTTTTTAGAGGTGATAGTATTGAGTAGGATAATTCTTTGAATATGCTATATCGTTCAAACGGGGGCCAACTCGCCCGACCATGGGCCTTCTACGTCTCGTAGGATCCATGGGCCTTCTACGTCTCGCAGGATCCATGGGCCTTCTACATCTCGCAGGATCCATGGGCCTTCTACGTCTCACAGTGTCCATGGGCCTTCTACGTCTCGCAGTGTCCATGGGCCTTCTATGTCTCGCAGGATCCATGGGCCTTCTACGTCACGTAGGATCCATGGGCCGCCGACTCATTTATGGGTCTTGTACTAGCCTTTAATGGGCCGTAGACGGGCCTATAATGGAAATCATACGTTTTATGGGCTGACCATCACGGGCCGTTAATAGGACGTATTTGGTGATGCTATGAAAATGGCCCAACAGACTAATGGACCACAAACGGGCCGACTGTAACGACGGGCTGAATTTGGCCCATAAGCAGAAAATGATAGTAACGGGCTGTCAGTAACCGAATGCTGCAAATGAGCCCAAGAATAAATGGGCTCTGAGAAGGCCAAAAGATAAAATGGGCTGGAAACGGCCCAACTGAATAACGGGCCCTTAATGGGTATAAAGTGATACACTGTTCATTACGGGCCAGTTTCACCACGGGCCGTTAATGGGTCTAAAGTGATACACTGTTCATTGCGGGCCAGTTTCACCACGGGCCGTTAATAGGCCAAGAGTTACATAGGGCCTCATATGGGCCGAAAGACGTCATGGGCCATATATGGGCCAGAAGTGAAAATGGGCTGGAATCATATTGGATGGCCCAGATGACGCTACTGGGCCTAATTCGGATAGGGCATAATGGGCCTTGGGAATGGGCTATATGCGAACAGGCCATTAACAGGCTTTCCATGGGCCGGCCCGTCACCTTTTGACCAAGTCAAACGGGCTGGCCTTTTCATAGGAATGGGCCTCTGTTGGGTCATGCCACGTGTCAACGTATCATAGGCGCCTTCTGTCCAATGAGTAGATGACATCTGTCCCAACAATGAGCCGACACGTGTTTCCTCCAGCCAATGATGATTTTACACGTGGAAAATCCCCATTGGTCGGGGCTGTTAATGGGTTATCGGATCCAAAACCCGACCCGATAGCTTAACGGCGTTCCGTTACGGTGGATGCCACGTGTCGGTCACCCTTGATGAAAGCACTTCTGTGACGCGCGATTTATCGTCATGGAAGTGGACACTTCCGTGATGATAATTTTGGTAATGTCATGGAACACTTCTACGACAGCACATGTATGACTATCTTGATTCTGTCATAAATTTGTCATGGATGTACATGCATGACAAAAAACGCGACCTACTGTGACAAAAATGTATCATCACGGAAGTGTATTTTTTTGTAGTGTGTTCTATTTTGACAAATTCTATTTTTATGTGTTGTTTGCTTATTTTGATGAATCTATGGGTAGTATCAAGTGGTATGATCCATGGAGAAGTTAGAATATAGTAGATATAATGCAAATATAAAATTGGAATGAGTTCACAACAATATCTAAAAGTGGCGATTTGTTTTATCACAGTAATGGATCTCACGAGTTTTTTGTTGTGATTTTTTCAAGTTTTGAGTGAAGTTTTGACGGACTATGGAATAAGGACTAAGCTTGGGGATGCCCAAGGCACCCCAAGGTAATAGTCAAGGACAACCAATCATCTAAGCTTGGGGATGCCCTTGATGGCATCCCCTCTTTTGTCTTCAATCCATCGGTAAAATTACTTGAGGCTATATTTTTATTCACCACATGACATGTGTTTTGCTTGGAGTGTCTTGTATTATTTGAGTCTTTTCTTTTCAGTTTTCCATAATCATTCTTTCTTTACACACCTTTTGAGAGGGACACACATTAATCGTGATTTTATTAGAATACTCTATGTGCTTAATTTATATCTTTTGAGCTAGGTAGTTGCCCTAGTGCTTCACTTATATATGTTTAGAGCACGACAGTGGTTTTATTTTAAAGAAATTGATGAACTCTCATGCTTCACTTATATTATTTTGAGAGTCTTAAAAATAGTATGGCAATTTGCTTAGGTTATGAATTTGGTCCTAATATGATGGGTATCCAAGAGGGATATAATAAAAACTTTCATGAAGATCATTGAATATAAGTTTGGTTCCTTGCATTTGTTTTGAGATATGAAGATGGTAATATTAGAGTCATGCTAGTTGGTAATTGTGGATTAGTAAAAAATTGTGTTAAGGTTTGTGATTCCAATGCACGTGTGCTCTCTCGTTATGAGATGTAGTTAGATCATGATTTATTTTTGATTCTCTTCCTTATGAGTGGTGGCCAAGGACGAGTGATGGTCTTTTCCTACCAATCTGTCCCCCTAGGAGCATGCATATTAGTACTTTGTTTCAAGGGCTAATAAATTTTTGCAATAAATATGTGAGTTCTTTATGACTAATGTTGGGTCCATGGATTATACACACTCTCACCCTTTCATCATTGCTAGCCTCTTTGGTACCGTGTATTGCCCTTTCTCACCTTGAGAGTTGGTGCAAACTTCACTGGTGCATCCAAACCCCGTGATATGATACGCTCTTTCGCACATAAGACACCTTATATCTTCCTCAAAACAGCCACCATACCTACCTATTATGGCATTTCCATTGCCATTCCGAGATATATTGCCATGCAACATCCATGGTTCCGTTTATTATGACACACACCATCATTGGCACATTGCTTTGCATGATCATATAGTTGGCATAGTATTTGTGGCTTGGGCACCGTTCATATTTTTTATACATGTCATGCTAGATTGTTTCATATCCAGGTACACCGTCGAAGGCATTCATATGGAGTCATGATTTTTTTTCTAGTACCGAGTTGTAATTCTTGAGTTGTAAGTAAATAAAAGTGTAATAATCATCATTATTAGAGCATTGTCCCATTTGCAGAAAGAATGATGGAGACTATGATCCCCCCACAAGTTGGGAAGAGACTTTGGACTTAAAATAAATAAAAAAGAGGCCAAAGAGCCCAAAAAGAAAAAATAAAAAATATAAAAAAAATAAAAAAGGGGGAGAAAAGAAAAAATGAGAGAAAAGAGAGAAGGGACAATGTTACTATCCTTTTCCACACTTGTGCTTCAAAGTAGCACCATGTTCTTCATATAGAGAGTCTCCTATGTTGTCACTTTCATCTATTACTAGTGGGAACTTTCATTGTAGAACTTGGCTTGTATATTCCAATGATAAACTTCCTCAAATTGCCCTAGGTCTTCGTGAGCAAGAAATTTGGATGCACACCCACTTAGTTTTATTTTGATCTTTCATACACTTATAGCTCTAGTGCATCTGTTGCATGGCAATCCCTACTCCTTGCATTGCCATCAATTGATGGGCATCTCCATAGCCCATTGATTAGCCTCGTCAATGTCAGACTTTCTCCTTTTTTGTCTTCTCCACACAACCTCCACCATCATATTCTATTCCACCCATAGTGCTATATCCATGGCTCATGCTCATGTATTGCTTGAAAGTTGAAAAAGCTTGAGAACATTAAAAGTATGAAACAATTGCTTGGCTTGTCATTGGGATTGTGCATGATAAATACTTTGTGTGATGAAGATAGAGCATGACAAGTCTTTAGCCATGATATTTCAAGAAGACATGATTGCTTTATTAGTATGCTTGAAATATTATTGTTTCTATGTCAATATTAAACTTTTGTTTTAAATATTATGGGACTGAATATTCATGCCACAATATGAAAGATTACTTGATAAACATGTTAGGTAGCATTCCACATCAAAAATTCTGTTTTTATCATCTACCTACTCAAGGACGAGCAGGAATTAAGCTTGGGGATGTTTGATACGTCTCGAACGTATCTATAATTTTTGATTGTTCCATGCTATTATATTATCCATCTTGGATGTTTTATATGCATTAATATTCTATTTTATATCATTTTTGGGACTAACCTCTTAACCTAGTGCCTAGTGATGGGGTCATGTACCTAGGGTAGGGTCATGAACCTGATCTAAGTACCTTGCCCAAGGACACCCTTAGAAGAGGTCGCCTTCCAGTCGACCAACGAGGGACTCACTCGACTGACTTGAAGGACTCGACCATGAAGACTCACTCGACCACCAGGAGGTCAAGAGGCACTCTGCACTGCAACGGCCTGTAATTAAGTAGGCTTTATGATAGTAAAGACACTTTATGTGGGGCGTTACCAGTAACGCCCCAAACTTAACTCACCTTAAACCCTCTCCTACGTGAGCTGGCTGGGGTCCTGGCGCACTCTATATAAGCCACCCCCCTCCACAGGTAGAAGGGTTCGGCACCTTGTAACTCATATACTCATAATCCACTCGACCGCCTCCGGGCTCCGAGACGTAGGGCTATTACTTCTTCCGAGAAGGGCCTGAACTCGTACATCCATTGTGTTTACAACCTCTCCATAGCTAGGACCTTGCCTCTCCATACCTACCCCCCACTCTACTGTCAGGCTTAGAACCACGACACCTAGTGCCAGTTGTTGTTTTTTCCTTGTTTCTGCCTTTTACAGAAAATCAATACCAAAGGGAGTCCAAATGGAACGAAATTTTTGATGATTTTTCTTGGACAAGAAGACAATCACCAAGCTTCGGGAGGAGGCCACAGGAGCCACGAGAGGGCCACAAGCCCTAGAGGCGCGTCCCAGGGGGCGCTCGCCCAGGCTTGTGGGGCCCTCGGGACTCCCCTAACCCTAATTCCAGCTCCATAAATACCCAAATATTCCTCATATACCAGGGGGCACACAAAAAATACTTTTCTGCTGCCGCAAGCTTCTGCTCTCATAAGATCCCATCTTGGGGCCTATACTGGCACTCTGCCAGAGGGGGATTCGATCATGGAGGGCCTCTACACCAACCTTGCCACCCATCCGATGATGTGTGAGTAGTTTACCACAGACCTACGGGTCCATAGCTAGTAGCTAGATGGCTTCTTCTCTCTATTTGATCTTCAATACAATGTTCTCCTCGATGTTCTTGGAGTTCTATTTGATGTAATCTTCTTTTGCGGTGTGTTTGTTGAGATCTGATGAATTGTGGGTTTATGACCAGATTATTTACGAATATTATTTGAGTTTTCTCTGAACTCTTTTATGCATGGTTAAGATAGCTTTGTAATTCTCTTTGATCTATTGATTTGGTTTGGCCAACTAGATTGATCTATCTTTCCATCAGAGAGGTGCTTTGTTTTGAGTTCAATCTTGCGGTGTCTTCACCTAGTGACAGTAGGAGTAGCAAGGCATGTATTTGTATTGTTTCCATGAAGGATAAAAAGATAGAGTTTTTACCATATTTTTTGGATCTATCCCTCTAAATCATGTCACCTTGCTTAAGGCATTACCAATTCTTGTTAACTTAATACACTAGACGCATGCTCGATAGCGGTCGATGTGTGGAGTAATTGTAGTAGATGCAGGAGGAGTCGGTCTACTTGTCACGGACGTGATGCCTATATTCATGATCATTGCCTTGGATATATTCATAACTATGCGCTTTTCTATCAATTGCTCAACAGTAATTTGTTTACCCACCGTATGTGTTATGTCAAGTGAGAAGCCTCTAGTGAAACTTATGGCCCCCGGATCTATTTTCTATCATATTATTTCCAGATCTATAAAACCAAAAATACAAAAATACCATGCTGCAATTTATTTGTCTTTATTTTATTTAGCACTTTTATTTATCTTTTATATCAATCTCTCTTAGACCTCACTCTTGCTTGTGATCGTGAAGGGATTGACAAACCCTTTTTCGCATAGTGTGCAAGTATTTGTTAGTTTGTGCGGGTGCATCTTGTAGGATCGAAAGTATGTCTAGACAGGGGGTGATTAGACTACTTGACCAAATAAAAACTTAACCTTTTCCCAATTTTAGTTCTTGGCAGATTTTAGCAACTTAGCACAAGTCAAGTAATCACAATACAATTCAAGCAAGCATGCAAAGAGTATATGAGCAGCGGAAAGTAAAGCATGCAACTTGCAAGAAAGTAAAGCGATGGGATTGGAGTATGCAAACGCAATTGGAGACACGGATGTTTTTGGCGTAGTTCCGATAGGTGGTGCGATTTTGTGGAGAAGTTGCGATTCTTCCGAGTACTTTCGTCATGGTGGCTGCTGGAGTTTTGGTCGAGGGTCGAGAGATCTGCCTCGGCACTCTCACCTTCATCGCCGACGACTCCGCCTGGCTCCAGGAGGCTCCACTCGACGTTGATGCGCTCCCCGTCCGCGGTGCGACGCATTTTCGCGCATGTGTACGCGGCGTTCTGCTGCGGCAACCGTCGACCCCGTATCGGACGACTCCTCCATCGTCCACCCTCCCGGTCTCCCGCCAGCGCAAGCGCTCGGGCCGGTCGAGGCTTCAGCGATGGGTGAGGCACGCGGTGGCTCGCCAATCGGCCACCACCCAAGTTGCGGCAATCGAGCCCGACGAATCTCTCTACGGCTTGTTCGATCTGTCGACTGGCTCCGTAGAGACTGCATCCGAGTGCGGTAGCAGTGATCCAGCTGCGGAAATCTTGATGGTCGACGGGCCCCGCAGTCTCCCTGGCTTCGACCGTGATGGTGGAGCAGGTGACGGAGGCGACCCCGCACGAGGCCACGAAGAGTACCAGCCCGAGCCACTCGACTCTCTGCAAAGAGAGGAACTTCGCCGCAGGAACGTGGATGCTCTGCGTACTCCCATCGCAGGAGAAACCCCCGAGGCTCGTGCCTTGGAGGAGGCACGTCTGGCCAATTTGGCCGAACGCACTCGACTGGAGAATCTTCAGCGAGCACTCGACGAGCGCGCGCGGCAACGAGTTCCCGACACCAGTTGACGTCAACTCTTCCCGCCGACTCAGGTATATCGAACCCCAATCCAGAATTTAGCAGCTGTGACCCGTATAGCAGAGTCCATCCAGCCTTCGCAGTCGGAAGCTGGCAGAGGTTTGCTGCAGATCAGGGATCTGCTCCGGGCAGCAGGAGATCAGAATTCAGCCGTGTCTCAGTCGCGCAACAGGATTCACAGTCGATCCGTCACTGCGAATACGGTTCAGTCGGCTCACAGCCCCAGATCGCCTCCGCGGCGTGAAGGGCGCAAGAATCGGCGAGATCAATATGGTGACCGACTCGACCGAGATGATAGGCGTCGAGTGCCCAATTCCCCTCCGAGGGGTGGGTCTTACGCTCCTCGGCAGCAAGATGACATGCGTTAGTACAGTACAGGGCGAAGGGTTCCAGTCGACCCCAGAGAACCAGGCTTCGACGCGTGATCCATTATCATGCAAGGTTTGGTCGACCGGAACAGAGCCCATCGAGGCGGACTCGACAGAGATGCACCCACAAGCAGTCGAGTGCATGTTTCTGGTCCTGAATGTTTCAGCAGAGCTATCAGAGCCGCAGTTATCCCTCCCAATTTCAGGTTGGCAACAGGAGTCAGCAAGTTCACTGGTGAGTCTAAGCCTGAAACTTGGCTTGAGGACTACCGAGTGGCAGTTCAGATTGGTGGTGGGAACGACGAGGTGGCCATGAAGCATTTACCCCTCATGCTGGAAGGTTCTGCCAGGGCATGGTTAACTCAATTACCGCCTAGCAGCATTTACACTTGGGAAGATTTGTCTCGAGTGTTCATCAGAATGTTTGAAGGAACTTGCAAGCGACCAGCTGGACTGACAGAGTTGCAAGTCTGCGTGCAGAAGACCAATGAGACTCTCAGAGAGTATATTCAGAGATGGATCACTTTGCACCATACTGTGGAGAATGTGTCTGATCATCAGGCAGTCTGCGCCTTCAAAGATGGCGTCAAGAACAGAGAACTGAGTTTGAAGTTTGGTCGAACCGGTGACATGACCTTGAGTCGAATGATGGAGATTGCTACCAAGTACGCCAACGGCGAAGAAGAAGACCGACTCCAAAGCGGCAAGCACAAGCCGAGTCAGTCGGAAAAAGGAAACACCAGTCGGAAACAGAAGCGGAAGGCTGAACCGGCAGCTCCTGGAGAGGCTCTGGCCGTGACTCAGGGAAAGTTTAAGGGGAAACCAAAAGGATCCTAGAACCCCAAGAAGGTAAAGGATAAAGAAGGGAACGACGTAATGGATATGCCATGTCACATCCACACGAAGAAAGACGAAGAGGGGAATATCATCTACCCGAAGCACACCACTCGCCAATGTCGACTCCTGATCCAGCAGTTTCAGGGAAAACAGTCTAAGGACAAGGAGAAGGAGTCGGACAAGGCTGAAGACAAGGAGGACAGTGAGGAAGGATATCCGCATATCAACTCCACTCTGATGATCTTTGCAGATGTGGAAAGCAGGAGTCGACTGAAAGTCATTAACCGAGAGGTGAACATGGTTGCCCCAGCAAAAGCAAATTATCTGAAATGGTCTCAAATACCCATCACATTCGACCAATCTGATCACCCGACTCATATTGCCACCCCTGGGAGGCAAGCATTGGTGGTCGATCCAGTTGTCGAAGGCACTCCACTGACAAAAGTGCTGATGGACGGTGGAAGCGGGCTGAATTTGTTGTATGCAGACACACTGAAAGGAATGGGCATTCCGATGTCCCGACTGAGCACTAGTAACATGAGCTTTCATGGAGTTATACCAGGGAAGAAAGCTGAGTCACTCGGCCAAATAGCCTTGGACGTGGTGTTTGGTGATTCGAAACATTTTCGCAAAGAAAAGTTGACGTTTGAGGTCGTGGATTTTCAGAGTGCATATCATGCCATTTTGGGGAGACCAGCTTACGCACGGTTCATGGCTCGACCATGTTACGTGTACCTCAAATTGAAGAT
The DNA here is from genome assembly GCF_002162155.2 of Triticum dicoccoides. NCBI lineage: Eukaryota > Viridiplantae > Streptophyta > Magnoliopsida > Poales > Poaceae > Triticum > Triticum dicoccoides. Next base: position 380,681,239 of record NC_041393.1, read on the forward strand.
GCCCGGCCCCAAAGGAGTGATCACTGTCACCGGTGATCGGAAAAAGGCAGAAGAGTGCTTTCAGAAGGGCTCAAAGATTGTCGATTCCCAGGTGACAGCGGTCGAGTTCGAAGAATACAAGCAAAATGCAGATCCGAGTGACTTGCTGCGATCCAAGAAACCCACCACAGAGTCTGCATTTCAGTCGTCCGGTGAGACGAAGCCTGTTCACATTCACCCGACCGACCCCGATGCAGCTCCGACCCGCATCTCCACAACACTCGACCCAAAATAGGAAGAAGCGCTCATCCAGTTCCTCCGTGAGAACTGGGACATTTTTGCATGGAAGCCCGCTGACATGCCAGGTGTTCCCAGGGGACTGGCTGAGCATCGCCTAAGAATCGACTCATCTGCAAAACCAGTCAAAGAGCATCTTCGGCGGTCCGCCGTCCAGAAGAGAAAAGCCATTGGTGAGGAAGTGGCTCGACTGTTGGCGGCAAGATTTATCCGAGAGATATACCACTCCGAGTGGCTCGCTAATGTCGTCATGGTTCCTAAGAAGGACAAGTCGCTCCAAATGTGCATTGATTTCAAGCACATCAACCGGGCCTGCCCGAAAGATCATTTTCCTCTCCCTCGCATAGATCAAATTGTTGACTCGACCGCGGGATGCGAGAGACTGTCTTTTCTAGATGCCTACTCCGGGTACCACCAGATCCGTCTGTACGGACCCGACGAGGTAAAAACAGCTTTCATCACTCCATTCGGGTGCTTCTGCTATATCACCATGCCATTCGGCCTCAAGAATGCCGGAGCCACATTTATGCGAATGATTCAGAAGTGTCTACTCACTCAAATCAGTCGGAATGTGGAAGCATATATGGATGATATCGTTGTCAAGTCACGAAAAGGTTCCGACCTGCTCGCTGATCTCGCCGAAACATTTGCCAACCTCAGAAGATATGATATCAAGCTCAATCCATCAAAGTGCACATTTGGAGTTCCTGGTGGCAAGTTACTCGGTTTTATCGTTTTCGGACGGGGAATCGATGCTAATCCAGAGAAGATTGGCACTATTCTCCGAATGAAACGCCCTGTGCGAGTGCACGATGTCCAGACGCTTACTGGATGCTTGGCCGCATTAAGTCGATTCATCTCATGACTCGGTGAAAAGGCATTGCCTCTTTACCAACTGATGAAGAAGACAGACAAGTTCGAGTGGACTCCAGAAGCTGATGCAGCGTTTGCCGAGCTAAAAGCTCTGCTCTCCACCCAGCCGGTGCTTGCTGCTCCAATCAGCAAAGAGCCTCTGTTGCTCTATATCGCAGCCACAGGACAAGTCGTCAGTACTGTGCTTACAGTCGAGCGGGAAGAAGAAGGAAAAGCTCTCAAAGTTCAGCGCCCAGTGTATTATTTGTCTGAAGTCTTGACTCCATCCAAGCAGAGATATCCTCATTATCAGAAGCTTGTGTATGGAATATACATGACCACAAAGAAGGTTGCTCATTATTTTTCTGATCATTCCATCACAGTCGTCAGCGACGCTCCACTATCAGAGATTTTGCACAACAGAGATGCAACTGGTCGAGTGGCCAAATGGGCAATTGAACTTCTTCCCCTTGATATCAAGTTTGAGGCAAAGAAAGCCATTAAGTCCCAGGCAATAGCAGATTTCCTCGCCGAGTGGATTGAACAGCAGCAGCCGACTGAAGTTCACTCGGAGCATTGGACCATGTTCTTTGATGGCTCTAAGATGTTGAATGGTTCCGGTGCTGGGGTTGTCCTGGTTTCCCCCAGAGGAGATAAGCTCAGATATGTGCTCCAGATTCACTTTGATTCCTCCAACAATGAGGCAGAATATGAGGCCCTCTTATATGGGTTGCGCATGGCCATTTCACTCGGCGTCCGTCGCCTGATGGTCTATGGCGACTCGGATTTAGTGGTCAACCAGGTGATGAAGGAGTGGGACGTGAGAAGCCCAGCCATGACTGGATACTGCAGTGCAGTGAGGAAGCTGGAAAAGAAGTTCGAGGGGTTGGAGCTCCATCATATACCCCAACTGAAAAATCAAGCAGCTAATGATCTAGCAAAGATAGGTTCCAAGAGAGAAACCATTCCGAGTGGTGTGTTCTTGGAGCATATACACACTCTGTCAGTCAAAGAAGATCCTTTCACCGAAGAAACTCCACAGCCCAAGAGTGCCACAGATCCGACTGAGATTGAAGTCCCAGCGGTGGTCGACTTGATCATGGAGGTCTTGGTGGTCATTCCTGACTGGACGGTTCCATATGTCGCGTATATCCTGAGAAAAGAGCTTCCGGAGGATGAGGAAGAGGCTCGACAGATCGTCCGTCGATCTAAGGCCTTTACCGTAATCAAAGGACAATTATACAGAGAAAGCGCGACTGGAGTTGGCCAGAAATGCATAACACCAGAAGAAGGTCGACTCATCCTCAATGATATCCACTCGGGGACCTGTGGTCATCATGCGTCCTCTCGGACCATCGTGGCCAAAGCATACCGAGCCGGATTTTACTGGCCAAAGGCGAATGAGATGGCAAAAGAGATAGTGGATAAGTGCGAGGGATGTCAGTTCTACTCGAATATGTCACACAAGCCTGCGTCGGCTCTGAAGACCATCCCACTCGTCTGGCCTTTCGCAGTATGGGGATTGGACATGGTCGGTCCTTTGAGAACAGGACGAAGCGGCTTCACGCATGTACTGGTGGCAGTCGACAAGTTCACCAAGTGGATCGAGGCTAAACCAATCAAGAACCTTGACACCGGTACTGCTGTTAGCTTCATCAGGGAACTAATATTCAGATATGGAGTCCCGCACAGCATCATTACGGATAATGGGTCGAACTTTGACTCGGAGGAATTCAGAGATTTCTGTAACTCCCAAGGCACACGGGTCGACTACGCTTCAGTCGCCCATCCGCAGTCGAATGGACAAGCAGAGCGAGCTAATGGACTGATTCTTAAGGGATTGAAGCCCCGACTGATGCGTGATCTCAAACACGCGGCTGGAGCTTGGGTCGACGAACTTCCCTCAGTGCTTTGGGGGCTGCGGACCACACCTAATCGGTCGACCGGAAGAACTCCATTCTTCTTGGTCTACGGAGCTGAAGCAGTCTTGCCGAGTGATCTTCTCCACAATGCTCCTCGAGTTGAAATCTACAACGAAGCAGAGGCTGAACAAGCTCGGCAGGACGCAGTCGACCTTTTAGAGGAAGAAAGGGAGATGGCTCTGATCCGGTCGACCATCTACCAACAAGATTTGCGTCGTTTCCACGCCAGAAATGTGAGAGGTCGAGCCTTCCAGGAAGGAGATTTAGTTCTCCGAGTGGATCAGCACAGACCACACAAGCTTGCTCCTTCTTGGGAAGGTCCCTTCATCGTCACCAAGGTTCTCCACAACGGGGCGTACCGTCTTTACAACGTCGAGCATAACATCGACGAGCCCCGAGCTTGGAACGCGGAACTACTCCGCCCATTTTATACTTAAGTTTTATCACTCGGATGAGTTGCAATAAAGTACTTCTGTAGTTCATGGACCTCAAAATAATAGTGTCATAGTTCCTCCATAATTTCTGTCACTTTTTATTTTTGTCCAATAAAATTCCCCCTCAGTGGGTGACTTAGCCGCAAATCCGTTTCGCCTAAGTTTGTAAAAATCCTACCGAGTGGTGAGCCAGACTCCCACTCGGAGGCTTAGCTGCGAATCCGTTTCGCCTAAGTTATCAAAATCCTACCGAGCGGTAAGCCAGACTTCCACTCGGAGGCTTAGCTGCAGTCCAAGGACTCGCCTAAGTTTATCAAAATCCTACCGAGTGGAGAGCAAACCTCTCACTCGGGGGCTTAGCTGCAGTCCAAGCACTCGCCTAAGTTATAAAAATCCTACCGAGTGTAGAGCAAACCTCTCACTCGGGGGCTTAGCTGCAGTCCAAGGACTCGCCTAAGTTACAAAAACCCTACCGAGTGAAGAGCAACCCTCTCACTCGGCGGCTTAGCTGCAGTGCAAGCACTCGCCTAAGTTTGTAAAAATCCTACCGAGTGAAGAGCAAACCTTTCACTCGGGGGCTTAGCTGCAGCCCTGTGCTCGCCTAAGTTTAAAAAATCACGCCGAGTGGCAAGCAATCCTCACACTCGGGGACTTAGCTGCAGACCAAGCACTCGCCTAAGTTACAAAAATCCTACCGAGTGGTGAGCCAGACTCCCACTCGGAGGCCTAGCTGCGAATCCGTTTCGCCTAAGTTATCAAAATCCTACCGAGTGGTAAGCCAGACTTTCACTCGGGGGCTTAGCTGCAGCCCTGTGCTCGCCTAAGTTGTAAAAAATCCTACCGAGTGGTAAGCCAGACTTCCACTCGGGGGCTTAGCTGCAGCCCTGTGCTCGCCTAAGTTGTAAAAAATCCTACCGAGTGAAGAGCAAGCCTCTCACTCGGGGGCTTAGCTGCAGTCCAAGCACTCGCCTAAGTTACAAGAATCCTACCGAGTGAAGAGCAACCCTCCCACTCGGAGGCTTAGCTGCAGTCCAAGCACTCGCCTAAGTTATAAAAATCCTACCGAGTGAAGAGCAACCCTCTCACTCGGGGGCTTAGTTGCAGTCCAAGCACTCGCCTAAGTTACAAGAATCCTACCGAGTGAAGAGCAACCCTCCCACTCGGAGGCTTAGCTGCAGTCCAAGCACTCGCCTAAGTTATAAAAATCCTACCGAGTGAAGAGCAACCCTCTCACTCGGAGGCTTAGCTGCAGCCCAGTGCTAGCCTAAGTTATCAAAATCCTACCGAGTGAAGAGTAAACCCCTCACTCGGGGGCTTAGCTGCAGCCCAGTGCTCGCCTAAGTTATAGAAATCCTACCGAGTGGTAAGCCGGGCTTCCACTCGGAGGCTTAGCCGCAGCCCAGTGCTCGCCTAAGTGGACTAAAGAATAAGTCGATTGCAGTAAAGGCGCCTTGCTTTGAACCTGCAAAAGACATTTCGAGCCAAAAGCAATCGTATTCAAGCACCAAATTCAAGTTTGAATCGATATCTAAAGGAACCGAAAGTGCTCAGGCGTTAAGCCTGTTAAGGTTTATCAGTTACAATTCCACTCGGCATACCGAGGCAAATTTAAAGCGTCGAGCCAGAAGAAGTTTTTTACCCCTCCTGTGGAGGGCTGGAAGGTGCAACGAACTCATCAAGGTCAATTCCGTCGGCGATCTGAGTGGCAGCCGCAAGGAAAGTTTCCATAAAGGACCTGAAGTCGTGTTTCTTGGTGTTGGCCACCCGAAGGGCCGCCAGCTTCTCTTCTCGCGCATCTTTACAGTGGACTCGGGCCAGACACAGAGCAACATCTGCACCACACCGAGCCGAGGACTTCTTCCATTCCTGCACTCGACCAGGGATCGTGTTCAAGCGGGCCATCAGCGACTCAAGGTCATTCTGAAGTGTCTCCCCAGGCCAGAGCGTCGAGTCGATGCGAGATGTGGCGGCCTTCAGCCTTGCGAGATAGTCCACGACAGCTGCAACACGAGACTCCAGTCGGAAAACATCCATGGCAACTTCGTCGTTCACCGGAGAATTGACGGGGTCGAGGTTTGGCTCCAGCCGGCTAGTTTCTTCTTCAAAGTTTTGGCAAAATTCTGCAAGGATGATCACTGAGTCAAGGGGATGGTCGAATGGAAAAACCACGATTGGAAATGTTTGCCGAGCATAGAGGTTTACCTTCAAGCATAAGAAACAGCTTCTTGGCAAGACCACTCAGGAAGGCCTCCAGATCATTTTTCTTCCCAGTCAACTTACTGACTTGGTCGGTCAGGGCAGCTTTATCAGTTTTTAGTCGACTGACCTCCTTGTTGGCGATCCCAAGAGCAGCTTTCAGATTGGTATTGTCTTGTTCAAGCTTGTTGACTGAAGCTAACTTCTCGTCAGCAAGCTTGATCTTCTCAGCTAGTTCGAGGTCTTTCTTCTGTTGGGCCTCCCTTACCTTACCTGCAAGTTACAGCAAGATCAGATTTTGAAACAAGCAAGGGGAAAAGCAGTCGTCAGGGTCTCACCAAACATACCTTCGGTCTCCTCCTTTGCCTTCGTCAGCTTCTCCTGAACCAGCTTCAAGCTCAGCTCGAGTTGAGTGTGCTTGTTTTCCAGCTCAGAGTAGCGAGCCACAAGATCACAGGAGTTCTGCGAAGAACCAATCGACTAAATGTCAAATATAATTCACTTCCGAGTGAAAAAGGAAAAATCACACGTTTCTAAGACTACAGCCGAATACAAGCATTCGACCGTAGTCTCGGGGACTACACCCAGTGGGTGCACTCAGCGTGCCCCCACTAATCCTGTTGAAGATAAAGTCGACCAGTCGACCTCAAAAAAAAAGGGAGAGAGATGTATTCTTTAAGACTGTAATCAACTGCAAGCATTCGACCACAATCTCGGGGACTACACCCAGTGGGTGCACTCAGCGTGCCCCCACCGGTTTGTGCAACACACTCGACATAGTCGACTGACAGAAAGATTGACATCATAAAGCCTAAGGCCGACTGCCAGCAGTCGACCTTAGCCTTGGGGACTACACCCAGCGGGTGCACTCAGCGTGCCCCCGCTAACACGGAGTTTAATCGACACACCCAGTGAGTGACTACTATAAATTCCGGAAAGTAAAAGTTTTTGGTAGCATATCCAACAGAACAAACGGTGGTCGACTGACCTAAACATTGCTTTGGAGGGCAGAACTGGCGTCATAAGCTGCCTGGCTCGCATCCCGGATGGTCTTCAACTGCTCCATCATGATTCCCGCCTGGCGTATCGCCTCCTTCGCCGCGCCAGCTTGGTCCTCGGGGACGTGGTGCGTCGTGAAGAGGGAGGGCTGCTGAGCACTCGTCAATGGATCTGCGAAGGACACCGTGTGTCGAGTGGTGTTCTCTTCCTCCGCAATCAGAATCTCAGGCGCCGTCACATCCTGGGGCACCTTGCTGGCGGACGCTTTTCTACTCCTTCTGCGCTTCAGCGGTTCCTCATCCTCATCATCATCAGGGAGATTGATAACAGCATTGGGTGGAGCTACGGAGAAGAATCAGGATCAGAGATCGCGAGTCAGTCGACTAAAAACGGCGTTAAGAATATAGTACCTGGTTTTGAAGTTGCTGCGTCCTCCATCTCATGGTCATCAGCCCGGGCTGAGGTCTCAGAAGTAGCAGCACTGCAACTCCAAAGAATCAGTCGACTAACTTCAGCGTCAACCAGGGACAAAGCTCACACAAAATAAGAAGACTTAAGCAGCACGATTACCCTGATATGGTGGGGATGGACACCTTCATCTTCGGCAGGAGCTTGATCGGCTTCGACGAGGCCGCCCTGGGCTGCTTCGGCGCCTTTTCAGTCGGCACCGGAGAGGTGGTCCGAGGGCGCTTGGTCGACTGAGCAACGGTCGCAACCCCCTTGCCACGTTCAGTCGAAGGATCGTGGACAAGCTTCGACCGCCTTTCTGAGCACGGTGGTACGACCTCCTCCTCCTCTTCCTCCTCATCTTCAACGTCATCTTCATCACCGTCATCATCATCATCGTCATCATCATCCTCAGCAACATCCGAGTCCCATTCCTCCTCCTCCTGGCTCTCGCCCCCACTCGCCTCACCCTCCTCAGTCGGAGCTTGTGCCCCATTGGGCATCGAGTACAGCTCGGTGAGGGCCTGGTAGATATCAAGACAAGGATCAATCGACCAGTCGGCAGGATAAACAGAAACGAATGTGACAAGGACACAGTGGAGAGCAGAGCAAGCGTACCTTGTTTGGATCGCTGTTGTGGTCGAGTGGAGGAATCCTTCTGGCTCCGCATGGGTTATCCTTGTTTCCGGTAACGGTTGCCATCCATCTTTCCAGAGTGACATCATCGGCTGCTTCTGGATGGACTCGAGTCTCGTCTTCAGTCCCACAGTACAACCACATGCAGTGGCTCCGGAACTGAAGGGGCTGGATGCGACGCCTAAGGAAGACCTCCAGGAGATCCATGCCAGTCACTCCCTCCCGAACCAACTGCACCACGCGCTCCATCAACATCTTCACGTCAGCTTTCTCCTCCGGAATCAACTTCAGAGAGGAGGGCTTGTTCACTCGGTCCATGGTAAACTGAGGGAGTCCACTCGACTGCCCCGGCGTCGACTAGTCCTGGCAGTAGAACCAGGTCGACTGCCAGCCTCTGACTGACTCGGGAAAGGTCATGGGCGGGAAGGTGCTCTTATTCCTCACCTGGATCCCCGGGCCCCCACACATTTGGACGACTCGGGTTCTTTCATCGCCTGGGCTCGCCTTCTTCACGGTTTGAGAGCGACACGTGAATATATGCTTGAACAAACCCCAGTGCGGTCGACAGCCCAGGAAACCCTCACACATGGACACGAACGCGGCAAGATAGGCGATAGAATTTGGGGTAAAGTGGTGGATCTGCGCTCCAAAGAAGTTCAAGAAGCCACGGAAGAAAATACTCGGCGGCAGAGAAAATCCACGATCAACATGGGTGGCCAAGAGCACACACTCACCCTCTTCTGGCTGGGGCTGCCACTCCTTCCCCGGAAGCCTCGCAGCTCCATGAGGGATCAAGCCCTCGTTTGCCATGTCGAGGAGATCTTTTTCTGTGATGGTCGACTGGATCCAGTCTCCTTAGACCCAGCCCTTCGGCAGGCGGGATCTGGACGAAGACCCGCCGCGGCTGGTAGATCTCCCCTTCGCCTTCTCCGACGCCGACGCCTTCTTCGCACGTTCCAGCGCTGCCGTCTTCTCCTTGGCCATGGTTGCCGGCGGGATGCGCGAGGGGAAGTTGTGCGGGGGCGAGAGCGAGCGCGCTGGACGGGGACGAAGGGAGCAGAGAGAGAGAGAGAGAATGCTGAGGCACAGTACAAAAAATCCTCGCCGGGCGCATTTATAAGGTCCCTTCCGAGTGGATGACAGGTGGGCCCGGTCGATCTAATCATATCCAGGAACAGTTATGCAGACGGGATACGTGGCGAAGGAAGCGGCGCGGAGATCGAGGCGTCTATGTCCCGTCCCATCCGAACGCCGCGGTCCGCTCTGCTTCGCGCGCGTCCCCAAATTTCGCATCCTGCGGAATCCGCGAACGGCAGATCGGTCTGTCAGACGCGGGGTTTCCCGCGATCCGTCGCTCGGAGATCGTCGAAGCCCGAAAGATCACTCGACGAAAGAAGAGAATGGATCGAGTCGACTGAAGACAAGTTGCTCACTATCGACGAAGAGATTCTTTGGTCCAGAACAACACACGACCAGTGTGCAAAGGTTAATCGGAAACAACATCAACTCCTTCCTCACTCGAAGCCTCAATCCATTCGGGGGCTAATGATGGGGTCATGTACCTAGGGTAGGGTCATGAACCTGATCTAAGTACCTTGCCCAAGGACACCCTTAGAAGAGGTCGCCTTCCAGTCGACCAACGAGGGACTCACTCGACTGACTTGAAGGACTCGACCATGAAGACTCACTCGACCACCAGGAGGTCAAGAGGCACTCTGCACTGCAACGGCCTGTAATTAAGTAGGCTTTATGATAGTAAAGACACTTTATGTGGGGCGTTACCAGTAACGCCCCAGACTTAACTCACCTTAAACCCTCTCCTACGTGAGCTGGCTGGGGTCCTGGCGCACTCTATATAAGCCACCCCCCTCCACAGGTAGAAGGGTTCGGCACCTTGTAACTCATATACTCATAATCCACTCGACCGCCTCCGGGCTCCGAGACGTAGGGCTATTACTTCTTCCGAGAAGGGCCTGAACTCGTACATCCATTGTGTTTACAACCTCTCCATAGCTAGGACCTTGCCTCTCCATACCTACCCCCCACTCTACTGTCAGGCTTAGAACCACGACACCTAGTGCCAGTTGTTGTTTTTTCCTTGTTTCTGCCTTTTACAGAAAATCAATACCAAAGGGAGTCCAAGTGGAATGAAATTTTTGATGATTTTTCTTGGACAAGAAGACAATCACCAAGCTTCGGGAGGAGGCCACAGGAGCCACGAGAGGGCCACAAGCCCTAGAGGCGCGTCCCAGGGGGCGCTCGCCCAGGCTTGTGGGGCCCTCGGGACTCCCCTAACCCTAATTCCAGCTCCATAAATACCCAAATATTCCTCATATACCAGGGGGCACACAAAAAATACTTTTCTGCTGCCGCAAGCTTCTGCTCTCATAAGATCCCATCTTGGGGCCTATACCGGCACTCTGCCAGAGGGGGATTCGATCATGGAGGGCCTCTACACCAACCTTGCCACCCATCCGATGATGTGTGAGTAGTTTACCACAGACCTACGGGTCCATAGCTAGTAGCTAGATGGCTTCTTCTCTCTATTTGATCTTCAATACAATGTTCTCCTCGATGTTCTTGGAGTTCTATTTGATGTAATCTTCTTTTGCGGTGTGTTTGTTGAGATCTGATGAATTGTGGGTTTATGACCAGATTATTTACGAATATTATTTGAGTCTTCTCTGAACTCTTTTATGCATGGTTAAGATAGCTTTGTAATTCTCTTTGATCTATTGATTTGGTTTGGCCAACTAGATTGATCTATCTTTCCATCAGAGAGGTGCTTTGTTTTGGGTTCAATCTTGCGGTGTCTTCACCTAGTGACAGTAGGAGTAGCAAGGCATGTATTTGTATTGTTTCCATGAAGGATAAAAAGATAGAGTTTTTACCATATTTTTTGGATCTATCCCTCTAAATCATGTCACCTTGCTTAAGGCATTACCAATTCTTGTTAACTTAATACACTAGATGCATGCTCGATAGCGGTCGATGTGTGGAGTAATTGTAGTAGATGCAGGAGGAGTCGGTCTACTTGTCACGGACGTGATGCCTATATTCATGATCATTGCCTTGGATATATTCATAACTATGCGCTTTTCTATCAATTGCTCAACAGTAATTTGTTTACCCACCGTATGTGTTATGTCAAGTGAGAAGCCTCTAGTGAAACTTATGGCCCCCAGATCTATTTTCTATCATATTATTTCCAGATCTATAAAACCAAAAATACAAAAATACCATGCTGCAATTTATTTGTCTTTATTTTATTTAGCACTTTTATTTATCTTTTATATCAATCTCTCTTAGACCTCACTCTTGCTTGTGATCGTGAAGGGATTGACAAACCCTTTTTCGCATAGTGTGCAAGTATTTGTTAGTTTGTGCGGGTGAATCTTGTAGGATCGAAAGTATGTCTAGACGGGGGGCGATTAGACTACTTGACCAAATAAAAACTTAACCTTTTCCCAATTTTAGTTCTTGGCAGATTTTAGCAACTTAGCACAAGTCAAGTAATCACAATACAATTCAAGCAAGCATGCAAAGAGTATATGAGCAGCGGAAAGTAAAGCATGCAACTTGCAAGAAAGTAAAGCGATGGGATTGGAGTATGCAAACGCAATTGGAGACACGGATGTTTTTGGCGTAGTTCCGATAGGTGGTGCTATCGTACATCCACGTTGATGGAGACTTCAACCCACGAAGGGTAACGGTTGCGCAAGGCCACAGAGGGCTCCACTCACGAAGGGTCCACAAAGAAGCAACCTTGTCTATCCCACCATGGCCATCATCCACGAAGGACTTGCCTCACTAAGGTAGATCTTCATGAAGTAGGCGATCTCCTTGCCCTTACAAACTCCTTGGTTCAACTCCACAATCTTGTAGTCGGAGGCTCCCAAGTAACACCTAACCAATCTAGGAGACACCACTCTCCAAAATGTAATAGATGGTGTGTTGTTGATGAACTCCTTGCTCTTGTGCTTCAAATGATAGTCTCCCCAACACTCAACTCTCTCTCATAGGATTGGATTTGGTGGAAAGATGATTTGAGTGGAAAGCAACTTGGGAAGGCTAGAGATCAAGATTCATATGGTTGGATTGGAATATCTTGGCCACAACACATGAGTAGGTGGTTCTCTCTCGGAAAATGAATGCTGGAAGTGTAGGCACATTCTGATTGCTTCCCTAACGAATGAGGAGAGGGTGGAGGGGTATATATAGCCTCCACACAAAATCTAACAGTTACACACAATTCACAAAACTCGGTGGGACCGAATCAGAAAACTCGGTCGAACCGATTTAGTTCATAATGTGACCGTTAGGCATTTCGGTGGGACCGACAAGTCAACTAGGTGGGACCGATCTCATTAAGGTTAGGGCATAATGTAATCTCGGTTCGACCAATTACACAAACTCGGTTGGACCGACTTTGGTAATAAGCAAACCAGGGAGTTGGTCAGGCAAACTCGGTGGGACCGATTTGGTCGTCTCGGTGGGACCGAAGCATTACAAAAAGGAAACAAGGAGTTTGCATTGCAGACTCGATGGGACCGATTGGTCATCTCGGTTAGACCGAAACATTACAAAGGGAAACAGAGAGTTCGCAATCCCATCTCGATGAGACCAAGATCCCTATTGGTGAGATCGAACTGACTAGGGTTTCTGGCAGTGGCTATGTCAAATGAACTCGATGGCACCGGATGGATCAAATCGGTGGGGCTGAGTTTGACTTTTGGTTTGGGACATATGTGGATATGAGAAAGTGGTCGAGGGCTTTGGAGCATATCACTAAGCACTTTGAGCAAGCAAGCCATTAAGCAACACCTCATCCCCTTTTAGTAGTATTGGCTTTCCTATGGACTCAATGTGATCTTGGATCACTAAAATAGAACATGTAGAGTCTTGAACTTTAGAGCTTGAGCCAATCCTTTGTCCTTAGCATTTTGAGGGGTCCACATTCCTAATCCATGCCATGCTAATCATTGAACTTTCCTGAAATATTTATCTTGAAATATCATTAATTCAATGAGCTATATGTTCTTAATCATTACCAAACCACCCAGGGATAGTTGCACTTCCAATCTCCCCCTTTTTGGTAATTGATGACAACATATAGATCAAAGCTTTGATAAATGATAATAACTTTGAAATATATTATTGCTTTGAGAAGTATGTGATAAGCAAGAGCTCCCCCTAAATTTGTGCATTATTTAAAATTTGCTTTGGACTGCAAGTGCACAATCTGTTAGGATCATGGGTCACTCTTCCATATCACATACATCTTGGTGGAGCGCTCAAAATGATAACAAGTGAAAAACATGCACTCGTCACCAAGCAAAGTGAATGATCATAAATGGATACAAGGGATAATATCATTCAAGCACACATTAAAGTAGCATATGATCAACCACATGATCATCCAAGTATCTCACAAAAGGACATAATGTATCAAAAAACACACATTAAAGTTCAACCAAATAAAGTGCAAGAGAGACAAAAAAACAACACACTCTCTCTCTCGAAGACTATGATCTATACATATTTCTCCCCCTTTGGCAATAAGTTTCCAAAAAGTTCAAATATGCATAGTGCTATGCGTCTCTCAGGCTCGGTCTCCATGAGGTTGTGTAGTGATGACTCCCAGGACGAAGGCTTCTATTAATGTAGTTGGAGCTGGCGGAGTGGCTGCTGGAGGTGGCACTCAAGCTGTGGCTGCTGGTGCAGAAGTGGTTGCTCTAGTATCAGGAATAGGCACTACATCAGACCTTTGACCTCTTGGCACATGCACTCGCTGAAAGACATCTATTGTTGTCTTTCCCTTCTCCTCATCTGCTTCCTCCTGGAGCTACTCTACTGCTGACTGAATCTCAGTTACTTTGACATCAAGATCATAGAACTTCTGCTCAATGATTCTCTCCAAACTCTCCTGATTTTGAGTCAGGGTGGCCAAGCCCTTCTCATTCCTCAAGGTGGATTGGATCAGATATCCAAGTTGATCTTGTTTGCTCTTTAGGAACACATGAGATGCCTCTTCAGCACTTGGCATCTTTGCAGCTTTCTCTGCCCTTGCCTTTTCTCTCTTCTCGTGTGCTTGCACTGATGAAAGATCTTTCTCATCCATGACCACAATGTTATCCTCAAAATCTGGCTTGAGTGGTAAGTGCTCCTTGTCCAACAAATAAGTGCCTGTGCCCATCTTTGAGTTGATGCGCACCTGAATATGTGGAGCATACCCACAAGACCTCTTCTGATCTGCAGTTGTCCTCTTGATTGTTTCCACAATCCGACTCGTCACCTTGAACTTTTGAGGGACATCAAAAATGTGCAGCAGGTTGATGGAATGTCCTCTTATCATTCTGTGATCTCCAGACTTGGGCAAAAGAGTATGCCTCGGGATGGTGTTGATAGTAGGCAAACCAGACAACAGAAACTTCACTGAGCCCAACTTATGAGTTTCTAGGGCATCATCAGGAATTTCCTTGTACATACTTGCCATTGAGTTGTGGTCTTTCTTCTTCTTGGCATACACATCCAAGTCATCCTCATGAGCTGCTGGGGCATTTATCAACCTAGCCCATTCATCAATAGTGAATCGATACCTAGTACCTTCTGACATCCAGACAATCCTACCATCAGGATAGAAGTGAGCAGTGGAGTAGAATTGCATGATCAGCTCATCATTCCACTTAGTGAGCTTCTGGCCAACAAACTTTTCCACTCCACAAGCCTTGAAGCTATCATAGACACCTAGGAAGTGATCTCCATTCTCTCTGATGTATGTCCAGTCAACCATCTCATATCATAGACTATTGGTTTCTTGTCAAGCAGAATGGTCTCATAAAAGTCTTATTGTTCCTTAGTGTGGAACCTGTAATCCACAGAAATTCTCCTTCTCACAGCATAAGGGTCACTTTTCCTCCAAAGTCTCAGACCTGCATCCTTCCTGATGCTCATGTCCTCTGCCATTGGATGTGTGTCATTGTGGTCTGGGATCTTTGGTTTGAGCTTCCTTAGCACTTGGGCTTCAGCTTCTTCTTCTTTAGCTTCAGGCACTCGGGCCTTGTTCTTCTCCTCAGCAGGGATGTTTGTTGTGCTCCTCTTGGGTGTAGACTTCGTGGCTGGAGCAGCAACTTTGGGAGCAGGTTTGGGCTTAGGAGCAGCCCCTGACTTGATTGAATCTCCCATAAGCGTTTGTGCCTTAGGTGCTGGAGCAGCATCCTCTTCCTCTTCCTCTTCATCATCAGATGGATCTCTCACCATAGTAGACTTTCCAAGAACTATAGAAGCAGTGGTTCTTGCCCTCTTCTTCTTCTTGTCATCACCAGCTGACTCTCCTTCATCAGATTCAATTGTGAACTTCATAGTTTGTACCGTGGCAACCTTTCTTGGCTTGGATGTAGGAATCCTCCTAGCTGGTGCCTTCTTGTTCATGCCTGGCTTTGTGGATGCAGCATTGCCAAACTCCTTTTTCACCTCTTTCCTCTTTGAGATGGCCTCATCCTCAGCTGCAACATAATCTTCATCTTCAGAATATGAAGTTCTCTTCTTCCTTGCTCTAGTGGCTGCCTTGGGCAAGTTACTAGGTGTGCTCCTGCTGCCCTCATCATAGCTGCTTGAGGGACTAGTGCCCTCACTCAAATGCTCTTGCTGTTAGATCTGTTCTGGCTGTCACTCTGGTCAGACATCTTGGCAGCAACTAACAGAAAACCCTGTGAATAGATTATAGATGAGGTAGAGTAGATGAGCATCACAAAGTACAGAGGTTTTGCAAAACAAATGAGTCAAAAACTTAATTTTAGTTCTCTACAGAAATGATCTCGGTGCTACCGAATTGACAAACTCGGTGATACCGAAGCAACACTTGGAACCTAAACTAGTGAACTCTGTCAGACCAAGTCATAGTATGGTGGTACCGAGATTCCTAGGGTTTCACTGAATATTGAACTCGGTCACACTGATTTGCATTTTTCGGTCAGATCGAAAAGCGCATATGCAATGGCCTAAGCCAAATCGGTGAGACTGATTTCTACGATTCGGTCGGTCCGAGATGAGTTCTGCACAGAGCTAACCCTAAAATTTTCGAATCAAACTATGCCTAAGGAAGATTTAGCTGGATAGATCGATCTCATTCGTGGCAAGAATCATGGCATTGTCCTCGTCCTAGGAATCAGAGTTAAAAAGATAGCACAAGGGGTCAAACACGTACCCTAGTTTGGCGGGTGTTCACTACGGCGGCAATGGCGAAGCAGATTTCGTCAACGGCGGCAGAAACCAGCGGCGGGAGGTCGCCGGCGGCGAGGAGGCGATCCGGACACCCGAGGAGGCAAAGTAGGACACGCGCGGGCTGAGGTGTTTTGAAGTATTTTCCAAAATCTAACCCGTGGGTATTTATATCCCGACTCTGTCGGTTTGACCGAGTGGAACAACTCGGTGGCACCGAGATTGCAGAATCACAAGCGATTGTTGCAACTCGGTGTGACCGAAGTGTTCAAATTGGTTGCACCGAGATGAAAACCTAGATCAACTTACTGAACTCGGTTTGACCGAAATGGATGTCTCGGTCAGACCGAAATGCACAAAGAGGTTTTGGAACTTTAAGTATATGAAGAATTGGGGACTCCGAGTGCTCCTCACACAGAATGGTTCAAATCCTACTTGATCAAACTTTGTGACGTAGCATGAATAGAGTTTGAGACGAGAAAAGCATAGGTAGATAGAAAAGGTTCTTAGGCATTCTTATCCATCCACTTGGCAAAAAGAGAAAGAGCCAAACAATCAAAGTAACAAGTGGATGTCCTCGAATGAGTAAAATATGCAACCAACATGCTCACACAATAAAATGGCAAATGAAATATGTGGCAAAGCATGCATAGTCACTCTAGCATCTATCAAACAACTTGCGATGACTAGGTCATCTATATATGAGTATATTGACTTAGGAGCCAAATGAGAACATTTGATCATAGGTGATACTCATCATTTAAGCACAAGTGGGGTTACCACTTTTACATAAAGCATTGTTGTGTTCACATCATTATAGTTGCTTTAGCTCAATTCTTAGAGTAAAGCTCCCCCTAGATGTGATATCCCCCCTAAGAGGGATGAACTAACCTTGGGTTTTGTAGATGATGACTTCATGTAGGTGTTGAAGATGTGGATGCTAAATGTTGATGTAGATCTTTCGGAGCTATCCACTGGAGTGAGTTGCACTTTCAACACTACACGGGTTAGTCCCACAAGGAATAAACAAGGATATCCATAGACATAGAGTGATGCACACACAAGATGATGTCCATGAAAGCATTAGGTTACCTTGTCCCTTGTCTTACCAACAAGAGGGTTTGTGACTCCTTGAACTAGTGCAAGATGTGGAAGTTGATTGCACTTGTCCTTTCCAAAATGACATCAGTGAAGTGTGTTGGCGGAGTCACCCTCAAGAACTCTCTAGTTCTTCTTCTTTGGGATCCACATCATCTTGATGGGAATCCTTGGGGTAGTAGAGCTTGATGAAGTAGAACCTGATGTAGTCTTGGGAACCCACTTGACCAAGGCCTTGGGAGCTTCTTCAAATGCATCAATCTCCTCTTGAAGCTTGTCCTTGCCTTTTTTGCTTGTGGTCTTGTGGTGGAAGATCATCTTGAGCTTGTGTCCCTTGGAAAGAAGTAGGATCATACTTCTCTTGTTGAGGAACAAACTTCGTCTTGGGGTATTGATCTTCTTCCCAGTCAACTCCATTGGCATTGAACTTTCGTTCAAAACCAAGACCTTGATTCTTCCGGTGCCTTCCTTGCTTGCGTACAATTTCCTCAAATTGCTCACTTCCAGCAAGGCTCTTGTAGATACCTTTCTCTATAATTCCCTTCAATAAGTTATTTTCCATCTCAAGTGTAACTTGTCTAAGAGAATCATTAGTGGAATCAAGAGAACTACTAGAAGGAACAACATTGGATTTAGCATGATTATTGTTACTACTAGAAGAAGAATCTTTCTTACTCTTGTTGCTAGATTTTAGTTGAAGCATGTAAGTAGATAAGAGTAAACACTTGGCAATGTAAGGAAAAATTTTCTTGCGAAGATCATCATGCATTGCCTTTAAAAACTCATGCTCTTTCTCAAGGTTGAGCTTTTCAAAGCGTAACTTCTCATGAGTCTTTAAAATTTCTGGATGATCTTCCAAGGTAGTTTCATGAGCTAACTTAAGAGTGTTTAGTTCTTTAATTAGACGCTCAATCTTCTCCTTATCATTGTCATTCGTTTTATCTTGATTAGCATCATTAATTAACGTTTCATCATAGTATTTAGCACTAGAGTTCTCAACAAGTAAATCATCATCACCTAACAAGTCATCTTCATCACTATTGAAATCAACATACTCGGGGTGTGATACCTTTGGGCCTTTAGCCATGAAGCTTCTTCCGATACCTTCATTTGGTGAGTCAAATATGTCGTAGGAGTTGGTTGACACAAGTGCTAGACCGGCAACACCTTCATCTTGAGTATATTCGGAGTCAGAGTGATAACTTCTCAAGGAGTGATGGTTGGAGTCGGAGCCGGATACACATTCACCAACATGACTTGATGTGTTTGCTTTGTGTAGCTCTTTGATGATTTGTCCTTCCTTTCTGAATCCTTGCTTCTTCGGGAGATTTTTCATTCATAAAGATCGTCTCTACTCTTGGTGGTGATTCTTCTCTTCTACTTCTTCTTTTAGGTGAATCTTCTCCCCTTTTGTAGGGAGCCGTACACTCATTGGAGTAGTGTCCGGGTCTTCCACAATTGTAGCAATTATGTTCACGACTCGAAGATCTTTTGTCATTGTAGGACTTCTGACTTGGAACCTCTTTCCTTGTTTCTACTCTTGTAGAACTTGTTGAAGTTTTTCGCCATTAGGCTCAATTCCTCATTGAAGGTTTGTTTCTCACTTGATGATGTAGGAGCATCACATGAGGCTTTGTAAGCACCACTTGACTTGTTGTGACGATGTCGATGTATAGAAGTAGGGGCTCTACATACCCCTTTACCTGTGCACGGGAAGTCAGAGCCACGCCCACGGCCACACTTAGCAGGGCAGGGGAGGGAAGACAAAGCCACAAGACAATCAAGGCAACACCAAGACATAAACACAAAGAGAAAGAGGGCGAGGTGGACTCCCCCAGCAACACCCTTATCGGGGCAGCCTCCACAGCCCCGGCAAGGGCCTTGCCAGGGCAACTTGCCCAAACACCAGCGGAGCGCGCCACCCTTGAGCCCAAGGTTTCCAACATCATCAACCACATTGGAACCAAGGCTCGGGAGGCACCTCCATGGTGGCATGAAGATCTTTGTGAAGATCATTAACACACAAGATCAGATGAGGACCAGACGACGACGATCCTCAGTACGATTCCTGCCGAGGAAACCCACGATACCTCCGGCAAGATCCTTGCCGGGGACGACTGCAGTGCCACGGCAAGACCCTTGCCGTGGCCCCAGCAAGACCCTTGTCGAGGACATCAGCGGGGCCGTGGCCAAGCCCGCGCCCGCCAAGGCCCCACCACCGTTCCCATGCAGCTGCCAGCCCAGCCAGCCAGGCGGGCACCTGTGTGGCGACGTGCGGCCCCGAGACCAGCTCATCAAGCACCTGCGTGGAGGCATGCAGGTCTTCATGAAGACGCTGCCACCGCGCCAGCTCAGCAGCCTACCAGCCTACATGGCACTGCCTGCCTCGCTGGCCTGGACGCGTGTCAAGGCAAGGCGAGGCGGCAACAAAGAGAGGGGACACCTCAGGGGCGCATTTAATGCATCTTGTCCCATAATGACAGGCGATAAGCTTGTACACTGTACCCTTTCCACCTCCTGTGTGCCACTGTGGTGCCTCCTTCGACTATAAAAGGAGGTCCGAGGCATACTGGAGGGGGATTTGGCTCTTTGAGCAAGTCATACACCATAGCTAGCTCAAGAACACTGAAATACACACGAAAGCAGGACTAGGGTATTACGCGATCCCCACGGCCTGAACCTGGGTAAACGACCTTTGTGCTGGCTCTTAGACCCGCTCTTCTCACAACCCCGCACTCGCCGACCACAGTAGTGATTCCATTGATCCCGTGTCGTTCCCACCGACATCTTTGGCGCGCCAGGTAGGGGGCGTAGTTGTGAGAATCTGGTTTAGCAACTAGTCTAGCAGTTCTTCGTCGCCATGGCTCCCAAGAGGAAGACGACCACCTCGATCAGTTTATCTGGAGCCGGACTGCCTATACCGGTGCAGGCGAGCAGCGGGGTGGTCGTGGACAGAACCCGGGGCATGACCTGCAAACACCCACATCGCTCTGACAGTCCAGGCCTAGTGAGCGGCGTCGTTCGTGCGCAAGACGACGGGGCGCATGCTGCAAATCCCAAACACGGAGCTAGGCCCCCTGCAGGCGGCGGGGGGCCCTCACAGGGTGTCGCCGTGCCACCTACCAGCAGCGCATCGGCCTCTAAGACACCTACGCCGGCGCCCGCGGCACGCTCTTCCCAAGTTGTGCGCGATGAGCAGCGTCACCACGCTGGTGACCCTGGGCGCCGCCGTGGTAAGAGTCCTGCGCGTCCTTCGCGGGACGAGGGAGGCCAGCATGCACGCCAAGGTGCTGGTGAAAATGGCGGACAGCCGCAGGGCCGTGATAGAGCTCCTTCTAACGTGGTTAGAAGTCGAAGCGCGTCACAATCCACGCAGCTTTTGCCGCCGCCCACACCAACAGAAGCTCTGGCGCGCGCATAGCTGCTCCTCGACTTTCCTCCTGCTGCGGAGAAGCTCGGCGAGTGGAGAGCCACCGACCGGAGCCTCGTTGGCATCGCCAACAAAGATGAGCGGCGACCAGCGGGGCCCGTAGGCCGACGCTCCGTAGAGCCACCGCATGCTAGTGGAGGAAGAGCCGGAGGTGATGCAGCCATGGTGCACTTTCCTCCCCCATGCCAGTTACCGCGGGTGCCGATCCATCGTGATGACGCTTGTGATAACATTTCCATAGCGTCGTCCGATCCATGGACCCACTGCGATCAGCGCCAAGTTCTTCGGGAGAGAGCCCTTGAAGACGCTCGAACCACCATCGAGCGTCGGTGTGATGCGCGCCACCAGTCAGATAGGCGGGCAGGGCCCACTATGGACCACCCGGCACTGGGAAGCTACGGTGGCTTACCTTACAAGGTGGGTTGCCCAGCCTTTACCCGTGAGCTGCGGCAGTTCCAGTGGCCCTCCCACCACATGTTCAAGCCTGACGTCAGTGAGAAGTACAACGGCAAGACTCACCTGTCGAAGTTCCTCAGCATCTACACCATTGCGATGCAAGCTTTTGGAGCCCGCAACAATAAGGTGCTTGCCAATTACTTCCCGTTGGCGCTCAAGCCCAATGTCATGTCATGGTTGATGCACTTGCCAGTGGATTCCATTTCTTCTTGGTCGGATCTATGTCATGAGTTTGTTGACGCCTTTACTGGAGGCCATCAAGCTCATGGCCACGCAAGCGATTTGCATATCATCCCCCAGAAGGAAGGTGAAAACCTGCACAAGTACATCTAGAGGTTCAGCTGGGTGCAGTACAACATCCCAGACATTCACCCTGCCGCCGTGATCAGCGCATTCCGTCAGAATGTGCATAACCCCAAGATGCGTGAAGAGCTGGCGATGAACAAGGTCAAAGATGTGGCCGAACTTTATGTTCTGGCCGATAGGTGCGCTCGAGCTGAAGAGGGGAGGAAGTACCCCGGCGAGGACGCCTGTGCGGAAACTGACTCCACGGACAACGACACCGCCACCCCGACAAAGAAGGGCCGGCACCGTAACAGAAAGTGCAAGGGCAAAACTATGCTTGCCGTCGAGGGGTTCGACGATACCAGCACCGCTAAGAAGGCCAAGGCGAGCGACCCCGACAAGGAAGTTGTTGGGTGTGCCTCTTGCCGGGCCTTGGCGGCTGCCGACAAGCCAGGAAGCTCCGACAAGCAGTATTGCAAGATCCAGCGCACCAAGGGCCACGACCTCCAAAACTGCCGACAAGTTGAGCTGCTTGCTGAGAAGCAAAAAGCTGAATACGAGAGGTGGGACAAGGAGAAAGGCCAGGACGGTGCCGAAGGATCCGGCAAGAAGTGTGGTGGCCACGGAGGCCGTTGCAGCAAGGATAACTAGCAAGAGAGGCCCGTCCGGGGTCGCGACAAGAAGTAGTAAGACGATGATCAAGACGAGGACGACGAGTCCGGCGACCACGAGTTTCAGAAAGCTATAGAGGCCATGTGCGTCGACGGTGGCGCCTCGCTGCACACCTCTCACCGCCAACTCAAGCAGTGGACGCGTGAGATCACTGCGGTGGAGCCATCACTAGATGCATGGAAGCCACTGAAGTGGTCTAGCATGCCTATCATCTTTGACACCGAGGACCACCTTGATCGCACAACTGCGGTCGGGTGTTTGCCGTTGTTGGTTTCACCAACGATCCGGAACCTCAAGGTGACGAAGATGCTAGCTGGCGGCGGGGCTGTTCTGAACTTGATCTCGCCTGTCATGGTCAAAAGGCTATAGATTCCTGATGGAGATCTCGAAGAGACGGGCACGTTTCAAGGGGTCAACCCGGGAAGAAGCCAGCCGAAGGGTAAGGTCACGCTGCCCGTGACGTTTGGAGTCAAGTTGAACTATAGGACGGAGAGGATTGTCTTCGATGTATCCGAGATCCCCTTGCCTTTACAACGGGATTCTCGGTCGCCTGACGCTAGCCAAGTTCATGGCGACGTCATATTACGCCTACAACACGCTAAAGATGCCTGTGCCGATGAACATCATCACCGCCCCCTCCGACAAGAAGGATGCGCTGATCTGAACTGACCAACTCTACTAGGAGCCAGTTGCAGCGACTGTCGCCAAGGCAATTGCTCCATCCGCCGAAGCCCCGGAAGGGAAGAAGACCGGAGAGACCTCTCGCACCCACTCCGGCAAGCGCACCTCTTCGGAGTGCTGTGCCCCCGTCGAGGACGTGCCAGAGAGCTCCACCGACAAGAGCAAGAGATCCAAAGGTGCACCACCAGAGACCAACAAGGTGTCCGTCAAGGAGGACGGCATGGGAGGAGCTTTCACCATAAGCTCCACCCTCGATAGCAAATAGGAAGGCGAGCTCCTCACTTTCCTGCAGGCGAATCTCGATGTGTTTGCATGGCAGGCATCCGACATCCCCAACGTTCCTAGGGAGGTGATTGAGCACCATCTTGCTGTCTGTCCTTATGCGCGGCCCGTCAAGCAGAAGGTCAGGAAGCAAGCTCGGGAAAGGTAGGAGTTCATCACAAAAGAGATCAGAAAACTAGAAGCGGCAGGCTTGGTGAGGGGAGTACTCCATCCGGCGTGGTTGGCCAATCCGGTGGTGGTGCACAAGGCAAATGGGTAGTGGAGGCTGTGTATTGATTACATAGATATCAATAAAGCCTGTCCAAAAGACCCTTTCCCGCTACCGCACATCGACCAGATTGTTGACTCCACGGCCGGGTGTGACCTATTATCATTCCTCGACGCCTACTCAGGATATCATCAGATTTTCATGATGAGAGAAGATGAAGAGAAGACAACATTCATCACCCCATGTGGTATGTATTGCTTTTTACGGATGCCTTTCGGGTTGAAGAGTGCTAGCTCGACCTTTGCAAGAGCAGTCCAAATTGGATTTGAGCCCCACCTATATAGAAATATGGAAGCTTATATGGATGACATAGTGGTCAAAACCAAGGACAAAGCCACGCTTGTGCAAGATTTGGAAGAGACGTTTGCAAATCTGCGCAAGATCATCCTCAAGCTGAACCCTGAGAAGTGTGTCTTCGGTGTCCCGTCCGGCAAGCTTCTCGGTTTCTTTGTGTCATAATGCGGGATCGAGGCGAATCCAGACAAGATCAAGGACATTGAGCAGATTGAGGCACCTAGGCGGATTAAGGATGTGCGTCGGCTCACTGGCTGCGTTGCCGCCATGAGCAGATTCATCTCCAAGTCTGCTGAGCGTGTCCTTCCCTTTTTCAAAATATTGAAAAAGGCGGGCCCAATGGAGTGGACCCCAGAGGCTGATGCAGTGCTGTAGGACTTGAAGACATACCTCTCCTCCACGCCGATACTAGTTGCGCCTAGACCACAAGAGCCGCTGCTGCTGTATCTAGCGGCAACGAATCAAGTGGTTAGCGCCGCACTAGTGGCGCAGAGAGAGGTCGACGAAGGAGCAGTGGCGACGGCAGGGTCGGCGGATGGCAAGGCAGAGCTCCCCCCGACAGGGCCTGGTCCCGGCAAGGCGAAGCCCCCGGCAGGGCCTGACGCCGACAGGATGAGGCCTATGCAACCAAGTGAAGTGGTGCAGAAGAAGAAGATGATGCAGCACCTGGTCTACTTTGCCAGCTCCCTCTTGTAGGGGGCTAGGTCGAGGTACTCCGGTGTGCAGAAGCTGCTCTTCGGCCTCCTTATGGCCTCGAGGAAGCTGCGTCATTACTTCCAAGCGCACGAGATCACCGTCGTCACCTGCCTCCCGTTGCAACGGATACTGCATAATCCAGATGCAACCGGGAGGATCATGGAGTGGGCCTTGGAGCTGTCGAGCTTTGGTTTGAAGTTTGAAAGTACTTCAACGATCTAGAGCCGAGTCTTGGCGGAGCTCATTGCAGAGTGGACCTCGACGCCCGACGAAGAGATCCAGGAGACCACTCTTCCCAGCAAGGAAAGAAGTCGCAACTGGGCGGCTATGTACTTTGACGGGGCTTTTTTGCTACAAGACGCCGGTGCTGGTGTGCTACCCGTCGCACCCACTGGAGAGCACCTCAAGTACGTGATCCAGATGCACTTTCCCAAGGAGATGTCGACAAACAACATTGCTGAATACGAGGGATTGCTTGCCGGTCTCATGATCGCGGCAGACCTCGGGGTCAAGAAGCTCATCGTCCGGGGTGATTCACAGCTTGTCATCAGGCAGGTCAACAAAGATTATCAAAGCCCATTGATGGAAGCTTACGTGGATGAGGTGAGGAAGCTGGAGGAGCGCTTTGATGGTATATAGGCGGAGCATGTCCCCTGAGTGGAAAACGACATTGCCGACTACCTATTGAAGCGCGCTGCCCTCAAACTACCTGTGGAGCCAAGTACTTTTGTGCTTCGGTTAACTCAACCATCCGTTGAACCATCAACAAAGCAAAACAAGCGCAGGAAATCAGGCCCCGGCAAGTACTTTCCCACCAAGCTCCCTGCAACCGTTGGCAAAGATGTTGCCGTGGACACTGAGCCTGCCGTGGGGCAACCGACTCTAGCGGGGCGCCAAGCCCTGGCCGTAGAGACAGTCGTTCCCATGGCGGAGGAGATGCCTTTGATCCTTGTCGTCGAGCCCCAGGCAACGGCATGGGCACAACATACCGTCCGATTCCTCCAAACAGGGGAGCTTCCTGAGGAGCAGGAAGAAGCGGAGAAAGTAGCCCGTTGATCTGCCCTGTACCAGTTCATTGACAACGTTCTATACAGAAAAAGACCAAACAGAGTGAAATTGAAGTGCATTCCCTGGGACGAAGGACTAGAGCTCTTGGCGGAGATACATGGAGGCATGTGTGGCTCCCACATAGGGTCGAGGGCCCTTGCCGGCAAGGCTTTCTGGCAAGGTTTCTTCTGGCCCACTGCCCTCAAGGATGCGACGGCACTAGTAACCAGGTGTGAAGCATGTCGGTTCCATTCAAAGAAGCTTCATTAGCCAGCTCAAGCCCTTCAAACAATCCCTCTCTCTTGGACATTCTCGGTCTGGGGGCTCGACATACTGGGCCCCTTCCCCCGCTCCGTTGGGGGCTTTGAGTACTTGTATGTTGCAATCGACAAGTTCACAAAGTGGCCAGAGGTGGAAGCAGTGAGGAAGGTGACAGCGCAGTGAGCAATCAAATTCTTCAAGGGGCTAGTCTGTCGTTTCGGTGTGCCAAACAGGGTCATCACCGACAACGACACGTAGTTCACAAGCCACACCTTCATGCAATACATTGAGGACCTCGGCAACGAAGGTTTGTTTCACTTCCGTGGCACACCCACGGAGCAACGGCCAAGCTGAGAGGGCAAATGCTGAAGTACTACGACGCCTGGGGACAAAGACTTTTGACAGGCTGCACAAGAGCGGAAGGCGCTGGATTGATGAGTTGCGGCGGTTCTTTGGTCGATTAGAACGACGCCAAATCGAGCCACCGGCTAGACGCCCTTTGCCCTGGTATATGGGACAGAAGCAGTTCTCCCCATGGAACTCATATACGAGTCACCTCGAGTGCTCGTTTATGATGAGCTTGAGCAAGAGCAATTGCAGCAGGACGACGCGATGCTCCTCAAGGAAGATCGTCTTCGGGCGGTTGTGAGAGAAGCATGCTATCAGCAAGCCTTGCGCCGCTACCATAGCCGCAAGGTTCATGCCCGAAGCTTTGAGGAAGGCGACCTTGTTCTTCCGCGCGTTCAATGGGCCAAGAATTCCAACAAGTTGACGCCGAAGTGGGAAGGCCCTTATCGGGTAATCCGAGTCACCAGGCCCGGTGCGGTCCGCCTGGAGACCGAAGATGCCATTCCAGTGAGCAACTCCTGGAACATCGAGCATCTTAGCAAGTTTTATCCATGAGGCGCGGTTGTCGGCCCCCCGGTAAGCCACCTTTTGTACAAGCCTTGCCGGCAAGGCATGTAACCCTCTGTACAAAGCCAGGCGGAGACCCTGAGCATAAATAAACAAAGCGCTGGCGCCCTAGGTTATAGCATGCATGCTAGGTTGAGTCTCTCCCTCAGTTAGGGTTGATAGTGCTTAGTAGCGACTAACCCCTAGCATAGAGGTCGAGTCTGCGTCTCTCTTTTATTTCCATCCTCTTTGGTTCGCAAGGTACATGGGCATTTCTGCTGAGCTATGTGGAATAAAGAGAACAAGCCGGCGCTCCGGCCCCGGCAAGCCAATATTGCCGGGGGCTGAAGACACAAGGGTCCACCCACGACAAGCCAAGGTTGTCGGGGGGCTACAGATTCAGATAAGTCCTTCTTCCCCTGTTTTGCGTTTCCATATGGAATTGGGACGTATGAAACCTTGTTTTGTTCCTAGGTTACCATGCTCCCCTTTGCCCGTACCCAAGAAACTATTCCCTTGGGTCAGAATCTGGTTGTAGCCACGGTGACAAGGAATCAAGCGTAGGGCCTAACCGTACTTCGCCCCTGTCTCCAACGAAAAGCATGAGTATGGTCGAATGAAGTAAGGGAGCAACAAGGCCTGTTGCTGGGCGACAATGTTAATATTAAAAATAACAAGGATTCGTTCCTTGGTATGGGTTTCGCTCACACACAAAGAACCCGACAAGCACCCTTTTTCATTAATACGTCCCATACAGATACAGTTCATACGGAATGTAAACATGAGCAAGGGGATTACAAGTTTTAAATTTAGCTAAGGCCCATGGGCTTACAAACTAAAAAGAAATAACATGCCCGTAATCCCTTTCTTGTCCCTCTCCTCAGGAACCGGAACAAGGAAGCAAGAGGGCAAAAGGAGCACCTAGGCGAGGTACGAGCAGCATAATGTGCCAAGAGAACATATCGGCGGCCGCCAAGGAGGGGGCTAGTGATTATGGTGCCGGGAGGAGAGCTGGAAGATGAGGCAGCAGTCCGCCAATACGCTACGAAGGCGTTGGTGCCGTTGTACTCTGACTTGACGGCCCGTCACCCGCCTTCTTTGCCTTCTCCGGCCTTCCCACGCCAGCCGCCCAAGGAGGCGACCCCGAGAAGTTCAAGGAGCTGGCCCCACCGGGAGAAGGGGCCAGGTGCAGATGCTGCTGCTGCCGGTGCCGCCCAGGGACGATGGGTCCGACGCCTAGTCGGACCTGTCATCCTCCCGCCTGCTACCCTCGTCGTCGTTGTTGTTGTCCTCCTCTTCACTCTCGCTCGAGGAAGAGTCTTCAACATTAGAGGAGCTCTCCACGTAGCACTTTAGGCGAGTCCCGAAGTCTCCAAAGACCTTGACGGAGAGCAGGCCATTCTCCATTAGTTTGAAATAGAGAACGAGCCCCGCCGTCAGGCTATGGATGCGAGCGAAGGTCTTACATCCGTGATGGAGATACATGACATGAGGGCCTGGGAAATCGACATCAGCCCATGTGCCGCTATTCCCGCAGCCCCTCATATGCAGTCTCAGAGCCTGTGGCGGGTCGAGCTCCATCTCCCGAACAAATGGAGTAGGAAGACAGAGACGACGATGCGCCGGCCGGCGCAGCCTGATGAAGAATTCGCGAGGCTGGTCCCCGATGTGACCCTCCATTGGGGGAGGGACCGCCGGCAGAGGCAAGGCCGGTGTGCCACCCCGTCCTCCTCTTCCCCGAGCGCCACGGCAACCTCGGCCTCGCCCCCTCCCCCTTCCCCTTGTGGCCGGCTCTGCCGCCACGAACTCTTGGTGAGGAGGGGCGCGTTGTCGAGCGGAGACCCTCGCCTCCACCGTCGAAGCGTCAGTGCACCCTCTCGCCATAGCATAAGGAAGAAAGAAGCCAAGATGGGAGGACGCGAATGGCGAAAGATTGAGGGGTGCCATCCCTCCCTCTCCCCTCCTTATAAAGGGGCGGGGTCGGGGTCGGCCACCTCTCTCAACCAATCCAGCTCATTAAGGTGGCAGCAGGCGAGGCCGTCGACCGCCCTCCTCGCCCAATCGAAGGCGCATGGGTATCATCCCACGCGCACGCCTTCCCGTATTCCATGCGTCTATCACCTACCCCGCACCGTGCATGCGGCATACGTGGCGCAAGGTGCGGGCGTAGTGGGAAACATGGAACGACGGTTCCAAAGCGGAAAAAGTAAATGAGCAGTGGCCCTGTAGTCTTGAAGGGACATGCAAGCTGCCTCTTTACTATTCACCGCAGGATGACACAAGCACGCTTCAGTCACCCCACACATGATCCTCACGTCACGCATTCAACGCGAGTCGTGGGGAAGCGCAGCGGACGAAGGAGTTACTGCGGTAAAAATCGGCCCCGCCTGCCCGCGCACCGTTCTGGGCCTAACCCAACAACGCGTCGCACTTATGTGTAGCCCAGGACCAGGGGCTTCTGTCGGTGTATAGAAGTAGAGGCTCTACTTTGTACCCCTTTACCTGTGCACGGGCAGTCAGAGCCATGCCCCCGGCCACACTTAGCAGGGCAGGGGAGGGAAGCTGAAGCCACAAGACAATCAAGGCAACGCCAAGATAGAAACACAAAGAGCAAGAGGGCGAGGTGGACTCCCCCAACAAGACCCTTGCCGGGGCAGCCTCCGCAGCCCCAGCAAGGGCCTTGCCGGGGCAACTTGCCCAAACACCAGCGAAGCGTGCCACACTTGAGCCCAAGGTTTCCAACATCATCAACCACATTGGAACCAACGCTCGGGAGGCACCTCCATGGTGGCATGCAGATCTTTGTGAAGATCATTATAACACAAGATCAGATGAGGACCAAACGGCGACGATCCTCGGCACGATTCCTACCAGGGAAACCCATGAGGCCTCCGGCAAGATCCTTGCTAGGGACGACCGCAGTGCCGCGGCAAGACCCTTGCCGGGGCCCCGGCAAGACCCTTGCCGAGGACATCAGTGGGGCCGCGGCTAGGCCCGTGCCCGCCAAGGCCCCACCGCCGTTCCCATGGAGCTGCCAGCCCAGCCAGCCAGGTGGGCACCTGCGTGGCAACATGGCCCCGAAACCAGCTCATCAAGCACCTGCGTGGAGGCATGCAGTCTTCATGAAGCCTACCTACCTACATGGCACTGCCCGCCTCGCTGGCCTGGACGCGTGTCGAGGCAAGGCAAGGCGGCAACAAAGTGAGGGGACACCTCAGGGGTGCATTTAATGCGCTCTTGTCCCATAATGACAGGCGATAAGCTTGTACACTATACCCTTTCCACCTCCTGTGTGCCACTATGGCGCCTCCTTCGGCTATAAAAGGAGGCCCGAGGCATACTGGAGGGGGATTTAGCACTTTGAGCAAGTCATACACCATAGCTAGCTCATGAACATTGAAATACACACGAAAGCAGGACTAGGGTATTATGCAATCCCTGCGGCCTGAACCTGGGTAAACGACCTTTGTGCTGGCTCTTAGACCCGCTCTTCTCACAACCCCGCACCCGCCAACCACAGCAGGGATTCCGTTGATCCCATAGGTGTCTTTCCCACCGACAGAAGCTCTTCCTTATCCTTGAGTGACATCTTATGAGCAATAATTCTTCCAATGACTTCCGTTGGCTTGAGATCTTTGTAGTTGGGCATCATTTGGATCAATGTGCACATGGTATCATATTTTCCATCCAAGGCTCTTAGGATCTTCTTGATGATGAATCTACTGGTCATCTCTTCATTTCCTAAGCCGGCAATCTCATTTGTGATGAGAGCAAGCCTAGAGTATATTTCAGTGACACCTTCACCATCCTTCATTTTGAACTTGTCAAGTTGACTTCGAAGCACATCCAATTTGGATTCCTTGACGGAGTCGGTACCTTCATGCATATCAATCAAAGTATCCCAAATTTCCTTTGCATTCTCAAGGCGGCTAATTTTGTTGAATTCTTCAAGGCACAATCCATTGAAGAGGATATCACAAGCTTGAGCATTGTATTGCAGCATCGCGGTAGCTTCATGGTTCAGTTCTCTCTCATTGAAGAATTCACCTTGCAAGCCAATACACACAATAGCCCAAACGGTGGGGTTATGTCCAAGAATATGCATTTTCATCTTATGCTTCCAATAGCAAAATTAGTACCATCAAAGTAAGGACTTCTACGGTGGTAATTTTCCTCGCTAGACGCCATACTCTCCTAGGTTGTGAAACCAAGGCTATGATCACCAAAAGCTATGGAAATCAAGGCAAATGGAGACCAAAGCTCCGATACCAATTGTAGGATCGAAAGTATGTCTAGAGTGGGGGTGATTAGACTACTTGACCAAATAAAAACTTAACCTTTTCCCAATTTTAGTTCTTGACAGATTTTAGCAACTTAGCACAAGTCAAGCAATCTCAATTCAATTCAAGAAAGCATACAAAGAGTATATGAGCAGTGAAAAGTAAAACGTGCAACTTGCAAGAAAGTAAAGGGATGGGATTGGAGTATGCAAACGCAATTGGAGACACGGATGTTTTTGGCGTCGTTCCGATAGGTGGTGCTATCGTACATCCATGTTGATGGAGACTTCAATCCATGAAGGGTAATAGTTGCACAAGTCTGCGGAGGGCTCCACCCACGAAGGGTCCACAAAGAAGCAACCTTGTTTATCCCACCATGGCCATCGCCCACGAAGGACTTGCCTCACTAGGGTAGATCTTCATGAAGTAGGCGATCTCCTTGCCCTTACAAACTCTTTGTTCAACTCCACAATCTTGTCGGAGGCTCCCAAGTAACACCTAACCAATCTAGGAGACACCACTCTCCAAAAGGTAATATATGGCGTGTTGTTGATGAACTCCTTGCTCTTGTGCTTCAAATGATAGTCTCCCCAACACTCAACTCTCTCTCATAGGATTGGATTTGGTGGAAAGATAATTTGAGTGGAAAGCAACTTGGGGAAGGCTAGAGATCCAGATTCATATGGTTGGATTGGAATATCTTTACCTCAACACATGAGTAGGTGGTTCTCTCTCAGAAAATGAATGCTGGAATTGTAGGCACGTTCTGATGGCTTCCCTCATGAATGAGGAGAGGGTGGAGGGTATATATAGCCTCCACACAAAATCTAACCGTTACACACAATTCACCAAACTCGGTGGGACCGGATCAGAAAACTCGGTCGAACCGATTTAGTTCATAATGTGACCGTTAGGCATTTCGCTGGGACCGACATGTCAACTCAGTGGGACCGATCTCATTAGGGTTAGGGCATAATGTAATCTCGGTTCGACCAATTACGCAAACTCGGTTGGACCGACTTTGGTAATAAGCAAACCAGGGAGTTGGTCAGGCAAACTCGGTGGGACTGATTCATTCGTCTTGGTGGGACCAAAGCATTACGAAAAGGAAACAAGGAGTTTGCATTGCAGACTTGGTGGGACCGATTGGTCATCTCGGTTAGACCAAAACGTTACGAAGGGAAACAGAGAGTTTGCAATCCCATCTCGGTGAGACCAAGATCCCTATCGGTGAGTCCGAAGTGACTAGGGTTTCTGGCAGTGGCTATGTCAAATGAACTCGATGGCGCCGGATGGATCAAATCGGTGGGGCCGAGTTTGACTTTTGGTTTGGGACATATGTGGATATGAGAAAGTGGTTGAGGGCTTTGGAGCATATCACTAAGCACTTTGAGCAAGCAAGCCATTAAGCAACACCTCATCCCCTTTTAATAGTATTGGCTTTCCTAT
Organism: Triticum dicoccoides; assembly: GCF_002162155.2. Classification (NCBI taxonomy): domain Eukaryota; kingdom Viridiplantae; phylum Streptophyta; class Magnoliopsida; order Poales; family Poaceae; genus Triticum; species Triticum dicoccoides. Next base: position 380,713,314 of record NC_041393.1, read on the forward strand.
AGACTCAATGTGATCTTGGATCACTAAAATAGAAAATGTAGAGTCTTTAACTTTAGGGCTTGAGCCAATCCTTTGTCCTTAGCATTTTGAGGGGTCCACATTCCTAATCCATGCCATGCCAATCATTGAACTTTCCTGAAATATTTATCTTGAAATAGCATTAGTTCAATGAGCTATATGTTGTTAATCATTACCAAAACCACCAAGGGATAGTTGCACTTTCACATCTATTGGGGACTTGTGTGTTCCTCCTACTGGATTGATACCTTGGTTCTTAATTGAGGGAAATACCAATCTCTACTTTGCTGCATCACCCTTTCCTATTCAAGGGAAAAATCAACGCAATCTCAAGAAGTAGAAACATGATCATTGCCGTGGATATCGTCATGATTATTTTCTTTTCTATCAATTGCCCAACTGTAATTTCTGTACCCACCGGATGATATTTTCTCGAGAGAAGCCACTAGTGAAATCTACAGCCCCCGGGTCTATTTCCTATCATATTATTTTCATATCTATTATTCCAAAACCTAGAAATACCTTGTTGCACTTCTTTATTTATTTTATTTTGTGTTTTTGTCGGATCTATTTATCAAATCTCATACAATTTCATCTATCTCAATTCCGAGGAGGGATTGACAACCCCTCTTACGCATTGGGTTGCAAGTATTTGTTTTTTGTGTATATGTGTTGTTTACATGGTGTTGTTTGGTTCTCCTACTGGATTGATAACCTTGGTTTCATAACTGAGGGAAATACTTACCATTGATGTGTTGTATCATCCTCTCCTCTTCGGGGAAATACCACCGTAGATACAAGAAATCACTAGGTCTATCTTTGTTCTCTTTCAAGGGCTTCTTTTTGTGTCCAGATTTAGGTCTGGTGAACCCCGCATTGACCGCAACGTCTTTTGTATCGCTCCGGCCATTCTTATACATGCGCTTATTTTTATTGCACTTCGGTTTTCCATTGGCGTCGCATGTTTACGAGGTGCCTGCCTCGCCATTGGAGAACTGCGTGCGAACCAACTATCCTCTCGTGCATAGAAGCGAGTCATCGGCGAGGTAAAGGCGGCCATAGTCCTCGGTTTATCCTGGCCGAGTTGACAGGCCAACCATTCATCTCAGATATTATTCTTAAACGCAACGATGGCTTCGGCTTCAAAGCAGTCTATGATCTAGTTCTTCTTTGTGAGGAACCTGATCCAGAATTTCCTGGCTCATTCGCATGGCTGTTGGGTGACGCGGCTAAGGTCGCCAGTGTCTGGAGGCTGGGTATATGTGCCCTAGAAGTTTGCTCGAAAAGCGTCTTCTAGGGCCTCCCGGATGCCAACAGAGTGAGGAGGTAGGATATTAAGCCAATCCCTCACCAGCCCCTTTAGTTTGAGGGGCAAATATTTAATGGCATGGAGATCATCTCCATTGGCCATATGTATGTGGAGAAGGAAATCCTCAATCCATATTCATGGATCGGTGGTCCATCGTATGATTCTATATTGATGGGCTTGAATCCTTCAAGGAGTTAATGTTCCATCACCCTGTCAGTGAAGCATATCGGGTGAGCCGGACCTCGGAACCGAGGAGCATCTCGTTAGAGGTCGGGCGAAAGTCGGGAACAGGCCTAATCTCGGGCACGATCGTTCCTGTCCATCCAGACATCATAGCCATCGAACCCTGCGGGCGCGTGTCCCCTTGATCCATAGATGGAACGAAGGGGCACCCTATTTTCCTCAGTGTGACACTGAACATCGTGAGGGTCTAAGTAATCCACAGGGTCCTTGCCATAACGGCATGGAGGCGACCGATCGTCGAGGTCTTCCCGAACTGGCATGTCCCGCCCTCTAGGGGGTAGGACATGGTCGTCGGCGAGGTCGTCGTTGAACTCCGGCAAGAGACGTCTGCATGGGTATGATTTCAGCATGCTACGACATCGGTCTTCCATATCTTGCTCTGCGGAGAGCACTTCGACCCACTTTTCGTTTAGTTCATCGGTGTTCGCCTTAAATAGTCACTGCTTGCATTTCAAGCTCCTGGCCATTGCAATGAGGCGCCACAGGAAGCGCTCTTGTTCGAAGGGGTCTTCCGGGATGACAAAGTCCTCAGTACCGAGGCTTTCGTCCTCCTCGGACTCCAGCATATAGTTGTCATCGGCCCCTTCAAAGTGGTCATCGGGATCTGAATTTTCAAGATGTCTATTTGATGTGACGTTCTTCCCTGGCGAAGCTTGATGGTATCCCTCGGGGTTATCAGTGTCGCCAGCTTCTGCATCACCATTATTGACGGTTGCATTATTGCCGCTAGGTTCCCCATTTTTCCTCTTTTGCGTCTTCGACGACTACTCGGAGGGGTATTGGGGGTGTCCACCATGTACACATCATAAGTAGATGTAGTCGTCCACCTGTCGGTGTTTACCAGGGGTGAGGTGTGATGACCCACAAGAATAGGGGGTCAATTGTAGTCCTTTCAATAAGTAAGAGTGTCAAATGCAACGAGGAGCAGAAGGAAATGACAAGCCATTTTCAGCAAGGAATTCTATGCAAGCACTGAAATTATTGGTAACAAATAGTTTGGTAGCAAGGTAATTCGAAACGAGTAACAAGTAACAAGTGTAACAAAGGTGCTGCAAGGTGTCCCAATCCATTTTATAGCAAAGGACAAGCCTGGATGAACTCTTATATAAAGCAAAGTGCTCCCGAGGACACATGGGAATTATCATCAAGTTAGTTTTCATCACGCTCATATGATTAGCGTTCGCTACTTTGATAATTTGATATGTGGTGGACCAGTGCTTGGGTGTTGTCTTTACTTGGACAAGCATCCCACTTATGATTAACCCCTCTTGCAAGCATCTGCAACTATGAAAGAAGAGTTAAGATAAATCTAACCATAGCATTAAACATGTGGATCCACATCAGCCCCTTGTGAAGGAACGCATAAAGTAGGGTTTAAGGTTATGTCACTCTAGCAACCCATCATCCAATTTCTACTTCCCACTGCCTTCCCATAGGCCCAAATCATGGTGGAGTGTCATGTCGTCAACATTCACATAACACCACTAGAGGAAAGACAACATACATCTCGTCAAAATATCGAACGAATACCATATCCACATGATTACTTATAACAAACTTCTCCCATGTCCTCAGGAACAAAAGTAACTACCCACAAAGCATGTTCATGTTCAAGATCAGAGGGTTATTGAATATCATTAAGGATCTGACCATATGATATTCCACCAAATAAACCAACTAGCATCAACTACGAAGAGTAATCAACACTACTAGGAACCCACATGTACCAATCTGAGGTTTTGAGACAAAGATTGAATACAAGAGATGAACCAGGGTTTGAGATGAGATGGTGTTGGTGAAGATATTGATGAAGATTGGTCCTCCCACGATAAGAGGATTGTTGGTGATGACGATGGCTTCGATTTCCCCCTCCCGGAGGGAAGTTTCCCCGGCCAATCGCTCCGCCTGAGCCCTAGATTGCTTCTGCCCAGGTTTTGCCTCGAGACGACGGCGCTTCATCCCTAAAGCCTTCTCCTTATTTTTTCTAGGTCAAAACACTTCATATAGCAGAAGATGGGCACCGGAGGATGGTCAGGGGGGCACAAGCTTAGGGGGCGTGCCCTGGGGGGTAGGGCACGCCCCCAGGCTTGTGGCCACCTGGTGGGTCCCCTCCTGGTATTTCTTCACCAAATATTTTTATATATTCCGAAATAATTCTCCGTAAAGTTTCAGGAAAGTTGGAGTTCTGCCAATAGGGATCTCAGATTTTTCTCCTTTCTGGTCTAGAATTCTAGCTGCCGGCATTCTCCCTCTTCATGTGAATCTTGAAAAATAAGAGAGAAAATGTATGGGATTTGCACCATAAAGTGTAATAACAGCCCATAAAGCATATCAACTTAAAAACATGATGTAAAATGTACGTATCAACTCCCCTAACCATGACCACATGTTTAGAGATAGAGGTGTCGATAAAACAAAATACTGGCATGAAGACATCATGATTATCATTATAACAACAATATATTTTGTCATATAATTTCTCATGCTAAAGTAATATTTCGCTCACAAGGTAAAGTACAAACCGTAAATTTCACTGAAAACTAACAAACTATGATCTTAGTCATTGATGCGATTGCAATTTGTCATGATGTCTGAAAGAGTCAATGTAAGAGCTTTTACTTGGCAAGTTCACATACTCAGCCATCATTTAGTCTTTCATAATTGCTAACACTCACGTGATACTTACGGGATCAAAGCTTCAGTTAGACAAGAAAGATAGGGGCTTATAATTTTGCCTCCCAACCATTTACCTCAAGGGTAATGTCAACAATAATAACTCATGATCGGCTACATCCAAGTGGATATGTATGTCTAGATCTTTCCCCAACACATTGTGCTTGCCAAAAAGAGAAAAAAATAAAGAAAGGGTGAAGATCACCATGACTCTTGAATAAAGGTAGGTATTAAAAATAAAAGATAGGCCCTTCACAGAGAGAAGCAGAGGTTGTCATGCGCTTTTTATTTGGAGGCACAAAATCTTAATGCAAAGGAACGTCACTTTATATTTCCACTTGTAATAGAGAACTTTATTCTGTAGTCTGTCGCTTTTATTTCTTCCCCGTCACAAGTTTGTACAAAGCTTATTTTCCTCACACTAAAAGATCATACATATTTAGAGAGCATTTTTTATTGCTTGCACCGATGACAACCTACTTGAAGGATCTTACTCAATCCATATGTAGATATAGTGGACTCTCATGACATGAAACTAGGTTAACGGTTTTTGGATGCACAAGTAGTATGCCCACTTAGTGCAGGATTTTTGCCTAGCATGGAATGAGAAGCAAGCTCAACATGTTGGAGGATCCATGACAATATAACTCCTATTCGGATATAAGGAAGCATAACCCATTACATTGTCTTCCTTGTCTAACATCAACTTATTAGCATATAATATTTTAATGAGTGCTCACAATCATAAAAAATGTCCAAGATAGTGTATTTATATGGGAATCCTCTCTTTCCTTATTACTCATTAATTGCAACAATGACCAATACTATGTTTGTCAACCTTCAACAAATTTCATGCATTATACTCTTTATATGTGAAGTCATCACTCTCCATAAGATTATTTTATAATTTTTTATTTCTTTTACTCCTTTTTTTCATCCCTAAGATCAAAGCAAGAAAGTAAAACACTCAACTCAAAACTAAGCTTTATTATATAACTCTCAACCTCGATTACATAGATAGATCAAGACGCAAAAACTTAAAGACTAGGTCATACTAAAACTATTATTCTACTAGATCACGATTTAACCAAAAGGATTGAACTAAGATAAACAATAATAATAAAGATGTGACGGTGATACAATATCAGGGCACCTCCCCCAAGCTTGGCAAAAGACAAGGGGAGTGCCCATACCCATGTACTCAAGTCTCCTTCTTCAGAGGTGGTGGTGCAATATTCTTGGCAATAATGCCTCCCAGAATGCGATTTTCCTCTTCGAGCTTATTGATTTGCTGCCTGAGATCCATAATTTCCTTGCGGAGGTTTCTTGTGACGGTTAAAGCACCATCCACCCACGGGTGCATCCTAGCTGTAGAGGAAGAAGCAACACTCTTTTTCAAGTTTTTGTAAGAGATGAATTTGGTATTGGGAGGGTTGACTGAATCCGACAGGCTTGATTTCTTGAATTCCACATGCATGTCACCAGGTTGAGGAAGATAAGTAACTTCTTGATCCTCCTCCATTGTGTCCACTCTTTTTAGGTCGGCTTCCATTTCTTCCTCCGTCAACCACCCATAGGGATCAACTTCACCGTAAGTTCTTGGACCCGCCGTGAGGTGAGAGACACGACTCTCCCCGACTGATTCTTACAAAGACATATTGCTCTAAATCTGCCACAGAAATAGCTCGAAACAAGAGCAGGGGGTAATGTCACAATACAATGGCCAAAACCTCTAGGAGTTCATATAATGATTTTTTTTCCTGTGCAAAACAAGTAATCTAGGAGAAAACAGAGTCCATACGGCGCACGAGGGCACCATAAGCTCAGGAGGTGCGCCTAGGGAGGTAGGGCGCGCCCCCAGGCTTGGCACCTGCTCGTGCACTTTTTGGACTACTTATTATTTTCCTAATTTTTTAAATATTCCAAAATAGAGTAAAATTGATTTATGGAACTTTTGGAGTCGGTTTACTTACTGTATCACATACCTATTCCTTTTCAGGGTTCTGGAGCATTCCGAAAAGTTTCCTTTATGTACTCCTCCCGTGTTATGGAATGAATAATGTTAGTTTCAATATTTATAGGCATATCTGAGATATAATGCTTGATTCTTTTCCCATTCACAACCTTCGGGTTGGTGCCTTCGACATTGTTGATCTTGATAGCACCGGAACGATAAAGTTCTTCGAAATGTAGGGTCCTTCCCATTTGGAGAGAAGTTTTCCTGCAACAAATCTTAAACGAGAATTGTATAGCAAGACTTGGTCACCTACATTAAATTCCCACTTTTGTATTCTTTTATCATGCCATATTTTGCCTTTTCTTTAAACAGTTTTGCATTTTCATAGACTTGGGTTCTCCATTCATCAAGTGAGCTAATATCAAACAACCTGTTTTCACTGGCAAGTTTAAAATCATAGTTGAGCTCTTTAATTGCCCAATAAGCTTTATGTTCTAATTCAAGAGGTAAGTGACATGCTTTTCCATAAACCATTTTATATGGAGACATACCCATAGGATTTTTTATAAGCAGTTCTATAAGCCCATAGTGCATCATCAAGTTTCTTAGACCAATTCTTTCGAGACCTATTGACAGGCTTTTGCAAAATTAAATTTATTTCTCTATTGCTCAGTTCTACTTAACCACTAGACTGAGGGTGATAAGTAGATGAAATTCTATGGTTGACATCATATTTAGTGAGCAATTTACGGAATGCACCATGAATAAAGTGTGAACCACCATCTGTCATTAAATATCTAGGGACTCCAAACCCTGGAAAATAACTTCTTTAAGCATTTTAATAGAAGTGTTATGATCAGCACTACTAGTTGGAATAGCTTCTACCCACTTAGTAACATAATCAACAACAACCTAGATATGTGTATACCCACTAGAGGATGGAAAAGGTCTCATATAATCAAATCCCCAAACATCAAATGGTTCAATAACAAGTGAATAATTCATAGGCATTTCTTGATGTCTACCAATATTACCAATTCTTTGGCATTCATCACAACATAAGACAAACTTACGAGCATCCTTGAAAAGAGTAGGCCAATAAAAACCAGATAGTAATACCTTGTGTGCAGTTCTATCCCCGGCATGGTGTCCTCCGTAAGCCTCGGAGTGACACTCCCGTGGGATTTGTTCCTATTCATGTGTAACGCCCCGGATACAACTTTCCATATTCGTAACTCCAACTCTTGCCTTTTCTAGAGATGTGATATGTTATTTCCTCCGTGGTTGGGTTTTATCTTTCGTTTTGCATTTTGTTCATGTCATGCATCTCATCTCATAGCATCATGCACATTGCATCGGCATTGTTTTCATAAAAACTTGCATCCGCTCGTAGTTGCCGCTCCTCGCTTCTCTCCGTTGTGTTCGGTGGCCGTCCCGAGACCAACCGTGTTTTCGTTTCCCTCTTGTTTGACCACCTAACCTCTCTTGCCAGATCGCAGCCCCCTCGCGCGCGTGTCCGAAACTCCCCCGAACCCGACCCGGACAGTCATCACCGTTGGGTCCGGATCATCCCCAAACATCTATAAAACATCTCCATTTTTTAATTTGGACTCCCTACCTATTTATTTCTCAACCTTTCGATTACGATCGGAGGAACGAGATGGCCCCTAACATAATCCACGTGATGTATATAGATCATCCAACCCTAGATCCTAGGCGCCTTGTCCCATCCACCAAATCCCCTCACCCGCCGCCGCCACTCTCTTCATCGGGATCCAAGCCCGCAACCAGCCTCTCTCCCTCCCTCGTTTTCAGCATCGGGCCAACCACCTCCTCCCCTTGTTCCATCCAATCCCGCAGGCACCTCCTAGCTTCTCCTCTGCCTCGACCGGAGCAAGGCTCCCCTGCTCACGGAGCCCGAGCACCCCCAGCACCGGCAGCAGTCCACCCCACGCCCAGCCTGCACCTCTCCTTCCCTACTTCCCCTACTGGTTTCTCTCCTTCCCTTCAATCTCTCTCTCATGATCTCCCTCTCTCTCTGTACTTCACCGCTGCAGGAACGACCGCCGCTCGTGGAAGCTGCCAACGTCCGCCTCTGGCCCAGATCCGGCCATCTCCGACTCCTCCTCGTTGGATCCCACCGTCAAGCTCCGTCCCTCGACGCGAAAGCCTCGTGTCTGCGCCCCTGCCCCAACGAGCCCCCATCGTCTCGAGGCCGCCCGTCTCTGTCTGGCCTGCACGAGCAGCAGCTCGCCGGAGCGCGAGCTCCACCGGGTCCGTCTCCCTCCGCCCGTCCTTCTCCATCCCCTGCTCCTTTTCCTCTCCATCTCAGTCCTCTTGTGCTCCCCCGTAGGTCCCCGCCATGGATGCAAGGAGCGCCCGTGCGCCGCATGCCCGAACCCCTGTCTTGCTCCGCGAGTCGCAACCCAACGCCTCCCCTGCTTCGCCAAGTCCACCGCCGCCGGCAAGCCCTGCCTCCGCCGCCTCACCAAGTTCCGCTGTTGGCGCCTCCTACATCGCGCCCTGCCGGCCTGCTTCCTCCTCTGCATCGAACTGCTGCTTCTGTCTCTTCAGAACACGAGAGCAGCAGCGGCTCGCCCACTCGTCCCTGCCGCATTGACCGTAGCGAGCGCCCCTGACCCAGCTTCAGCGGCCGCGTGGGCCACCAGCAAGCAGGCCCAGCGCCCCCCTTCCACCTCTCCAAGCCGACCGGCCTCAAGGCCCAAAGTGAGCAGCCCAGTCCCAGAAGATCTGGCCCGTGTCATGTTTTTTTCAGTTCTGCGAATTTTAGCATTATCCAGTGAATTACCTATTTTGCAGAAACCCCCTTGCACTTCATGCATATAATAACTCATGATCTGTGCATCATATGTAAAAACTTTATATTTATAAAATGCTTAGAATTTCATCTAGTTTCACATTATGCCACTTTCATCCATGTTTAAAATGTTTAAAATGTTGTTTGTTTAAATTTTCCTAAATGCCATGTTAAAATGATTTATTTCATAACTAAATAACCGTAGCTCCATTTTAAATAAACCTTATATGTAAATGGGGTGGAAAAATGCCTAGTTTAACATGATGCACTTTATTTTCCTGATTAACAACAATAAAATATGTTTTAGGGCAGAACAGTACCAAACCGAAATATGCATATGGGGATTTTCCGGAATTGTTGTTTGTTGTTTCGGCCTCATTTAAACTTGCCTAGATAGGTAGTTTTATTATGCTTCACCTCTTGACATGTTTAATAATATTTAATATTGTTGGGTACATAACCAAGAGAGAACTAAATAATTGATGTGGTGTTTCGTCAATATGCAACTCGTTGCATATTGAGCTCCACTTAATTGTAGTGTTGTTTGTTGCACTTTGCCATGCTATGCCTCTCTAACCGGACATGCATCATAGTTGGTTGTGCACATGCCTTGTTCATGTGTTGTTTGTTTACCATGTTGTGTGCTTCTTTCCAGTTGTGCTTCTTCTCGATAGTTCCTGTTTCGTTGCGATCGTGAGGATTCGTTCGTCTACGCTTTGTTCGACTTCGCCCGTTCGTCTTCTTCATGGACTCGTTCTTCTTCCTTGCGGAATTTCAGGCAAGATGACCGTTACTCGGGATCTCACTACTATCATTGCTATGCTAGTTGCTTCGTTCTATCGCTATGTTGCGCTACCTATCACTTGTTATCAAGCCTCCCAAACTGCCATGTCAGCCTCTAACCTTTTCACCCTTCCTAGCAAACCGTCGATTGGCTATGTTACTGCTTTGCTCAGCCCCTCTTATAGCGTTGTTAGTTGTAGGTGAAATTGAAGTTTGCTCCATGATGGACAGGATTATGTTGCTCCACAAGGATCTGGGGGTTATTCTGAATTCGGTGCCGAGATCGGGTCCGACCCTGATGTGATCCCCGAGGTGGGGGCTGGATCTACATCCAGGCCAGAGATCGGAAGGGCATCGGCCGAGGTGGCGACGTGAGGAGCCTCTAATGGTGCTGCGTTGGAGATCGGTTCCGGGTCGAGTCCCCAGCACTAGATAGGTCCTCAACTCAGCCAGAGGCCCATCCCGATAGGATGAGCTCGCCACGAGAGTTCGTAGTGTATTCGAGGCCGCCAAAGGTCACGATCCGACCTGGGGCGTAGTTCTCAACCGAGGCCAGATGACCTGTTGAGTCGGCGCAAAAGACCATGTTGCCGTACACAAAAAGTTGGCCAGGGCGAAAACGCTCCCGAGGCTGTTGGAGCAGTTGATCTGAAGATGAGCCATCGATCCTTCTGGTGTCAAAACCAGCAGACCTCGGGGTAAGTGGTCCCGAGCTGTGGATCTCGGATCGAGTGTAATAGGAACGAAGGAGATGATGTTTACCCAGGTTCGGGCCCTCTTGATGGAGGTAAAACCCTACGTCCTGCTCTTGTTTATATTGATGGAGATGTATCAAGTACAGAGTTGATCTACCTCGAGATCGTAATGTGTGGTCTAACTCTAGGGCTAGGTGAATGTTTTTGTGTTGATGTCCCCTCTATGGGCTAAACCCTATGGCTTATATACACGCCACGAATGATACCTAGGGTTACAAGGTCGGTAACTATGAGCCCGGTGGCAGCAGAGATCTTAGAGTATATGTGAAGTCTTCGGGGGAGGGATCACGCCTCCTACGTGCGGCTTTTGAAGTCCATCTTGATCACGAGTGGTGATTTGCCGGCCCAGCCCAAGGAGAATGGTCCGGCTGGGTTGGTACCCTCTTATTGAGGACACCGTCACCGCCGCCACCTCCCACTCTCACTGTCGGCGTCGCCGCAACTTCCGGTGACGTCCTCCGCCTTGCAAGTCGGAGCTGACGAAGGAACGCCGACGGACGAGGCGGGCTGCGTCTCCGTCGCAGCGGTCGAGGACGGGCTGGACGACATCACCGGCGGTGGATCAGGACTGGTGGTGAGGATGTGGAGCAAGGGTGGAGGGCGGCGAGGGTTCAGACGCAGGAAAGGTAGGAGGACAATGAGAGGAGGAGGAAAAGTTTGGTGGATTTGATGCAATTTGTGATGAGGTCGGGCTGTTGGATCCGACGTGGCAGGTGTGCCTAGGCGTCCCATATCCACTCCATATTTAGGTTGGATATGAGGGGTGCAAGTCAGACCAGACGTTTCAGTCCGTTTGAAGAGCCCGTTTGGTCGAAGTATTGCGACCGGACAGTGATTGTGCGACCCGCCTGGATATATGAGGCGGGTTTGAGGCGCCAGGCTGTAGATGATCTTGTAGGAGTAATATGTTGTGGCGACAGTTGAGCTAGTATGCATCGGCGTCCAGCAGTAGCGTGCAGGGCACCTTGTGTGCTCAAAAGCCTCTTGCAAGCGAAGCTTTTGGTTCTTGGATACAACAAGCGATCGAGGTTACATGCATGCGGGCGGCCTGAGCCCTTTTTTTTTTGCGGGCGGCCTGAGCCGGTGGTTTCGTGCGTGGTTGTATGGGTGCGAGGGTCCGCGGCCACTCCTCTTGGGTTTGAGCTTTAGTGCGCTCCACGCTGGAAAACCAAAACGAAACAAAACGACCAGTGAAACCTACGACAAGCCAAGAGCAACGTTGCTGCCCATTTCAAAAAAAAAAAAAAAAGAGCAACGTTGCTGCCACATGATACGGTGGGCGCCGCGTTGAGCACGTCGACCGGCCATGACAAAGATAGTTGGTATGACGCTGCCCGAATGCCCTTTTTTGATGGGGTTCCTACGTACATTCCCGCCGCTTTAAGCTTGTGGCCCATATCGTCGACGGCCACCGGTCGGCCAGGTGCGACGCCGACCACAGGCTTTTTTTTTTCTTGAACAAACCGACCACAAGCTGAAACTGCTATGTAAACGGCAAACAGAAAGCCGCGACCGAGTTGCCATCGTTCCGTTGGCGTGCAGCGGTTAGGCGGTCTCTAGTTACGTCATGCCGCTCCTTTGAATTATCTATACCTATCTTACTTTTTTCTTGGAAACTCTATCTGTCCGACGTCTGATCTTTTCCATTCCTCAGACCAGTCCGAACATCTTTTTTTTTTTAGCTAAACCAGTCCGAACATCTATATCTATATCACGTGCTCAGGTGGGCCATGCTTTGAGCTCCAACCAATCTGGGTTGTTTCCGGAATGAGTTAGGCCACCCTCTGGTTGCGCAGGAGATGACGCCCTTAGGCCCGGCTCAGCAGGCCACCATTTTGTAGGGAAGTCCAGTTTGATGAGGTTCAGTCGAGGTTCACCGAGCTCCTAACTGGGGGAGCTCCTATACGGCGCATTAAGCGCCGGTACAGGCAACTAGCGCCCACTGTCGCTATCTGGTGGGCCGGCCCAGGAACACGTAGAGAAAAAACTCCCAAAAAATCTCCCAAAAATTCTGCCCCAACAGGATTCGATCTCGCACCATTTAGTTACGACGCAGCGTGCCTAACCAGTACATCTACTACAACCTAGTGATTAATTACAGCGCGAGATATTTAACAACAACACTAACCACACTATTTCTGGTACAAACAATTTAGAAAGACGTGATTTTTTGGAAAAGAAAAAAATCGCGAATTAGAAAAATTTCATGTCTTCAAAAACTTTCACCAAATTTTATAAAAGATCACCGTGTATTACGTAAAATTTCATTGTATTAAGAAAAATGTTCATTGTATATTATGAAAATTGTTCACCTTTGCATATAAAAATGTTCGTCGTGTATCATAAAAATGTTCATCGTATATTATGAAAATTTTCAACGTTTTTACTAAATGTTGAATGCATATTCAAAAATTGTTCGACACATATAATCATATTGTTTCAAAAATGTTCATCTTGTATTATTTAAAATGTTCGATGGATATAAAAAATGTTCAGGATATAT
>NC_041393.1:380726483-380729827 GCF_002162155.2 Triticum dicoccoides
TTGGTTTTGGTTATTCAATGAGTATACAATTGTTCACTATGTTTCTTAATTTTGTTCAGTATATATTACATAATGTTCAATGTGTATTCGCAAATTGTTCAACGTATTTTTACAAAATTTTCAGTACGTGTCCGAAAATTTGATGTATGGTGAACAATATTGAAATACGATGTACTCCTTTTGAATGCACGCTGAACAAAATTTCTATACATGATGAACATTTTTTATACACACTGAACATTTTTCAAAGTTCATCAAATTTGACAATAGTTCATCAATTTTGAAAAATGTTCATCAATTTTGAAAGAAAGTTCATCAATATGAAATAAAGTTACAAAATTGAAAAAAAAATCTCGCGCTAAGCAGAAAAGAAGAAAGAAAGAAAAAGAAAAAAATCAGAAAAAAAACTCTTTCCACGAAAACAAGAAATAGAAAAAGGTTAAAAGCCTGTCAGTTAACACGAATTGGTAGGTTAGCCGAGTGGTTTGGCAAGGGCGCCTGTAGTCGTGAGATCCCTGGTTCGAAACATGGTTCTCGCCATAAAGGTTTTTGCGTTTTCAAAATCAGAAAAAAGAAGTGGGCCGGCCCAGTGCGGCGCGAGGGTGTGAGCCCGATTGCATTTATGCCTAAAACGGGCGCTTAAGGCGCCGTTTAGGATTTGCCCCCTATACGCCGCTCGTTGCGGCAAGGAGTCGAGCAAACGCACAGAAGGAGTCTGACCTGGGCCGGCCCAGTTGGTGCAGTGTATCGCGTAATTGAAAAAATACAAAATGGGAAAAACGCGCGCCCTTACTGGGAATCGAACCCTGGATCTCACGATATTGGGGGCGCAACAATAGCCAACAGACTAATCAATCATTGGTGACATATACGCAGCGCAACATATTAAGAACAATGTACTGGTACGGACATGCTGTTTTTAATACGAACATGAAATATTAATTTGAAATCCATGAAATATTTATTTGAAATCGTGAATATATTTTCAAACCTATAACATTTTTTAAAATTACTGGACATTTTCTGAAATTGTAAACAAGTACATTTTAAAATTCCAGAACATTTTCTGAAACACGAAACATTTTTTCAAATTTTGAACACGAGAACATTTGTTAATATTGAGAACAAATGTTTGAAAATTTCAAATAAAAGAAACATGAAAAATAACAACAAAAAAGTAAAGGAAAATAAAAACCAAAAAGAAACAGAGAACATATTTTGAAAACTCGAATTTTTTTCAAAATTACGAACAAACTTTCAAAACAAGAAATTTTATAAAATTCCCTGAACATTTTTCTAATTGACAAACATTTTTTGAATCTTGAGAACAAACTTGAAACGGATAACAAATTTGGAAGCACGGACAATTTTTTAAAGTGCAAACATTTTTTCGAATCTTTAGAAATTTTTTTGAAATGGAGAACAAATTTGGAAGCACGAACATTTTTTGAATCTTGAGAACAAATTTTGAAACAAAGAACAAATTTGAACAATTTCTTACAGCATGAACATTTTTTTGAATCTTGAAAACATATTTATGAATGAAAAGAACATTTTCTAAACAAAAATTTAAAATCCTGAACATTTTTTGAATTTAGAGAACAAACTTTTTAAATTGAGAACAAAATTTGAACATAAATATTTTCTAAAAGTACGAACATTTTTTGAATCTTGAGAACAAATTTTGAAACGAAGAACAAATTTGGACAATTTCTTAAAGCATGGACATTTTTTGAATCTTGAGAACAAATTTATGAATGAAAAGAACATTTTTTGAACAAACTTGTTCACGAACATTTTTGAAAAAGCGCGAACATTTTTCTGAAAGAGAAAACATAAACTTGAAAGACAAAAAAGAAAAAAAGAAAAGTAAAAGAAACAGAAATAGAAAAAGAAAGGAAAATAAAAAACCATTTCAGGAACCTTCTAGAAGGTTCCCAAAACAGGAAAAAACCCAGCTGGGAACCCCTAGAAGGTTCCCAAAACCGGGAGCGCTGGACGGTTAAACGGTCCGGCCCGTTGCGTCGCTGCTCGGTCGCTCGCCTGTGCGAAGCGCCGGCAGTTTGACGCAACAAGCGGCATATAGGATTTTCCCCTAACCGGCGCTCTCAGCGCCGGTTGCTCGTACTGGCGCCCGAAGGGCGATGCAACTGGGCTGGCCCAGCAAAATTTCAACGATACAGGCTGTTTGAGGGGGTAGCTCCAAAAAGCAAAAGATAACAAAAATTTGTTCACCTCAAGAATCGAACTCCCGTCGTGACAACAGCGAACAAAACTGATTACCATTTTACCAACGACGTGCTACTGACAAGTTCCAGAGCGAATTATTTAAGTACCTTTTCTAGCCGCGCAATTTATTACACATGTAAACATTACTGCAGCGCACTTTCCTATTACGAGAAAAATGTCTATCGATTTTGAAAAAAAATCATCCGTTTGAAAAATAGTTCACAAATCTTGAGAGAAAAGTTCACATATTTGAAAAAGGTTCATCAATTTAAAAAAAGTTTAGCGATTATGAAAACAGTTCATCAACTTTGAAAATAGTTCACGAATTTGAAAAAAAAGTTCATCAACTTTAAAAAAAATATCATGATTTTAGAAAAACAGTTCATCGGTTTTCAAAAATATATTCCAAAAGAGTGAAAAAAAAGTTCATTGAATTTGAAATAAAGTTCATCAATTTTAAAAAAAGTTCATCAAATTCGAAAAAAGTTCATCAAATATGAAAAAAGTTCATCGATTTTGAAAAATGTTCATCGGATTTGAAGAAAAGTTCATCAAAATTAAAAAATGTTCATCAAATTTGGAAAAAGTTCATCAAATTTTTAAAAAAGTTCACTAAATTTGAAAACAGTTCATCGATTTGAAGAAGAATTTCACAAATTTGGTAAAAGTTCGTTGAACCTAGGAAGAAGAAAAAAGAAAACAGAAAAACGAACATAGAAGAAAAAAGAAGGAAGAAAGAAGAAAATAGATAAATAATGAATTCTGCACGTCAGTTCTGGGTGGCGGCGTGGTTAGTATAATGTTCAACGAAGCTGGAGGTCGGTTGTTCGAATCCCAGTGTGCACCCTTTTCTTTAGTTTTCGTTTTTGAAAACTAGAATAAGCTAAATGGGCCGGCCCATACAGAAAATAAGAGATCGGTGGTGTGTGCGCCCCGTACGAAATGAACTATATTCGGCAAGCGCCGAATAGGATTTGGCCTCCTATAGGGCGCCCTAGAGGCCGGTTGAGTTTATTAGCGCCCATGCCACCCGCTCGTGGGCCGCCCAAGAAGAAGGCAAGCGCATCCTTTTCTTTAGTTTTCGTTTTTGAAAACTAGAATAAGCTAAAAGGGCC
>NC_041393.1:380730618-380733745 GCF_002162155.2 Triticum dicoccoides
GCACCCTTTTCTTTAGTTTTCGTTTTTGAAAACTAGAATAAGCTAAAAGGGTCGGCCCATACAGAAAATAAGAGATCGGGGGTGTGTGCGCCCCGTACGAAATGAACTATATTCGGCGCTTAAGGCGCCGAATAGGATTTGGCCTCCTATGGGGCACCCTAGAGGCCGGTTGAGTTTATTAGCGCCCATGCCACCCGCTCGTGGGCCGCCCAAGAAGAAGGCAAGCGCTCGACTCGTTTCATGGTCGCCCAACCGCGTTGATCGTTGTTCATCAGTTGATTCGTCAACTGTTCGACTTTCAGAAAAAATATAGAAAAAGGTAAAAAAATCATGAATTCAAAATGTTCATGGATTTAGAAAAAATCATAAACTTCAAAAAAGTTTAAGAATTTTTTAAAAAATCATCAATTATTAAAAAGTTTATCGATTTTGAAAAAGTTATTGAATCTAAAAAAGTTCATTGAATTTGAAAAATAATAATCAAATCTGGAAGAATTTCATCTATTTTTAAACAAATCATCAGAAAACCCAGGCGGAAAACAGAAAAAAAAAACGAACAGAAAAGACAATGGGCAAGCCCGCTGCAAGACCTATAACAGGCGCAACGGTCGCCATATATGATTTTTCTTTGGCATTTCCTATTCAGTGATTCAGGCACTGGTAACAGTGCAAACTATAAACCGACACACACTACCTCCTCCGCGCTGCGCCGACCCATCTTCATTTTTCTCTATTTTAACGGGGGAAAAACTATGCGTGTATTGTGATTCGAACCGGCAATCTCCTGGTTCATGTACGCTGCACTAACCATCCCAACAACCTCACCTAATGAGACTAGTTACATCTTTTTCCTTCTTTTCTTCTTTCTTCTTTTATTTTTTATTGTTTCCTTTTTTCCTTTTTGGGAACGGTGTTGTTCATTTTTGTCATTTTTAATTTTTTTAATTTTTCATTTTCTTTTGTTTTATCCTTTTTCTAAATGCTCAAACTTTATTCAAATCTGTGAACTCTTATTCAAAGTAAATGATTTTTTCAATTTTATAAACTTTTTAAAAATCCATGATTTAAAAAAAATCATGATTCTGGAAATCAATTATTGTTTTTCAAAACCAGGAATTTTTTTTCAAATTCGATGAGCCTTTTCCACGTGATTTTTTTTGTTTGTGTAATATTTTTTTCAATATCATGAACTTTTTTAAACCCACGAACATTTGAAGGAATCCATGAACTTTTCTTTATTTCAAGAACATATTCAAAATCGTAAAAAACCAGAGGCTGGTCTTTTTCCTGAACCAGCAGCGCAACACAGCCGGGAAAAACAAAATGCGAGTTGATCTAGTGAACAATTTTTTTTTTTTAGTGAGCGAACTGACAAATTGAAGAGGAGAGAAAGAAGGCTCGATCACTAGTCTCCAGGGAAACTGTGTGCCTTGACAGCCAACGGACCCAGCTACTATTCGTGGATGTTTGTAGGAGCGAGTCCTGAAGGTCCCGTTCACTGTGATGGGTTCATCCAAAATGAACTTCCGTTCCTTTTATTTCTGCTAGAGTTTTCATTTTTACAACTTTGAAAGATCTGAAACATGATTAATTTTATGAAAATAAACACTAAGTTAATCACTTAGTTTACGGCAAACTGAATGTGATCTCGTAGGCACACTTCTAATAGAAGCCACGAGGCACAAGAGCAGCTTGCAAAATCCGCAGCTAAAGTGCCACTGCCAACTGACAAAACATCATAATTTATGCATTTTTTTGAGAAAAACAATCCATTCATTAAATACAAAACAATATATGACACTATGTACTTCGACCTATTGATCGATCATCATATCACATCACTACTCCAGTGATTCCTACTATAAACTTCACATCCGTACTGATTTTGCTTCATATTTCTACTGACTGATCACCCGTTATATAATGGTCGGCCTACCAGCAGCTTGAAGAGTATGATCGATCTACTCCTCCTCATCGTCGATCTCCACCTGCACCTTCTTCTTCCTCCCCTCGCCAGCGATTTCTGGCTTCGTGCGGTATTCCTCCTCGTAGCGCTTGGCGAGGCGGCGGAGATTCGGGACCTTGTAGTTCTGAGCCGCGTACACGCCGATGGCCGTGCCGAGGAGGAACGGGAACAGCCGAAAGCAAACCATGGCAGCTAGAGTAGAGTAACCTACTTCGAAATGTACAACTGTTCTTTTGATCAGTTGGTTGTGGTCTAAGCTATGGTTTCGAGTGAGCTTGAGATAGAACATATGGTGGCTTGCACCTTTATTTATATGTGTGAAATGATTTGGCTTGGTCAAATTCAGTTGGAGTGTTTCTTGCACAAGGGTCCAAGAAAGGAATAATCTGAAGGCATGTGGCATATGTTAGTACGACTATATTATCTGGATTCTGGAGTAGTGGCTAGCTAGGAATATTGCAATTTTTCTTCTCAGCTTGGAGGGCAGACAGGATTAGCAAGCAAGTTGTGGTTACTTGACATGGTTTGCAATCAACTTCCTCCCCAAGGCGAAGGGTCAAAGTTGGTGCGCGCACATCAGCATATTATCTAGCCTTTCTTTTAGAGAGACACCTGCAACTTTATTCATACACATAACAATTACACATACACTGATTTAGACTTAAGATCCCAAAAAATAGAAAGTAACTCGTATGACTAAGAATTACAATAAAATCTCTTGTAAACATCTTCTTCGCGGTATCAATCTCTGCTCGAAGGAATACTCCAAAAGCTTCGAAAAGAAACCGCAATTGAACTCGAGTAACGAGGTTGAATTTTTTTCACCCAAGTGAACAATACCAATAATTGTTTTTAAAAACGTCTCGAGTGGCCCATCTAAGAAGATAGGAAGCCTTGATCGATGAACATACTTGGGTCGGGAATGATTCCCTAGAAGTGCATGTCGTCGAATCACTATATCTTCATCATGGTATTGATGAAAGATTTGACCTCCACAAAGAATCAAAATAACAAAAAAAGCTTGACACAACAATATAAACTCATCAGATCCAAAAAATTGGATCTGGGAGGACAGAAAACTCTCTAACCTCATGGCATAGCCAAAAGAACGAGAGAAATTTTTTTTCACAAAATTATGATGATCACTAGACGTTAACGAAG
>NC_041393.1:380733969-380766468 GCF_002162155.2 Triticum dicoccoides
CCAAGATGGTAGCCGAAGGCGAGGGGATCTAAATTTCCCAGATCGTCTTTTCTTTGCGTGTTTGTGTGTGGTTGGGGTGGTAAGAAGGGTGGGCTGTGGGCTGGAACATAAATGCCTACTCAGAGTTTAAGGAATGCTCGGCAGCTTAGCTCGTTAAACTCGTAGCTCACTTCTTAACAAACAGAGTCAAGTATGGATTTCAACTTATTAAACTTAACAAGCTTAATGAGCGAGCTAACGAGTTTCACGAGCAACTCGTTAAGCTTGTCAATACAATACGATGTACCCTCTCCTTCTGGAATTAGTTGTCGCTCAAATGGATGTATCTAGCACTGAATAGATACATTTGAGCGACAACTAATCCTACCAGAGTTTTTTGCTCGTTAAGCTTAACGAGCCGAGTAACTCGTTAATCCACCCCTAGGTGGATTAACGACATAGATACATTTGAGCGACAACTAATCATATCAGAGTTTTTTGCTCGTTAATCTTAACGAGCCGAGTAACTCATTAATCCACCCATAGGTGGGGCGGCGAGGCCGAGTAGGGCAACCCAACTGTAAACCAGCTGCAAAAACTGAGCTTGAAAAAAATCCATGTTTGTGCCTCTGTTTCCCTTATTAGACAACTAGATGATACCCACGCATTGCTGCGGGAATTGGTCTCAATATATTTCGAAGAGATTTGATTATGTGGAATATAAAAATTTATCTCTAAAATATTATTAAATATTATTTATATCTCCTCATGCATGGTTGCATGTGGGGTGGGTCTTTTCCCTTGCATGGTTGCATGTTGAGTGGGTCTTATCACATCCGTAATTATATGCTGATGTGACATGCTTTCAAGTTGAGATAAACAAGTTAGTGAGATCTATATATAGGATTTAAGGTGCACGCCAATTCATCGAAAACAAGTAAGCACAGACGCATAAGTAATGACATCAAGATTTGTTAACGAGGTTACCAACATGGCTACATGCTGGGGCATGACAACGGGCGCTCCTCGTCATGCACTAATGAAAAGTTTGTCAAGTCTGTTAGAGATATATTATGTATTTAGAGATTGTCTGGGATTAGATATGAATTTTTTCCTGAAGGAAATATGCCCTAGAGGCAACAATAAATTTGTTATTTTATATTTCCTTATATCATGATAAATGTTTATTATTCATGTTAGAATTGTATTAACCGGAAACTTGACACATGTGTGGATACATAGACAAAACACCGTGTCCCTAGTATGCCTCTACTAGACTAGCTCGTTGATCAAAGATGGTTAAGTTTCCTAGCCATGGACATGAGTTGTCATTTGATAAACGAGATCACATCATTAGTGGAATGATGTGATGGACAAGACCCATCCGTTAGCTTAGCATAATGATTGTTAAGTTTTTTTGCTACTGCTTTCTTCATGACTTATACATGTTCCTCTGACTATGAGATTGTGCAACTCCCGAATACCGGAGGAACACCTTGTGTGCTATCAAACGTCACAACGTAATTGGGTGATTATAAAGATGCTCTACAGGTGTCTCCGAAGGTTTTTGTTGGGTTGTCATAGATCGAGAATAGGATTTGTCACTCCGTGTATAGGAGAGGTATCTCTGGGCCCTCTCGGTAATTCTCATCACTATAAGACTTGCGAGCAATGTGACTAATGAGTTAGTTGCGGGATGAAGCATTACGGAACGAGTAAAGAGACTTGCTGGTAACGAGATTGAACCAGGTATGATGATACCGACAATCGAATCTCGGGCAAGTAACTGTGACAGCCTGGATTTTGCCTTCTCTCTTTTTACCGGACTTGCCTTCTCTCTCTTTCCCGACTTGGTTTTCATCGTGGTTTTTGCCTTGATTTGATTTGGTTTTTGGATCAATTCAAGTGGACTTGTCACTTGGGCATATCCTTGGCTTTCACCCAAGTAACCCATCCACCTTACTCCTCCCACAAATCCCCAAAATAATAAAATGAATATTTTTCCTAAAAGGAAAATATTCATTTTTCTCTCTTAAGTCCATTTCAGAACCTTGTGCTCCAAAGCAACCTCAATTTTTCTTGCTCGGAAAAATCTGAGATAATTCCTAAATATTCTTAGGATCATGGCACATCTCCTCATGCAAAAATATTGCATCACTTCTTGTAATATTTTTGCTGTAGAAAATCTTTTCACTTCTGGACCAGAAATGCACTTTGTACAGCAAGTGCATTTTCCCCTAAGCTTTTAGCCTTGAGCTTTCTTGAGCTTAAACACCCTCCTACAAAACCCTAAACCCCAGGAAATTAGCCCTAATGGCCTTCTAGAAGGTGGCCAAACTTGGCGACCAAGTTTCTGCCCGGAAACTTGCCAGCTTGGTAAAGTCGCGTTTGGTCGGCCTGGGTATGATCCATCACCTCTCCTAGACTAAACACTGCATGGTCGATAGCGTGGACAAGGTTTGGCAGCTCCTGGGCGTCGTTTTGACCATGCCAGCATGGTGACCGCGCGTGGACACGGTGCCTGGCATGCGTCTCGACGCGCTCTGGCTGGCGCTTTGCATTCTGTTTCGCGCGTGTGCATGCCAACGCTCGCCTCCGACTGCTGCAACGTGCCACAACCCTCGACCCATCACCCTTGACCCCTCCTTGGCGCTTGCCGATGCTAGAGTTGCCGCAGCAAGCCAGTCCAGTCGCGGCCAAAATGGCACAGTGCGCGCGTGTGCTTGTCCCCATCTCCAATCGCCTTCTGTGCTTGTCCGCGAGCATGGGCAAGCGCTGGCGTTGACGCTGCGCCCTGTCCCCTCGCGTTGGAGCCTCTCGTCGACTTTCGCCGCGTGTCCAGAGCGTTCCAGCGGCGACACGTTCCCCCCTCCCCTCTTGCTCCGGCTATATAAGCCACCCCCGACTCGAATCCTGGCCACGCAACACTCCACACAACCACCACGAACACGTAGAACGACCGTAGTTTGGTCGGGCAGGCCTCTGGCCGTCGCCCCAACCCGAGGACTCCGGCGATCCCCGCGGTCCAGCCACCGCTCTCCAGGGCCTCTCGAGCTCAAGCAGCTGCTTGGGCAGGGCCTTGGTATTCTTCTGGAGCTGCCTAGACCCCGCCAAGCCCTCGGAGTTGCCTCTCGCCGCCATCTTCTTCTTCTCCGGTGAACCCCGCCCGCCACTGAAGCTTGCGAGCTCGACTGCGACCAGCTCCGTCCACCTCTCGCCAAGCCACGGGTACAGGCAGATGCGCCGTGAGCCCTGCTTCCAATCTATCCCTCTAGCCTAGCCCCAAACCCCCTCGTCGCCGGCGTGAGCCCCGACGAAGCGCCGCCCCTCCTCTGATCTCGATCCCCTCTCTCTTTCCTGACTGGTGGGGCCCAGTGTCAGCCTCACCACTCGTGCCCGAAGCAGTACGAGTGGAGGCGTACTCCCGCTTTACGCCTTTGACGTCACCCCCCCAGGATTTTCTGTTAATTCAAATTTATTCAGAAATTTGACCAAACTTTGACCAGCCATAACTTTTAAAGCACAAGTCCAAATGAATTGATTCTTTTGCATTGTCTTTGTTACAGAAAGCCCTAGTAGCACACCAAAAGGTGAATTTTTCCTTGCTGTCTAGAATTTCTGGTGATTTTCAGAAGGTGTTTTGACATTTATTTTTGTGGCTTTTAAATATTTTCAGAAGGAGGATCTTGCCTTGAAGCTAACCAAGAGGAGTGTGACCCTCCTCTGCACTAAGGCAAGCCACAGCATCACTTGGATGGTGTTATTTCAATATCTATGATTTTCTACTTGAATATGAGTCTTTATTTGCATTTAAAATTTGATAAATAACTTTGGTTAATTGCTAGTTACTTTACCATGCTTGCTATGCTTGTTTTAGCTTCTGGTTGAATGCATGAACTTGTTTGGCTTAGTAGAGTAATATTTTGCACTATGAAAATTGCTATGGAAAGTAATGATAGTTATTTTGCTAGTAATGGTTTTATTTAAATAATGAACTAATAAAAATATTACTTGGTTATAAAAATAAGTTATAACTAGAGAAGTTTGATTCTTAGTATTGCAAGATGCATATGTTGTTAAGTTTGATCCATGATTATGAGTTGTTTGATTTGCATGACGAGTAGTTGCATGATCATTTCGATTATATCATGTTAGTAACAAAAAGTTTTTCTGAAAGTTAAAACTTGATTAAGTTCAACTTTCATAATTAATATTGCAAACTAGTAATTGTTGTGATGCATTGTTTCATGGTGAACCGTGAACACTCGAGGTGTTCATGAGTGATTGGTTTCAGGTGTGACCCCGGTGTGGTCACAGTTTGGTTACGAGGTAACCGTCTGGTAAGCGAGTCTGTGTGACTCGGTGCGCTGTTTGGTTGTGCTGCATAGCTTTGCTTTTGTAGTAGTTTCTTGCATTAATTTAACTTGAGTAATTATCATGATATTGTCTGTCACCGTGCTTATGTTTGTTGTGAGCTTGCAAGTACATTCAATGTACTGACCTAGCGTGTCATGCCAGCTTTCAGGCAAGTGGATTCGCATCGGAGCACTTCTCGTGTCTAGGCCGTGTTCACGTCGGTGTCCCTGTGCCATGGAGTTCCGGTACGTCGTTCTTCCGCTGCCACGTAGTTTCGTGTGATCGAGGCCCCAACCATGTTCATTAAATAATGTACATACTGTCCAGCAGCACCGTGCGTGTCGCTTGGCCTCGAATCTCGATGTAATATCAGACCTTTGTACCATGCTAGTATCAATAAAGCGGTTATTTCTGTACCATGTTATTGTGTATTGCCAGAAGATTCGATCTCTGGGCTGGCAATGCAGGGAAAACTGGTTGCTCTGAGCCGGGGTGCCACAACGTTTGGTATCAGAGCCACGCGGATTGTAGGACACGCTAGACCGGTAGTGCGTTAGTAAAATGGTAGATAGTTTCGTTTGAGTGCCGGTAGACATAGGGGTTGGTTGTTGCATTGCATGCATGACTTATTGTTGTTATTACTAACCGTATGGTTTGTGAGTGTAGATGGCACCAGTACCGATCTTGTACCATCCTGAGCCAGCTCCGTGCACATCGCCGCACCTGCTTCAGAACGTGTGATGACGACTCTATCCAGAGGGTGCTGGTCCAGAGTATCGGGTGTATCGCGAGCAGCTGGCCTGTGCAGTGTATGAGTATTATGATGAGGTCACTCTACACCACAGTTTCCCATCCGGTTCTTACACTCGTTCGTCTAAGGGTGATCTTGCTTCTACGCCATCTCAGGCGGTTCAGTTTGCTGCTATCGAGGCTCTTGTAGACTTGCGCTACAATGAGGTTCGCATGCACACCCACCCTGGACTTTTTTTCTACCCATCTCTGCACGAGAATGGGCGTATCCGCTTTCCTTTGATTAATCCGGCGTGCGATCGTCCCACTAGCCACCTTGCACACTACACGTCCCACTAGCCACCTTGCACGCTACATCACCGCTAGCTATCTCCTTAACTACGAGTTAGCTCGGGAGCTCTCAGGCGCTCGCGCCGCTCTCGCTGCTATTCGCATAAGGAACCCTCTTCCCGCTATCATCTACACTTCTGCTCCTCCCACCTTCGTTCCTACGACGACCTCGCAGGGTACCGTTAACCCTTTGATGGTGAACCCTCGCAGCGCTCCTGCTGCATGGTCTTCTCTTGTCGCTACTCCTGCCGCTCCTATGCTTAGATCCCATCCCCCGCCTGCCCCTCAGGGAGAGCCCTCAATGCAGCGCCAGCGCACCACTCTTCCCTCGGAGGTCTCTACTATCAGTTCAGGATTTGGGTCCGGTTCAGGAGACGAGCCTGCAGCAGCACCATCCAAGCAGTAGATCGTTAGAGTATCGTGGTAGTCATGAGCATGATGTATGGCTGTAATCGCACTTGTCATGATGCGTAGTTTCATGTACAAGGGTAGTAGACCCATTGCGATGTTTATTTTTATGTTGGGACTATGTATAATTATGTTGGATTTTCTTTTCGACTTGGTTTTATTCACGGCTTTCTTCCGGGATTTGTCATTGATTTTTCACCCATTTTGGAATTTTCTCATCATGGTTTCTATGTATTGGGAAAACAAAAAATAGGATGCCACGTGGAGGCAGCAGCAGTCAAGTTGGTGAGGATGTCCCTGTCCGTCGTTCCGCAAGACAGGCAGGACATTCCCCTGAACCATACCAGCCACCTCCGCATCCACCGCCACAACCGCCTACTACCGAGCAAATCATGTTAATGTTTGAAGAAAGAAGGAGCAATGATCTGCTGGAAATACTGAAAAGTGTACAAGTTATGGTTGGGCAGAATGGAAACCAGAATGGCCATCATTCCAAGCTATCAGATTTTCAGCGAACCAAGCCTCCTAGTTTCAGCCATGCTACTGATCCTTTGGACACTGACGACTGGCTAAGGACCATTGAAAGAAAACTGGAAATTGCTCGCACAGACGATGGAGACAAGGTTCCCTTTGCAACGCATTATCTCAAAGGAGCTGCCGCTATATGGTGGGATAATGCCAAAGCAATATGGCCTGCCGACGAGGAAATTACTTGGACAAAATTCAAGGATCTCTTCCGCAAATATCATATTCCCACCGGAGTCATGAAGATCAAGCAACGCGAATTTCTCGCCCTCACTCAAGGCAGCATGACCATCGCCGAGTATCTGAATAAATTCAACCATCTGGCCCGCTATTCTCTCCATGATGTGGCCACCGAAGAGCGGAAGACCGACCAATTTCTTGGAGGCCTACACCAACATCTCCGGTGCACTCTCAGTATGTTTGATTTCCTAGACTTCCTGACTCTGGTGAACAAGGCCCTAATCGCCGAGAGGGAACACAAGCTCCTGCACGACAACAAGCCAGCCGCTAATGACCACAAGCGTAAATTCGAGCCCAAGAAGGATATGCAACCAGTGCAAAAGGCTCGTACATGGCAACAGACTCAGGTGGAGTACAAACCCAATTGGCAGCAGAACGTCAACATGACTACTACACAAGTCAACAATGTCGTGACCAGCCCGGTGCGCGACGATTGCCAGCGCAACAGTTCGTGCTTCAACTGTGGTCAAACCGGACACTACGCCCGACAGTGTCCCAAGAACACCAAGCACGTCGCTCCATTTCAGCCGCAAGTTAACTACATGGAGCAGTATTCCGCCCCCGATATAATTCAAGGGCAAGTTCATCACATCTCCGCAGACGAAGCCCAAGAGGACCCGGAAGTCGTCATTGGTATGTTTCCTGTTAATGGGATACCCGCCGTAATTTTATTTGACTCTGGGGCTTCCTACTCTTTTATTTCACAGGGTTTTGCTTCCCAAAACAATTTTCGTTGCTCGATTTTGGGAAAGCACATGCTAGTACAATCCCTGGGATCCATACTCAGAAGCAATCTCGTCTGCCGAAATTTGGAAATTGACATCAAGGGCGTCAAGTTTCCAACATCGTTGATAATCGTCGATTCCAACAAATTGGATGTCATTATGGGCATGTATTGGTTAACGCAATACCCAGTCTGCATCAGCTGTGCGACTAGAGAAGTTACCCTGAAAAATATGGAAGGTCGCACCACAAGTTTTTATGCCCGCAATCGCATCCCTCGAAGGATATGGTTTTCGCAGCCGTGGCAGAAGAGGTGGAATTGATTCCAGTGGTCAGCGAGTATCCAGATGTATTTCCTGAAGAATCACCCGGCATGCCACAAGACCGAGAATTGGAGTTTGCTATTGACTTGGTGCCTGGGACCACCTCGATACATAAGAAATATTATTGGATGCCCTCCTCAGAATTGGTGGAATTGAAGAAATAGCTGGATGAGATGCTGCAAAAAGGGTACATTCGTCCAAGCTCTTCACCATGGGGATCACCAGCAATCTTCATGGACAAAAAGGATGGCAGTCTACGAATGTGTGTAGACTACCGATAGTTGAATGACGTCACCATTAAAAACAAGTATCCACTGCCAAGGATTGACGATCTGTTTGATCAACTCAGTGGGGCCAATGTATTCTCAAAGATTGATTTGAGAACGGGATATCATCAACTCAAGATTAAGAAGGAAGATATTCCTAAGACCACGTTCACCACTTGGTACGGTCTTTACGAATACACTGTTATGTCCTTCGGCCTCACCAACGCTCCTGCATTCTTTATGCATATGATGAAAAAGGTGTTTATGGACTTCTTGGACAAATTTGTGGTGGTGTTCATTGATGACATCCTCATTTATTCCAAAAGCAAGGACGAACATAAGGAACATCTTCGCGCAGTTCTGCAATGACTTCGCGATCATCAATTGTATGCCAAATTCAGCAAATGTGAGTTTTGGCTCCAGCAAGTGGGATTCCTCGGACATATCCTCTCAGCAGAAGGAATCTCGGTGGACCCAAGAAAGGTAAAAGATCTACTTGATTGGTCCACACCCACCACCGTCTCAGAAATCTGGAGTTTCCTTGGACTGGCCGGATATTATCGCTGTTTTATCGAAGGATTCTCCAAGATCGCCAAGCCAATTATTGAGCTCCTCAAGAAAGACAAGAAGTTCGTATGGACTGAAGACTGCGAACGGAGCTTCAATGAGTTAAAAACCAGACTGACATCGGCACCCGTTTTAACTCTTCCAGATATGTACCACAGTTTCGATGTTTACTGTGACGCCTCCAGAAAAGGACTAGGGTGCGTACTCATGCAAGATGGCAAAGTGGTGGCCTATGCATTTCGACGACTGTGACAACATGAAGGAAATTATCCTACTCATGATTTGGAATTGTCCGCAGTGGTGAACGCTTTAAAAATCTGGAGACATTATCTGATTGGGAAGAAGTGCCAGATATTCACCGACCATAAAAGTCTCAAGTATATATTCACTCAGCCCGACTTGAACCTTCGACAGCGAAGATAGCTCGAGCTGGTTAAGGACTATGACCTCAGAATAAATTATCACCCAGGCAAAGCTAATGTGGTGGCTGGCGCTCTCAGCCGCAAACCCGCCAACCTCAATGCCCTAATGGATTCCTTGCCTCCAGAGCTCTATGAAGAAATCATGCAGCTGAATCTGGTAATCACTGACGCCCGTCTTACCAATATATTGGAAGTTGCTCCTACTCTTGAAGAAGAAATCCGCAGAGCCCAAGCGGATGATAAGGTGTTACAGATATATGTTCAGAAGCTGCACCAAGGGCAAGCACCTGATTTCACTATGGATCTGCAAGGTTCGCTAAGATTCCGAGGACGGCTTTGCATACCCAACCAAGACAGCCTGACGAAGAAAATATTGGCAGAAGCGCATGAAGCACCATACTCAATTCATCCCAGTGGTACCAAGATGTATGAGGATTTTCGTCAGATATTTTGGTGGAATGGAATGAAGAAACACATCACGTATTTTGTGGCCTGTTCGATATCTGAAATAAGGTAAAGGCGGAACACTAGAAACCCGCCGGACTCCTCCAGCCTCTGCCAGTATCCCAATGGAAATGGGACGATATTTGCATGGATTTCATCACCGGATTACCAAGGTCTCATCGAGGAAATGATGCGATATGGGTCATAGTGGACACTCTAACCAAGGTGGCACACTTCCTACCTATCCGGACCACATACCGTACAAATCAACTTGCACATCTGTATGTATCAAGAATCGTCAGTCTGCATGGAGTACCCAAGACTATCACCTCCGACAGAGGATCTCTATTCACATCCGCATTTTGGTCCCGACTTCATCAGGCATTGGGGACCGCTCTGAAGTACAACACGGCTTACCATCCTCAGACAGATGGACAGACTGAGCGAGTAAATCAAATACTCGAAGATATGCTCCGGGCATGTACATTGGCCCAAGGAACCAAGTGGGAAGACTGTCTGCCCTACGCCAAGTTTTCCTACAACAACAGTTTCCAGGCCAGCTTAAAGATGTCATCCTATGAAGCCCTGTATGGCCGGAAATGCCGCACCCCATTAAATTGGTCTCAAACCGGAGATAGCCGTATTTTCGGGACTGATTTAATGCTCGAAGCCGAGAAGTAAGTCAAGGAAATCCGAGACAGACTGCAACTGGCCAAATCTCGGCAGAAGAGCTACTATGATGCCAAACATCGTCAGATCAGCTTCGAACCTGGAGAACACGTATATCTCCGAGTCACCCCTATGAAAGGAGTCAAGAGGTTTCAGACCCGAGGGCAATTGGCACCCAGATATATCGGTCCAATCCTCGTCATGTCCAGAGTTGGAACCGTCGCCTACCAGTTGGAGTTGCCACCAGAATTGTCCGAAGTACACAACGTGTTTCACATCTCACAGCTAAGAAGATGCATCTCGCCCCCGAAGAAAAGGACGGATATATCAGAGATAGAATTGGCTAAGGATCTGACTTATGAGGAAAAGCCAATCAGAATATTGCATCAGACAGAAAGGGTCACTCGCAGCAAAGAGATAAGATTTTACAAGGTTCAGTGGGAGCATCACACCGAAGAAGAAGCAACCTGGGAAAGAGAGGAATTTTTAAGGACTGCATACCCAGAATGGTTTTCCCAAGCAACCGAATCTCGAGGACGAGATTCATCCTAAGTGGAGGAGGTTTGTGACAGCCTAGATTTTGCCTTCTCTCTTTTTACCGGACTTGCCTTCTCTCTCTTTCCGGACTTGGTTTTCATCATGGTTTTTGCCCTGATTTGATTTGGTTTTTGGATCAATTCAAATGGACTTGTCACTTGGGCATATCCTTAGCTTTCACCCAAGTGACCCATCCACCTTACTGCTCCCACAAATCCCCAAAATAATAAAATGAATATTTTTCCTAAAAGGAAAATATTCATTTTTCTCTCTTAAGTCCATTTCAGAACCTTGTGCTCCAAAGCAACCTCAATTTTTCTTGCTCAGAAAAACCTAAGATAATTCCTAAATATTCTTAGGATCATGGCACATCTCCCCATTAAAAAATATTGCATCACCTTTTGTAATATTTTTCGCTGTAGAAAATCTTTTCACTTCTGGACCAGAAATGCACTTTGTACAACAAGTGCATTTTCCCCTAAGCTTTTAGACTTGAGCTTTATTGAGCTTAAACACCCTCCTAACAAAACCTAAACCCTAGGAGATTAGCCCTAATGGCCTTCTAGAAGGTGGCCAAACTTGGCGACCAAGTTTCTGACCAGAAACTTGCCAGCTTGGTAGACTCGTGTCTGGTCGGCCTGGGTATGACCCATCACCTCTCCTAGACTAAACACTGCACGGTCGATAGCATGGACAAGGTTTGGAAGCTCCTGGGCGTTGTTTTGACCATGCCAGCATGGTGTCCATGCATGGACACGGTGCCTGGCATGCGTCTCGACGCGCTCTGGCTGGCGCTTTGCGTTCTGTTTCGCGCGTGTGCATGCCAGCGCTCGCCTCTGACTGCCGCAACGTGCCACAACCCTCGACCCATCACCCTTGACCCCTCCCTGGCGCTCGCTGCCGCCGCAACAAGCTAGTCCAATCGCGGCCAAAACGGCACAGTCCGTGCGTGTGCTTGTCCCCATCTCCAACCGCCTCCTGTGCTCGTCCACGAGCGTGGGCAAGCGCCGGCGTTGGCCTGCGCCCTGTCCCCTCGCATTGGAGCTTCTCATCGATGTTCGCCGCGTGTCCAGAGGGCTCCGGTGGCGACACGTTCCCCCCTCTTGCTCCGGCTATATAAGCCACCCCCGACTCGAATCCTGGCCGCGCAACACTCCACACAACCACCACGAACACGTAGAACGACCGCAGTTTGGTCGGGCAGGCCTCTGGCCGTCGCCCCGACTCGAGGACTCCGGCGATCCCCGCAGTCCAGCCGCCGCTCTCCAGGGCCTCTTGAGCTCAAGCAGCTGCTTGGGCAGGGCCTTGGTGGTCTGCTGGAGCTGCCTGGACCCTGCCAAGCCCTCGGAGTTGCCTCTCGCCGCCGTCTTCTTCTTCTCCGGCGAACCACGCCCGCCACCGAAGCTTGCGAGCTCGACTGCGACCAACTCCGTCCACCTCTCGCCAAGCCACGGGTATAGGTAGGAGCGCCGCGAGCCCTGCTTCCAATCTATCCCTCTAGCCTAGCCCCAAACCCCCTCGTCGCCGGCATGAGCCCCGGCGAAGCGCCGCCCCTCCTCTGATCTCGATCCCCTCCCTCTCTCCTGACTGGTGGGGCCTAGTGTCATCCTCACCACTTGCACCTGAAGCGGTACAAGTGGAGGCGCACTCCCGCTTTACGCCGTCGACGTCACCCCCCCAGGATTTTCTGTGAATTCAAATTTATTCAGAAATTTGACAGAACTTTGACTAGCCATAACTTTTAAACCACAAGTCCAAATGAATTGATTCTTTTTGTATTGTCCTTGTTATAGAAAGCTCTAGCAGCACACAAAAAGGTGGATTTTTCCTTGCTATCTTGAATTTTTGGTGATTTTTAGAAGGTGTTTTGACATTTATTTTTGTGGTTTTTAAATATTTTCAGAAGGAGGATCTTCCCTTGAAGCTAACCAGTAGGAGTGTGACCCTCCTCTACACTAAGGCAAGCCACAACATCATTTGGATGGTGTTATTTCAATATCTATGATTTTCTACTTGAATATGAGTATTTATTTGCATTTAAAATTTGATAAATAACTTTGGTTAATTGCTATTTACTTTACCATGCTTGCTATGCTTGTTTTAGCTTCTGGTTGAATGCATGAACTTGTTTGGCTTAGTAGAGTAATATTTTGCACTATGAAAATTGCTATGGAAAGTAATGATAGTTATTTTGCTAGTAATGGTTTCATTTAAATAATGAACTAATAAAAATATTACTTGGTTATAAAAATGAGTTATAACAAGAGAAGTTTGATTCTTAGTATTGCAAGATGCATATGTTGTTAAGTTTGATCCATGATTATGAGTTGTTTGATTTGCATGATGAGTAGTTGCATGATCATTTTGATTATATCATGTTAGTAACAAAAATTTTTTCTGACAGTTAAAACTTGATTAAGTTCAACTTTCATAATTAATATTGCAAACTAGTAATTGTTGTGATGCATTGTTTCGTGGTCAACCATGAACACTCGAGGTGTTCATGAGTGATTGGTTTCAGGTGTGACCCCGGTGTGGTCACAGTTTGGTGACGAGGTAACCG
Source organism: Triticum dicoccoides (assembly GCF_002162155.2). NCBI lineage: Eukaryota > Viridiplantae > Streptophyta > Magnoliopsida > Poales > Poaceae > Triticum > Triticum dicoccoides. The sequence continues at coordinate 380,747,072 of NC_041393.1, forward strand.
TCTGGTAAGCGAGTCCGTGTGACTCGGTGCGCTGTTTGGTTGTGCTGCATAGCTGTGCTTTTGTAGTAGTTTCTTGCATTAATTTAACTTGAGTAATTATCATGATATTGTCTGTCATCGTGCTTATGTTTGTTGTGAGCTTGCAAGTACATTCAATGTACTGACCTGGCGTGTCATGCCAGCTTTCAGGCAAGTTGATTCGCATCGGAGTGCATCTCGTGTCTAGGCCGTGTTCACGTCGGTGTCCCTGTGCCATGGAGTTCTGCTACGTCGTTCTTCCGCTGCCGCATAGTTTCGTGTGATCGAGGCCCCAACCATGTTCATTAAATAATGCACATACTGTCCAGCAGCACCGTGCGTGCCGCTTGGCCTCGAATCTCGATGTAATATCAGACCTTTGTACCACGCTAGTATCAATAAAGCGGTTATTTCTGTACCATGTTGTTGTGTATTGCCAGAAGACCCGATCTCTGGGCTAGCAATGCAGGGTAGACCGGTTGCTCTGAGCCGGGGTGCCACAGTAACATACCGATGACAAAGGGAACAACGTATGTTGTTGTGCGGTTTGACCGATAAATATATTCGTAGAATATGTAGGAGCCAATATGAGCATCTAGGTTCCGCTATTGGTTATTGATCGAAGATGTGTCTCGATCATGTCTACATAGTTCTCGAACCCGTAGGGTCTGCCCGCTTAACATTCAATGATGATTTGTATTATGAATTATGTTTTTTGATGACCGAAGTTTGTTCGGTATCCCGTATGAGATCACGGACATGACGAGGAGTCTTGAAATTGTCGAGAGGTAAAGATTTATATATTGGAAGGTGAAAGTGCAACTAATCCCTGGGTGGTTTTGGTAATTCATAAAAACATATAGTTCATTGAACAAATGCTATTTCAAGGTGATCATTTCAGAAAGTTCAATGATTGGCATGGCATGGACTAGAGATGCGGACCCCTCAAAATGCCAAGGACGCATATTGGCAACAATCTCAAGACTCTACATTTTCATTTTAGTGATCCAAGATCACATTGAGTCCATAGGAAAGCCAATACTATTAAAACGGGATGAGGTGTTACTTAACGACATACTTGCTTAAAAATGATTAGTGATATGCTCCAAAACCCTCAACCAATTTCTCATTTCCACATTTGTCCTAAACCTAAAAGTTAAATTCAGCCCCACCGATTTGATCTATCCGGCGCCACCGAGTTTCATTTGACATAGCCACTGCCAGAAGCCCTAGTCACTTCGGTCTCACCGATAGGGATTTTGGTCTCACCGAGATGGGATTGCAAACTCCCTGTTTCCTTTTTGTAACATTTCGCTGACACCGAAATGAGCGAATCAGTCCCACCGAGTCTGCAATGCAAACTCCCTCTTTGCTTTTCATAACACTTTGGTTCCACCGAAGTAAGCAAATCGGTCCCATCGAGTTTGCCTGACCAACTCTCTATGTGCCTATTGCTGAAATCGGTCCCACCGAGTTTATGCGATTGGTCACACCGAGATTACGTTATGCCCTAACCCTAGCATATCGGTCTCACCGAGATGACTGTGTCGGTCCTACCGAAAAGCCTAACGTTCATATTTTGACCTAAATCGGTCTGACCAAGTTTTACCATTCGGTCTCACCGAGTTTGAGAATTTGTGTGTAACGGTTAGATTTTGTGTGAAGGCTATATATACCCCTCCACCCATTCTTCATTCGTGAGGAGAGCCATCAGAAGGTGCCTACACTTCTAGCATTCATTTTTTGAGAGAGAACCACCTACTCATGTGTTGAGACCAAGATATTCTAATCCAACCACAAGAATCTTGATCTCTAGCCTTCCCCAAGTTGCTTTCCACTAAAATCATCTTTCCACCATAGCCAAATCTGTGAGAGAGAGTTGAGTGTTGGGAGACTATCATTTGAAGCAAAGAGCAAGGAGTTCATCATCAACACACCATCTATTACCTTTTGGAGAGTGGTGTTTCCTAGATTGGTTAGGTGTCACTTGGGAGCCTCCGTCAAGATTGTGGAGTTGAACCAAGGAGTTTGTAAGGGCAAGGAGATCGCCTACTTCATGAAGATCTACCCATGAGGCAAGTCCTTCATGGGCGATGGCCATGGTGGGATAGACAAGGTTGCTTCTTCGTGGACCCTTCGTGGGAAGAGCCCTCCGTGGACTCGCGTGGCCGTTACCCTTCATGGGTTGAAGTCTCCATCAACGTGGATGTACGATAGCACCACCTATCGGAACCACGCCAAAAATCTCCGTGTCAACATTGCATTTTGCTCCCTCCAAACTCCTCCCATTTACTTTCTTACAAGTTGCAAGCTTTACTTTCCGCTGCCCATATACTCTTTGCATGCTTGCTTGAATTGTATTGAGATTGCTTGACTTGTGCTAAGTTGCTAAAATCTTCCAAGAACTAAAATTGGGAAAATGTGAAGTTCTTATTTGGTCAAGTAGGCTAATCAACCCCCCTCTAGAGATACTTTCCATCCTACAAGTGGTATGAGAGCTTTGGTCTCCATTTGCCTTGATTTCCATAGCTATGGTGATCATAGCCTTGGTTTCACAACCTAGGAGAGTATGGCATCTAGCGAGGGAAATTACCACCGTAGAGATCCTTACTTTGATGGTACAAATTTTGCTAGTTGGAAACATAAGATGAAAATGCATATTCTTGGACATAACCCCGCCATTTGGGCTATTGTGTGTATTGGTTTGCAAGGTGAATTCTTTGATGGGAGAGAACTAAATCGTGAAGCTACTGCGGAAGAATTGAAGATGTTGCAATATAATGCTCAAGCTTGCGAATCCTCTTCAACGGATTGTGCCCCGAAGAATTCATCAAAATCACCCGTCTTGAGAATGCAAAGGAGATTTGGGATACTTTGGTTGATATGCACGAAGGGTACCGACTCCGCCAAAGAATCCAAGTTGGATGTGCTTCAAAGTCAACTTGACAAGTTCAAAATGAAGGATGGTGAAGGTTTCGCTGAAATGTACTCTAGGCTTTCTCTCATCACAAATGAGATTGCCGGCTTAGGAAGTGAAGAGATGATCGACAAATTCATCATCAAGAAGATCTTGAGAGCCTTGGATGGAAAATATGATACCGTGTGCACTGTGATCCAAATGATGCCAAACTACAAAGGTCACAAGCCAACTGAAGTCATTGGAAGAATTACTGCTCATGAGATGCCACTCAAGGACAAAGAAGAACTTCACAACAAGTCTAGTAGTGCTTACAAAGCCTCATGTGATGATCCTACATCATCAAATGAGAAACAATCCTTCAATGAAGAATTGAACTTAATGGTGAAGAACTTCAACAAACTCTACAAGAGTAGAAGCAAGGAAAGAAGTTCCAAGTCAAGGTCCTACAATGACAAAAGATCTTCTAGTCGTGAGCGAAATTGCTACAATTGTGGAAGACCCGGACACTACTCCAATGAGTGTGCAGCTCCGTACAAAAGAAGAGAAGACTCACCTAAAAGGAGAAGCAAAAGGGAATAATCACCTCCAAGAGAGAGAAGGAGTAGAGATGATTGTTATGAACGAAGAACCTCTCGAAGAAGCAAGGATTCAAAAAGGAAGGACAAGTCATCAAGGAGCTACACAAAACGAAGACATCAAGATCATGTTGGTGTATGGGTATCCGGCTCTGACTCCGACCATCACTCCGAGAGAAGTTGTCACTCCGACTCCGAATATAGTCAAGATGGAGGTGTTGCCTGTCTAGCACTTGTGTCAACCAACTCCTATGACATATTTGATTCACCAAATGAAGGGATTGGGAGATGCTTCATGGCTAAAGGCCCCAAGGTAACACACCCCGAGTATGTTGATTTCAATAGTGATGAAGATGACTTGCTAGGTGATGATGATTTACTTGTTGACAACTCTAGCGATGAATACTATGATGAAAATGCTATTGATCATGCTAATCAAGATGAAACAAATGACAATGATAAGAAGGATATTGAGCGTCTAACTAAAGAACTAAACACTCTTAAGTTAGCTCATGAAACTACTTTAGAAGATAGAACTTTTAAAAACTCATGAGAAGTTACGCTTTGAAAAGCTCAATCTTGAGCAAGAACATGGGTTCTTAAAGGCCATCAATTATGATCTTCGGAAGAAAAGTTCTTCTTACATTGCCAAGCATTTACTCTTGTCTACTTACATGCCACAAGTAAAATCTAGCAACAAGAACAAGAAATATTCTTCTTCTAGTAGTAACAATAATCATGATAAATCCAATAGTGTTGCTTCTAGTAGCTCTCTTTATTCGACCAATGATTCTCTTAGCCAGGTTACACTTGAGCAAGAAAATAGATTATTGAAGGGAATTATAGAGAAAGGTGTTTACAAGAGCCTTGCCGGAAGTAAGAAATTTGAGGAAATTGTACGCAAGCAAGGAAGGCACCGAAAGAATCAAGGTGTTGGTTTTAAACGGAAGTTCAATGCCAATGGAGTTGAGTGGGAAGAAGATCAATACCCTAAGACAAAGTTTGTTCCTCAACAAGAGAAGTATGAACCTACTTCCCTTAAGGGAACACAAGCTCAAGATGATCTTCCACCACAAGACCACAAGCTAAAAGGCAAGGAAAAGCTTCAAGAAGAGATTGATGCATTCGAAGATGCTCCAAAGGCCTTGGTCAAGTGGGTTCCCAAGACTACGTCAAGTTCTACTTCATCAAGTTCATCTACAACTCCAAGGATTCCCATCAAGATGATGTGGATCCCGAAGAAGAAGAACTATAGAGTTCTTGAGGGTGACTCCGCCAACATACTTCACTCATATTCATGTTGCCAAGGACAAGTGCAAACAACTTCCACATCTTGCACTAGTTCAAGGAGTCACAAACCCTCTTGTTGGTAAGACAAGGGACAACATAACCTAATGCTTTCATGGAAATCATCATGTGTGTGCTTCACTCTATGTCTATGGATATCCTTGTTTGTTCCTTGTGGGACTAACCCATGTAGGTATTGAAAGTGTAACTCACTCCAATGGATTGCTTCAAATGATCTACATCAACAATGAGCATCCACATCTTCAACATCTACATGAAGTCATCATCGACAAAACCCAAGGTTAGTTCATCTCTCTTAAGGGGGGATATCACATCTAGGGGGAGCTTTACTCCAAGAATTGAGCTAAAGCAACTCTAATGGTGTGAACACAACAATGCTTTATGTAAAAGTGGTAACCCTTCTTGTGCTTAAACGATGGGTATGACCTATGATCAAATGTTCTCATTTGACTCCTAAGTCAATATACTCATATATAGATGACCTAGTCATCGCCAATTGCTTGATAGATGCTAGAGTGATTGTGCATGCTTTGCCACATATTTCATTTTCCATTTTATTGTGTGAGCATGTTGGTTGCATACTTTTCTCATTCGAGGACATCCTTTTGTTTCTTTGATTGTTTGGATTTTCTTCTTTGGCCAAATGGATGGACAAGAACGCCTAAGAACTCGCTCTAGCTATCTATGCTTTTCTCTTCTCAAACTACATTCATGCTACATCACAAAGTTTGATCTAAGTCAAATTCAAACCCTCTGTGTGAGGAGCACTCGGAGTCCCAATTTGACATAGACTTAAAACTTCCAAAACCTCTCTGTGTATTTTGGTCTGACCGACTCCTCCATTTCGGTCACACCGAGTTCACTGGGTTGATAAAGTTTTCAATCTCGGTGCAACCGATTAGAACTTTTCGGTCTCTCCGAGTTGCAGTAACCACTTGTGATTCTATATTTCGATGCCACCGAGTTGTTCCACTCGGTCACACTGATAGTGCCAGGATATATATACCGACGGGTCAAATTTTGGAAATCTCTCCAAAACCTATTCACCCGTGCGTGTCCTGCTCTGCCGCCTCGGGTCTCTGGATCATCTACTTGTCGCCAGCGACCTCCCGCTCTGGTCTCCGCTGCCGTCAACGGAAATGCTCCCCTCCGTTGCCGCCGTAGCGAGCTCATCGCCAAGCTAGGGTATGAGCTCAACTCTTTTTCTTTCTCTTAACTCTGATTCCTAGCACAAAGGCAATGCCATGTTTCTTTCCAAGTATGAGATTGATCCATCCACAGAAATCATCCTCTAGATTAGATTTGAGTTGAAAATTTAGGGTTAGGTTTCCGTCGGACTCATCTCGGACCGACCGAATTGTAGGAATCGGTCCCACCAATTTGGCTTAGGCCAGTGCACATGTGATTTTCGGTCTGACCAAAAGTTGCAAATCAGTGTTACCGATACCAGGACTTTGTGAAACCATAGCAAACTCGGAGTCACCAAACTGTGTCTCGGTCTGACTGATTTCCACATGTTTAGACTCCAAAGTTGCTTCGGTGTCACTGAGTTTTACAAATAGGTAGCTCCGAAATGCTTCCTATAGAAAACTAAAACTAAGTTCTTAACTCATTCTTTTTGCAAAAATTCTGCACTTTGTGATGCTCATCTACCCTATCTCATCTACAACTATTCACAGGGTCAGCTCTCATGTTGTTGTGCAGAATGTCTGATCAAAGTGATAGTCATAACAAGTCATAGGAGCAGATGGACTTGAGTGAGGGCACTAGTCCCTCTGGAAGCTATGATGAAGGTAGCAGGAGCACACCAAGCAATCTGCCTAAGGCTCAGACTAGGCAGAGGAAGAAGAAAACTTCGGACTCGAGGATGAAGACTTTGAGATTGAGGAAGCCAGCTCAAAGAAGAAAGTGCTAAAGAAAGAATATGGTGATGCTGCTTCCACCAAGCCAGGACAGCACAAGAAGGCACCTGCCAGGAGATTGCCTATGTCTAAGGCCAGGGGAACAACACAAGAGACCATGACATTCACTATTGAGCAAAAATCAGGTGAACAAGGCAAGAAGAGGGTCAGGAAATCCACTGCTAGAGTGCTTGGAAATTCTTCCATGAGGAGAGACTCTTCTAGTGAGGAGGATGAAGAAGAAGAGGTTGCTGCTGAAGCACCTCCTGCTAAGTCACAGAAGCTGATGGGTGATGCCATCAAGTCTGGGGCAGCTCCTTCAAAGCCCAAGACAACCCCCCAAAGCTCCAGCTCAAGCCTCCAAGACAGCTCCAAAGAGAAGCACCAGGTACATACCAGCTGCAGAAAAGAACAAGGCCCCAGTGCCTGAAGTTGAGGAAGAAGATGCTGAAGCCCAAGTGCTTAGGAAGCTCAAACCAAAAATTCCAGACCATGATGACAATCATCCAGTGGCTGAGAATGTGAAGGAAAGAAAAGATGCAGGTCTCAGACTGTGGAGACAAGCTGATCCATATGTAGTAAGGAGAAGGACAGTTGTGGATTACAAATTCCACACCAAGGAACAACAAGATTTCTATGAAACAGTTCTACTTGACAAGAAACCCATTGTCAGTGACATGAAGTGGGTTGACAGGAAGTACACTGATGCTAATGAAGACCACTTCCCAGGAGTGCATGAGAGCTTCAAGCTCAATGGAGTTGACAAATTTGTGGGTCAGAAGTTGACCAAGTGGAATGATGAGCTCATAATGCAATTCTACTCAACAGCTCATTTTTATCCAGATGGGAAGATTGTGTGGATGACTGAGGGAACAAGATACTAGTCAATAGTGGATGAGTGGTCAAAGCTTATCAAGTCACCCAAGGAGCATGAGAAGGATATTGATGTCTATGCTGAAAAGAAGAAAGATCACAACTATATGGCAAACGTGTACAAGGAAATACCTAACAAAGCTTTGGAGACTCACAAGCTTGGGTCAGTGTACTACTTGATGTCTGGTCTGGCCACTATGAACACTATATTGAGGCACACTTTGTTGCCCAAATCAGGAGATCACAGGATGATCAAAAGCCATTCATCAATCTTCTTCAGATGTTTGATTTGTCACAGAAGTTTAAAGTCATTAGCCTAATTGTAGAGACAATCAAGAGGGCAGCTGCTGACCAGAAGAGGCCATGTGGGTATGCACCACACATTCAAATGTTGATAAATTCCAAGATGCCCAAGGGAGTTTACTTGTTGGACAAAGAGCATCTACCTTTGCAGCCAGACTTTGAGGACAACACTGTTGTCATGACAGCTGAGGATCCAACTTCCCTAGAGGCACAAGAAAAGAGACAAAAAGCCAAAGCAGAGAAAGCAACAAAGATGCCTAGTGCTGTAGAAGCTTCAAAAGTATTCCTCAAGTAAAAGCAAGACCAGCTTGGATTTCTGATTCAATCTACCTTGAGGACTGAGAAAGGACTGGCCACCCTGACTCAGAATCAGGAGAGCTTGGAGAGGATCATTGAAACCAAATTCTATGATCTTGACTTGAAGGTGACTGAGATTCAGACAGCAGTTGAAGAGCTCCAGGAAGAAGCAGGAGAGGAAGGGCAAAGCAACTACACAGGTATTCCATAGAGTGCCTAGAGGATAGAGGTCTGCAGCAGTGCCAGTGCCAGACACAAGAGCAACAACTTCAACACCTGCAGCCACAACTCCCACAGCTCTAGTTGCCCCTCCAGTGGCAACTCCACAAGCTCCAACATCTTCTGATGCTTTTGTCCTTGGAGTCATCTCAACACCTCCTTCCGAAGATCAAGCCTAGAGAGATGCATATCACTATGCATTTTCAAGCTTTTTGGTAACTTGTTGCCAAAGCGGGAGAAAGTGTATAGATCATAGGCTTCGGAGAGAGGGAGATTTGCTTCTTTTTGCTACTCATTTGCTTTGTTTGCTTGTGTGAGATACTTTATGTCTGTGTGTGTAAGATATTTTATATGATCATGTGCTTGATCATACTATGCTTAATTCTTGTGCTTGAATGGTGACATTATCTATCTCTTGTATGATCATTCACTTTGCCTTGGTGATGAGTGCTTGTTCTTATTTCTTATCATTTTGAGCGCTCCACCAAGATGTATGTGACATGGAAGAGTAACCCATGATCCTATTTATTTGTGCATTTGCATTCAAAAGCAAATCTTAAATAATGCACAAATTTAGGGGAGCTCTTACTTATCACATACTTCTCAAAGCGACGATGTATTTCATTCTTATTATCATTTGTCAAAGCTTTGATATATATGTTAATTACCAAAAAGGGGGAGATTGAAAGTGCAACTAATCCCTGGGTGGTTTTGGTAATTCTTAACAATTAGTTCATTGAAGTAATGCTCTTTCAAGGTGATCATTTCATAAAGTTCAATGATTGGCATGGCATGGACTAGAGATGTGGACCCCTCAAAATGCTAAGAACACATATTGGCAACAAGCTCAAGACTCTACATTTTCATTTTAGTGATCCAAGACCACATTGAGTCCATAGGAAAGCCAATACTATTAAAAGGAGATGAGGTGTTGCTTAATGGCTTACTTGCTCAAAATGCTTAGTGATATGCTCCAAAACCCTCAACCACTTTCTCATTTCCACATTTGTCCTAAACCTAAAAGTTAAATTCGGCCCCACCGATTTGATCTATCCGGCGCCACCGAGTTTCATTTGACATAGCCACTAGCACAAACCCTAGTCACTTCGGTCTCAACGATAGGGATTTTGGTCTCACCGAGATGGGATTGCAAACTCCCTGTTTCCTTTTTGTAACATTTTGCTCACACAGCAATGAGCGAATCAGTCCCACCGAGTCTGCAATGCAAACTCCCTGTTTCCTTTTCGTAACACTTCAGTTCCACCGAAGTGAGCGAATCGGTCCCATCGAGTTTGCCTGACCAACTCTGTATGTGCCTATTGCTGAAATCGGTCCCACCGAGTTTATGCGATCGGTCACACCGAGATTATATTATGCCCTAACCTAGCATACCTGTCTCCCCGAGATGACTATGTCTGTCCCACCAAAAAGCCTAACGTTCATATTTTGACCTAAATCGGTCTGACTGAGTTTTACCACTCGGTCTCACCGAGTTCGGGAATCTGTGTGTAACGATTAGATTTTGTGTGGAGGCTATATATACCCCTCCACCCATTCTTCATTCGTGAGGAGAGCCATCAGAACGTGCCTACACTTCCAGCATTCATTTTCTGAGAGAGAACCACCTACTCATGTGTTGAGGCCAAGATATCCCAATCCAACCACAAGAATCTTGATCTCTAGCCTTCCCCAAGTTGCTTTCCACTCAAATCATCTTTCCACCATAGCCAAATCTGTGTGAGAGAGTTGAGTGTTGGGGAGACTATCATTTGAAGCACAAGAGCAAGGAGTTCATCATCAACACACCATCTATTACCTTTTGGAGAATGGTGTCTCCTAGATTGGTTAGGTGTCACTTGGGAGCCTCCATCAAGATTGTGGATTTGAACCAAGGAGTTTGTAAGGGCAAGGAGATCGCCTACTTCGTGAAGATCTACCCTAGTGAGGCAAGTCTTTCATGGGCGATGGCCATGGTGGGATAGACAAGGTTGCTTCTTCGTGGACCCTTCATGGGTGGAGCCCTCCATGGACTTGGGCAACCGTTACCCTTCGTGGGTTGAAGTCTCCATCAACGTGGACGTACAATAGCACCACCTATCGGAACCACGCCAAAAATCTCCATGTCAACATTGCGTTTGCTCCCTCCAAACTCCTCCCATTTACTTTCTTGCAAGTTGCATGCTTTACTTTCTGCTGCCCATATACTCTTTGCATGCTTGCTTGAATTGTATTGAGATTGCTTGACTTGTGCTAAGTTGCTAAAATCTTCCAAGAACTAAAATTGGGAACAGGTTAATTTTTTATTTGGTCAAATAGTCTAATCACCCCCCTCTAGACATACTTTCGATCCTACAGAAAGTTATGTTCGGACACCAGAAAAGTTTCGGAGAGGGTCGGACATTTTTTGGAGTACCGAGGGGTTACCGGAACCCATCGGGTAAGTGTTGGTCCAACATGGGCCTAAGGGAGAGAGAGGGAAGCCCATGGGGGGTGGACGCACGCCCCCTCCTAGGGAGTCCGAATAGGACAAGGAGGAGGGGGCGGCGCCCCTTCCCTTTCCCTCTCCCTCTCCTTCCTATTCCCTCCGGTGAAAAAAAGGTAGAAGGGGGGTTGAATCCTACTTGGACTAGGAGTACAAGTAGGACTCCCCCATGGTGCGCCCCTCCTGGCCGCTGGCCTCTCTTCCCCCCCTCCGTTATATACATGGGCATGAGGCACCCCAAAGGCAGATCAATTGTTCTCTTTGTCGTGTGCGGTGCCCCCTCCACAGTTTACTCCTCCGGTCATAGCATCGTAGTGCTTAGGTGAAGCCCTGTGCGGATCACATCATCAACACTGTCACCACACCATCGTGCTGACAAAACTCTCCCTCGACCCTCTACTGGATCAAGAGTTCGAGGGACATCATCGAGCTGAACGTGTGCTGAACACGGAGGTGCCGTACGTTCGGTACTTGGATCGGTTGGATCGTGAAGACGTTCGACTATATCAACCACGTTAACTAACGCTTCCGCTTTCGGTCTACTAGGGTACGTGGACTCACTCTCCCCCTCTCATTGCTATGCATCTCCTAGATAGATCTTGCATGATCGTAGGAATTTTTTTGAAATTGCATGCTATGTTCCCCAACAGTGGCACCAGAGCCAGGTTTATGCATAGATGATATGCACAAGTAGAACACAAAGAGTTGTGGGCCATAATAGTCATACTGCTTACCACCAATGTCTTACTTTGATTCGGCGGTATTGTTGGATGAAGTGGCCCGGACCGACATTACATGACCGCGTTCTTGAGACTGGTTCTACCGATGTGCTTTGCACACAGGTGGCTGGCGGGTGTCTGTTTCTCCAACTTTAGTTGAATCGAGTTTGACTATGGCCGGTCCTTGTTAAAGGTTAGAACAACACACTTGATGAAAAATCATTGTGGTTTTGATGCGTAGGTAAGAATGGTTCTTGCTAGAAGCCCGTAGCAGCCACATAAAACTTGTAACAACAAAATAGAGGACGTCTAACTTGTTTTTGCAGGGCTTGTTGTGATGTGATATGGTCAAGACATGATTTGATATATATTATTGTATGAGATGATCATGTTTTGTAACAAAGTTATTAGCAACTGGCAGGAACCATATGGTTGTCGCTTTATTGTATGAAATTCAATCGCCATGTAGTTGCTTTACTTTATCACTAAGCGGCAGCGATAGTCGTAGAAGCAATAGTTGGCAAGACGACAATGATGCTACGATGGAGATCAAGGTGTCAACAGGTGACAATGGAGATCATGACGGTGCTTTGGAGATGGAGATAAAAGGCACAAGATGATGATGGTCATATCATGTCACATATTTTGATTGCATGTGATGTTTATCTTTTATGCACCTTATTTTGCTTAGTACGGTGGTACCATTATAAGATGATCCCTCACTAAATTTCAAGGTATAAGTGTTCTCCTTGAGTATGCACCGTTGCTACAGTTCGTCATGCCGAGACACCATGTGATGATCGGGTGTGATAAGCTCTACATTCACATACAATGGGTGCAGGCTAGTTTTGCACATGCAGAATACTCGGGTTAAACTTGACGAGCCTAGCATATGCAGATATGGCATTGGAACACTAGAGACCAAAAGGTAGAACATGAATCATATAGTAGATATGATCAACATAGTGATGTTCACCATTGTAGCCTACTCCATCTCACGTGATGATCAGACATGGTTTAGTTGATTTTGATCACGTATCATTTAGATGACTGGAGGGATGTCTATCTAAGTGGGAGTTCTTAAGTAATATGATTAATTGACTTTAATTTATCATGAAACATTAGTCCTGATAGTATTTGCAAATTATGTTGTAGATCAATAGCTCGCGTTATAGCTCCCTTATGTTTTAGTATCTTCCTAGAGAAAACTAAGTTGAAAGATGATAGTAGCAATGATGCAGACTAGGTCCGTGATATGAGGTTTATCCTTATTGCTGCACAGAAGAATTATGTCCTTGATGCACCGCTAGGTGATAGACCTATTGCAGGAGCAGATGCAGACATTATGAACGTTTGGCTAGCTCTATATGATGACTACTTGATAGTTTCAGTGCACCATGCTTTACGGCTTAGAACCGGGACTTCAAAAAATGTTTTGAACCCTACGGAGCATATGAGATGTTCCAAGAGCTGGAATTAGTATTACAGACTCATGCCCGTGTTGAGAGGTATGATACCTCTGACAAGTACTTCGCCTAAGAGATGGAGGAGAATAGCTCAGCTAGTGGGCATGTGCTCAGAATGTCTGGGTACTACAATCTCTTGAATCAAGTGGGAGTTAATCTTTCAGATAAGATAGTGATTGACAGAGTTCTCTAGTCACCATCACCAATTACTGGAACTTCATGATGAACTATAATATGCAAGGGATGACAAAAGCGATTCCCGAGCTCTTCGTGATGCTGAAATCGACGAAGGTAGAAATCAAGAAAAAGCATCAAGTGTTGATGATTAAACAAGATCACTAGTTTCAAGAAAAGGGCAAAGGGAAAGAAAGGGAACTTCAAGAAGAATGGCAAGCAAGTTGTCACTCCCGTGAAGAATCCCAAAGCTGGACCTAAGCCTGCAACTGAGTTCTTCTACTATAAAGGAAATGGTCACTGGAAGCGGAACTACCCCAAATATTTGGTGGATAAGAAGGATGGCAAAGTGAACAAAGGTATATTTGATATACATGTTATTGATGCGTACCTTACTAGTGCTCGTAGTAACCCCTGGGTATTTGATACTTGTTCAGTTGCTAAGATTAGTAAATCGAAACAGGAGTTGCAGAATAAATAGAGACTAGTTGAGGGTGAAGTGACGATGTATGTTGGAAGTAGTTCCAAGATTGATATGATCATCATCACACACTCCCTATACTTTCGGGATTAGTGTTGAACCTAAATAAATGTTATTTGGTGTTTGCGTTAAGCACGAATATGATTAGATAATGTTTATTGCAATACGGCTATTCATTTAAGGCAGAGAATAATTGTTATTCTGCTTACATGAATAAAACCTTCTATGGTCATACACCCAATGTTGATGGTTTATTGAATCTCGATCGTAGTGATACACATATTCATAATATTGATGCCAAAAGATGCAAAGTTGATAATGGTAGCACACCATACTTGTGGCACTGCCGTTTAGGTCATACTGGTGTAAAGCGCATGAAGAAACTCCATGCTGATGGGCTTTTAGAATCACTTGATTATCACTTGATACTTGCGAACCATGCCTCATGGCAAGATGACTAAAACTCCGTTCTTCAGAAAAATGGAACAAGCTAATGACTTATTGGAAATAATACATAGAGATGTATGCGGTCCGATAAGTATTGAGGCTCGTGGCGGGTATCGTTATTTTTTGACCTTCCCAGATGATTTGAGCAGATATGAGTATATCTACTTAATGGAACACAAGTCTAAAACATTTGAAAAGTTCAAAGAATTTCAGAGTGAAGTGGAGAATCATCGTAACAAGAAAATAAAGTTTCTATGATCTAATCGTGGAGGTGAATATTTGAGTTACGAGTTTGGCCTTCATTTAAAACAATGTGGAATAGTTTCACAACTCACGCCACCTGGAACACCATAGTGTAATGGTGTGTCCGAACATCGTAACCACACTTTATTAGATACCGTGTGATCTATGATGTCTCTTACCGATTTACCACTATTGTTTTGGGGATATGCATTAGAGACAGCTGCATTCATGTTAAACAGGGAACCGTCAAAATCCATTGAGACAACACCATATGAACTATGGTTTGGCTACAAACTTAAGCTGTCGTTCTTAAAATTTGAGGATGCGATGCTTATGTCAAAAGGCTTCAGCCTGATAAACTCGAACCCAAATTGGAGAAGTGCGTCTTCATAGGATACCCTAAGGAGACAATTGGGTACACCTTCTACCACAAGTCCGAAGGCAAGATTTTTGTTGCTAAGAACGGAACATTTCTAAAGAAGGAGTTTCTCTCGAAAGAAGCGAGTGGGAGGAAAGTAGAACTTGATGAGGTAATTGTACCTCCTCTCAATTTGGAAAGTAGCTCATCTGATAAATTTGTTCCCGTGATGCCTGCACCAACTAGAGAGGAAGCTAAAGATAAATATCATGAAACTACAGATCAAGTTGCTACAGAACCTCGTAGGTCTGGCAGAGCACGATCCACACCAGATTGGTACGGTAATCCTATTCTGGAGATCATGTTACTTGACCATGATGAACCTACAAACTATGAAGAAGCTATGATGAGACCAGATTCCGATAAATGGCTTGAGGCCATGAAATCTGAGATAGGATCCATGTATGAGAACAAAGTGTCGACTTTGGTGGATCAGCCCGATGATCGGCAACCCATAGAGAATAAATGGATCTTCAAGAAGAAGACTGGCGCAGATGGTAATGGTACTGTCTATAAAGCTCGACTTGTTGCAAAGGGTTTTTCGACAAGTTCAAGGAGTTGACTACGATGAGACGTTCTCACCCGTAGCGATGCTTAAGTCTGTCCGAATCATGTTAGCAATTGTCGCATTTTATGATTATGAAATCTGGCAAATGGATGTCAAAACTGCATTCCTTAATGGATTTCTTAAAAAAGAGTTGTATATGATGCAACCAAATGGTTTTGTCGATCCTAAAGGTGCTAATAAAGTCTGCAAGCTTGTCACGCCCAATATGCGACCCTATCCTAAAGGAACTCGAAGGTCCCACCAAGGATAGACCCGCATATTGAAACGCTTTTGCAAGGTGGATATCATTACATCAACATTACATAATAGATGGGGATACATACCTAAGGCATACAATGCCACACGAATACAACATCACCACAATACATAAGAGCATCACCCGACTACGGATGAAACACAAATAGAAACTCAAACGACATCCACCCTGCTAGCCCAGGCTGCCGACCTGGAACCTATCCCCTGATCGAAGAAGAAGCAGAAGCAGAACTCCAAAACAAGCAAACATCGCTCTCGCGTCATGATCATCGCATAACCTGTACCTGCAACTGTTGTTGTAGTAATCTGTGAGCCACGAGGACTCAGCAATCCCATTACCATGGGTATCAAGACTAGCAAAGCTTAAAGGGAATGGAAGGGGTAAAGTGGTGAGGCTGCAGCAGCGACTAAGCATGATCTGGTGGCTAACATACGCAAATAAGAGCGAGAAGAGAGCAAAAGGAACGGTCGTGAAGCTAGCAATGATCAAGAAGTGATCCTGAACTCCTACTTATGTCAAACATAACCCAAAGACCGTGTTCACTTCCCGGACTCCGCCGAAAAGAGACCATCACGGCTACACACGCGGTTGATGCGTTTTAATTCGGATCAGGTGTCAAGTTATCTACAACCGGACATTAACAAATTCCCATCTGCCTATAACCGCATGCACGGCTTTCGAAAGATTATACCCTGCAGGGGTGTCCCAACTTAGCCCATGATAAGCTCTCGCGATCAACGAAGGATATACCTTCTCCTAGGAAGACCCGATCAGACTCGAAATCCCGGTTTACAAGACATTTCGACAATGGTAAAACAAGACCAGCAAAGCCTCCCGATGCGCCGACAAATCCCGATACGAGCTGCACATATCTCGTTCTCAGGGCAACACCGGATGAGACTAGCTACGAGTAAAACCAACCCTCAAGTTGCCCCGAGGTGGCCCCGCAGGCAGCTCAGTTCGGACCAACACTTAGACAAGCACTGGCCCGGAGGGGCTAAAATAAAGATGACCCTCGGGTTGGCCGACCCAAGGGAAGGGTATAGGTGATGGTGAGGCAAAAGGTAAAACCAAGGTTGGGCCTTGCTGGAGGAGTTTTATTCAAAGCAAACTGTCAAGGGGGTCCCATAAATCACCCGACCGCGTAAGTAATGCAAAATCCGGGAACATAACACCGGTATGACGGAAACTAGGGCGGCAAGAGTGTAACAAAACACCTGGCATAAGGCCGAGTCTTCCACCCTTTACCAAGTATATAGATGCATTAATTAAATAAGAGATATTGTGATATCCCAACCAAAATCCTGTCCACCATGGAGAAATCTTCAACTTCACCTGCAACTAACAACGCTATAAGAGGGGCTGAGCAAAGCGGTAACATAGCCAAGCAATGGTTTGCTAGGAATAGTGTCAAAGGTTAGAGGTTCATGGCAATTTGGGAGGCTTGATGAGCAAAAGATAGGTAACGCAGCAAAGCGATAGAACGAAGCAACTAGCATAGCAATGATAGTAGTGAGATCCAGGGTAGCGGTCATCTTTCCTGAAATCCCGCAAGGAAGAAGAACGAGTCCATGAAGAAGACGAACGGATGAAACCGAACCAAGCGTAGACGAACGAATCCTCACGATCGCAACGAAACAGGAACTATCGAGAAGAAACACACAACATAGTAAACACACCACACATGAACAAGGCATGATGCACAACAATCATGATGCATGGCAAGACTACATGAAGCTACTCATGGCAAGAGATGATGCAAACAAGAGCACCACATCAAGGCAAGTTTAAACGAGGCCGGGAACAACATATAACAATTTCGGTAAGTCCTCATATGCATATTTCGAAATTGGTCCAGATCTGAATAAACCTTATGTTCAAGTTGTTCAACAGCAAGTTAAGATGCAACAAGATGATCTACACGAAACTCTAGTCAAGTTACATATGAAGTTCATTTAGTTTGGAGCTACGGCTTAGAAGATATGAGCAAAACAAGTTAAACATGGCATTGATGCAAAATGCACCCAAACATCAAGCAAACACACCAAAACAAGGATGCAACATGATAATATGAAACTACATGCAATTCTAAGCAAGTTTCATATAGAGCACACTCAAAACGGAGCAACGGTCCAACACACACACATGAAACAAGTTTAAAGCAACAATCTGTTCAAAACAACAACTAGGCATATTGCAAGCATCAAAACAACATGCTACATCATCTCAACAAGAAAACAAAAGGCATGGGCATGATGTACAGGTAAAGCACAACAAAATATGAACACTGAGCTATCTCCAGAAATCACTAGAACATGCTCAAACACACATGGTAAGATTGCAAGTAATAACAATTCAGACTTTGCAGAAAATAACATCAGGTTGCAATATTTAGAGCTATCAAACAACATGTTACAGGAACTTATCATGGCAAACAAAGGCATGGCATGAATCTACTAAATGCATAGAACAAGAGTCCCTTACTAACCATGAGCCAAAAAGGATCAGAAAATATGATGGCACCCATGTAAACATAGCAAGTTATAATACAGATTCAAACATGGCAGAAACAGAATTATGAAGACATGTTGGTGAGCTTGTGCAACTCACTACAGAGCAAAACATGGCATGGTAAGGCAACCAACAGTAAGAAGACATGTTTGTGAAGCTAAGTATGACAATAACAAGCCCATAGCATGCAAGGATCAACTACAACAACCTTGGCAAAATTGAATAACATGTAAACAATCTACCAGGAAACATTTTGAAGCAAAAGTAGAGCACGAAAATGACATGCTAGACTACTCCATAATTGCAAACAAGGGCACGAATGGATAGACAATAACCATATGTTCAAAACACCCTTACTGAAGTATCTCAAAATATGCATGGATCTCTCTGTAGCATCATGTTTACATGGCATCAAAATAACAGCAGAACAGGGTCTGAAATCAGCAATATCACGAAGCCTAGTTTACATGCTTGTGCTAGTCACCACATTGATCACAAAAATACATGGTAAGCACCTCTGTAAAGAAGACATGGCATAGATCAAAACACATGTAGACATCAACCTCATAGGATGCACACATCAATCATGGCAAAAATGACAAAAGTGCATGTTCTGTTAACAGACAGTAGACAACATCATGAAGCACCCTTACAACGATGATTCAGTCATCAAGATGAGCTCAAATCAAAATGATGCAATGGAATAAAATGATGTACTCGTTGAGACAAACAATTTGACATATTACACGCACGAAACGGACCAGTATGCAGCAAGTTATGATATGTTGAACAGGGCATGAAAATAATATAATTTCGGGACAGCAGATTTCTGGGAAAAAAACAGGGAGGTGCAAGATCACTAAATTGCGCACGGGGCGAGGGTTTGCGGGCGGCTCACCATGGGCTCGGTCCAGGTCAGAGGAGGAGCGGGCTGGGGAGGCCGCCGGGTCTACGGGGCCGGGGGAGGAGGCCCACCCAGTCGGCTGCGCTGGAGGCACGTCGTCCTCCTCCTGATCCCGCCTGGATCGGGGAAGGAGAGGCGGCGCGACTGAGCCACGGCGGGGCGGTGGCTTGCGGGCGAGGGAGGGTCGGAGGGGAACGGGGCCCTCCAGATCCGGGCGGCGGACGGCGAGCTGGGACACCGGCGGCGGAGGCTGGAGCGGGGCGCGGGAGGCCGGGAGACGCGGGGCGGAGGGCGCGGCCTCCGGCGAAGTCGGC
>NC_041393.1:380767277-380774017 GCF_002162155.2 Triticum dicoccoides
GTCCATATATAGGCAGGGATGGCTAGGGTTTGGGTTTAGGGGGGTTTTGAGGCCGTTTCGGAGCCTCCGATCACGATCTGACGATCAGGAACGGAGGGGGGGGGGTTTAGGTGGGCTGAGAAGAGGGGTTGGGCTAAGTGGAGAGAAGAGAGAGAGAGGCCCGGCGGCAGTTTTGAAGACCGAAACATCCGACGAAGGTACCGACAACGGTACCGCTATATTTAACGGTTGGGCTGCAAAGAGAGAGGAGCTTTACGGTTACCCGGTTAACCGTTGGAGTACCAAACGACCTCCAAATGGCACGAAACTTGACAGGCGGTCTACCGGTGCTATACCAAGGCCGCTTGGCAAACCTCGGGCCATTCCGAGAAAGTTTAACACCCGCACACAACAGGAGACAAAAGGGGAATGCCGGAGGACATAGGAGTGCCGGATTGCAAAACGGACAACGGGGAAAATGCTCGGATGCATGAGACGAACACGTATGCAAAATGATATGCACATGATGACATGATAAAATGCAACACGCAAGCAATTGACATGGCAACGATAGCGAATAACTGGCGGACACCTGGCGCATCGAATCTGGGGCATTACAACACTCCTCCACTAACAAGAGATATCATCCCGAGATCTTAGGACCGAGACGGAAGAGAAAAGGGATGAGGTGAAGCACGAACTCAAGAGAAGGAGCAAAGAATCGAGAGAACTCGAGAAGAAGAGAGGAATGACGAGAATGACGAGAATCGAAAGCTCACGGAATCAGATAGACTATGAAACCACTCCGGTTCGAACGAGATAAGAAACGAATAATACTAAAAGGATTTAGGCAGCACTCCGGCTGAACAAGGAAAGAATAGAACACGAACTTCACAAGATGGAATGACACTTGATGAATACATGACACAAAACCTCCGGAAGAATTGAAAGAATGGAATGAAATGAACTTAGAAGGAGGGGTTGTACGAAGTTGTTGAGGAAATCAACAACGAAAGAATAAGCTTGTTGTGGACTTATGGATAACATCTCAAAATCATAAGGTGATAACCGGCCACAAATGGAAAAGGTAGAATAGCTGAGAGGAATAAAGAAATGCAAAACTCCACTTCAGAAGAAATTGAAGAATTAATTGCACTTCGAGATGCGAGAAGCAACGAATACTTGAACTCCACCGACAAAATCTTGAAGAACTCTTGAAAAATGAATTAAATCATGAAGAACCACCATGAAGAACTCTGATGACAAAAGGATGACGAGATAAAATGAAGGATGAAAGAATAATATGAGCCTTGCGCTGATTTAGATGGAGGTTCCGACGAAATGACCGAGGAAATTTGGACTCCGGAAAAGAAAAAGATGAAAACACTTGGAACTAGAATTTATTCATTAAGAACAAACTCCGAAGAAAAGGATTGAATCACCTCGAGGAAATAAGAATAAGATTTATTGTATGCTTATCCTTCATCAAATTAAATTGATGACAAGCAATGGATTTTTCATACTACTTATTCTTCTTGAAAAGGATTAATGGGGAACCATAGCACAAAACTTGAGAAATTCTTCATGAACCACCGGGAAGAATTAGAAGAACCAATAAGCTAGAGGGGATTTAGATGCACGAGGACAAAGAGATCATGAGCTGATTAAAGAACACTTGAAGGAAGCATCGGAATAATAGAGAACGATAACTGGAACGATGGCCTCCGGATGATCGAGACGGAAAACAACTCCTGAAATACTCCGGATGGATGAAAAGAATATCTGACAAACTGAAATAATTTAGAGGGTAACAAGAAGCTAGAACCACGAATCTTCGAGAGAACGGGCAAGATTTAGAGGAAAGACTCTTCTTCGGTCTTCAACTGATGACGGGAAAAACACCACCAAAATTACTGAGATACTCCGAGAGAATGAAAAACAGGAAGTGTTGAACCAAAGATGAAAAGAATTTGAAAGCGAACTTGGAGATGGCATCTGACTGATGAAATTCATTCTTACGTCAAACTTTGAAAAGAATTTGGGAATAACTCCGGGGAAATTTGAAGAGTCAGGTAAGATCCTGGGAAAAGACCTGTGGGTTAGGGCCCACTAAAAGAAACACCATTGAAAAGGGATGTTGAAGAGGCAGATGATGCACCGGAATGATTGAAATATTTGACTGAGGTGACAACCTCGAATTAATTGGAACACAGACGAATCTCCTGAGATGTCTTGAACACTCTGGAAGGATAAACTGGCGAAAGACGAACGAGAAGGGAAAACACTTGATCCAAGGAAAAGAATGTGATCAACTCGAAAAACTTGAATTGAGTCCACCAGAGAAGAAAAGAGATGAAGAATGTCCGCCGAGACGAGAATTCACCGGTTGAGATAATTGAGGGAACCTGAAGAGGCTCCGCACGAATGGAATTGATGCTCGACAGACACTCAAACTCCGGGAATAAAAGGGTGGGACGGCGGGAAAACAAATGAAACTTGGAAGGGGAAACCGACGAATAACTTGAAGAGAAGACATCGGTTGAAAGAAAGCAAAGGCTTCACACAAGTAGGATGGATACTCGATTACGGACTCCGGTTCCGAGAAGAAGAAGGGTGGGCGGGTGGGAAAGAAAACAACTGAGGATTGAACTCAAAGATGAAGAGGCTCAAGTCAGCTTGACGAGAAATGCACCGGATCAAAAGAGCTGAGAACCAACGATCAAAAAACCAACTGCGTGATCCTAAAGAAAATTTGAAGGGGAAGAGAAGTAATTCAAAACACCTACGTCAAGATTTCTCACCAGAGCGACGAAGGGTCTAAGGAGTAAAAAGAATTCCTACTCTCCGATATAACTAGACTCCGAAAACAGTTTTCTTCTAGACTCAACAACAACCAAACTACACGATCAATCAAGGGGGCTCCTAGGGTTGGTCGAGGCTCTGATACCAACTTGTCACGCCCAATATGCGACCCTATCCTAAAGGGACTCAAAGGTCCCACCAAGGATAGACCCGCATATTGAAACGCTTTTGCAAGGTGGATATCATTACATCAACATTACATAATAGATGGGGATACATACATAAGGCATACAATGCCACACGAATACAACATCACCACAATACATAAGAGCATCACCCGACTACGGATGAAACACAAATAGAAACTCAAATGACATCCACCCTGCTAGCCCAGGCTGCCGACCTGGAACCTATCCCCTGATCGAAGAAGAAGCAGAAGCAGAACTCCAAAACAAGCAAACATCGCTCTCGCGTCATGATCATCGCATAACCTGTACCTACAACTGTTGTTGTAGTAATCTGTGACCCATGAGGACTCAGCAATCCCATTACCATGGGTATCAAGACTAGCAAAGCTTAAAGGGAATGGAAGGGGTAAAGTGGTGAGGCTGCAGCAGCGACTAAGCATGATCTGGTGGCTAACATACGCAAATAAGAGCGAGAAGAGAGCAAAAGGAACGGTCGTGAAGCTAGCAATGATCAAGAAGTGATCCTGAACTCCTACTTACGTCAAACATAACCCAAAGACCGTGTGCACTTCCCGGACTCTGCCGAAAATAGACCATCACGGCTACACACGCGGTTGATGCGTTTTAATTCGGATCAGGTGTCAAGTTATCTAGAACCGGACATTAACAAATTCCCATCTGCCTATAACCGCAGGCACGGCTTTCGAAAGATTATACCCTCCAGGGGTGTCCCAACTTAGCCCATGATAAGCTCTCGCGATCAACGAAGGATATACCTTCTCCCAGGAAGACCCTATCAGACTCGGAATCTCGGTTTACAAGACATTTCGACAATGGTAAAACAAGACCAGCAAAGCCGCCCGATGCACCGACAAATCCCGATAGGAGCTGCACATATCTCGTTCTTAGGGAAACACCGGATGATACTAGCTACGAGTAAAACCAACCCTCAAGTTGCCCCGAGGTGGCCCCGCAGGCAGCTCAGTTCGGACCAACACTTAGACAAGCACTGGCCCGGGGGGGCTAAAATAAAGATGACCCTCGGGTTGGCCGACCCAAGGGAAGGGTATAGGTGGTGATGAGGCAAAAGGTAAAACCAAGGTTGGGCCTTGCTGGAGGAGTTTTATTCAAAGCAAACTGTCAAGGGGGTCCCATAAATCACCCGACCGCGTAAGGAACGCAAAATCCGGGAACATAACACCGGTATGACGGAAACTAGGGTGGCAAGAGTGTAACAAAACACCTGGCATAAGGCCGAGTCTTCCACCCTTTACCAAGTGTATAGATGCATTAATTAAATAAGAGATATTGTGATATCCCAACCAAAATCCTGTTCACCATGGAGAAATCTTCAACTTCACCTGCAACTAACAACGCTATAAGAGGGGCTGAGCAAAGCGGTAACATAGCCAAGCAATGGTTTGCTAGGAATAGTGTCAAAGGTTAGAGGTTCATGGCAATTTGGGAGGCTTGATGAGCAAAAGATAGGTAACGCAGCAAAGCGATAGAACGAAGCAACTAGCATAGCAATGATAGTAGTGAGATCCAGGGTAGCGGTCATCTTGCCTGAAATCCCGCAAGGAAGAAGAACGAGTCCATGAAGAAGACGAACTGATGAAGCCGAACCAAGCGTAGACGAACGAATCCTCACGATCGCAACGAAACAGGAACTATCGAGAAGAAACACACAACATAGTAAACACACCACACATGAGGCATGATGCACAACAAGCATGATGCATGGCAAGACTACATGAAGCTACTCATGGCAAGAGATGATGCAAACAAGAGCACCACATCAAGGCAAGTTTAAATGAGGCCGGGAACAACATATAACAATTTCGGTAAGTCCTCATATGCATATTTCGAAATTGGTCCAGATCTGAATAAACCTTATGTTCAAGTTGTTAAACAGCAAATTAAGATGCAACAAGATGATCTACACGAAATTCTAGTCAAGTTACATATGAAGTTCATTT
This sequence comes from Triticum dicoccoides, assembly GCF_002162155.2. Classification (NCBI taxonomy): domain Eukaryota; kingdom Viridiplantae; phylum Streptophyta; class Magnoliopsida; order Poales; family Poaceae; genus Triticum; species Triticum dicoccoides. The sequence continues at coordinate 380,772,226 of NC_041393.1, forward strand.
AGTTTGGAGCTACGGCCTAGAAGATATGAGCAAAACAAGTTAAACATGGCATTGATGCAAAATGCACCCAAACATCAAGCAAACACACCAAAACAAGGATGCAACATGATAATATGAAACTGCATGCAATTCTAAGCAAGTTTCATATAGAGCACACTCAAAACGGAGCAATGGTCCAACACACACACATGAAACAAGTTTAAAGCAACAATCTGTCCAAAAAAGCAACTTGGCATATTTCAAGCATCAAAACAACATGCTACAACATCTCAAAAAGAAAACAAAAGGCATGGACATGATGTACAGGTAAATCACAACAAAACATGAACACTGAGCTATCTCCAGAAATCACTAGAACATGCTCAAACACACATGGTAAGATTGCAAGTAATAACAATTCAGACTTTGCAGAAAATAACATCAGGTTGCAATGTTTAGAGCTATCAAACAACATGTTACAGGAACTTATCATGACAAACAAAGGCATGGCATGAATCTACTAAATGCATAGAACAAGAGTCCCTTACTGACCATGAGCCAAAAAGGATCAGAAAATATGATGGCACCCATGTGAACATATCAAGTTATAATACAGATTCAAACATGACAGAAACAGAATTATGAAGGCATGTTGGTGAGCTTGTGCAACTCACTACAGAGCAAAACATGGCATGGCAAGGCAACCAACAGTAAGAAGACATGTTTGTGAAGCTAAGCATGCAAGGATCAACTACAACAACCTTGGCAAAATTGAATAACATGTAAACAATCTGCCAGGAAACATTTTGAAGCAAAAGTAGAGCACGAAAATGACATGCTAGACTACTCCATAATTGCAAACAAGGGCACGAATGGATAGACAATAACCATATGTTCAAAATACCCTTACTGAAGTATCTCAAAATATGCATGGATCTCTCTGTAGCATCATGTTTACATGGCATCAAAATAACAGCAGAACAGGGTCTGAAATCAGCAATATCACGAAGCCTAGTTTACATGCTTGTGCTAGTCACCACATTGATCACAAAAATACATGTTAAGCACCTCTGTAAAGAAGACATGGAATAGATCAAAACACATGTAGACATCAACCTCATAGGATGCACACATCAATCATGGCAAAAATGACAAAAGTGCATGTTCTATTAACAGACAGTAGACAACATCATGAAGCACCCTTACAATGATGATTCAGTCATCAAGATGAGCTCAAAGGAAAATGATGCAATGGAATAAAATGATGTACTCGTTGAGACGAACAATTTGACATATTACACGCACGAAACGGACCAGTATGCAGCAAGTTATGATATGTTGAACAGGGCATGAAAATAATAGAATTTCGGGACTTAGCAGATTTCCGGGAAAAAAACAGGGAGGCGCAAGATCACTAAATTGCGCGCGGGGCGAGGGTTTGCGGGCGGCTCACCATGGGCTCGGCCCAGGTCAGAGGAGGTGCGGTCCAGGGAGGCCGCCGGGCCTACGGGGCCGGGGGAGGAGGCCCACCCAGTCGGCTGCGCTGGAGGCACGTCGTCCTCCTCCCGATCCCGCCTGGATCGGGGAAGGAGAGGCGGCGCGACTGAGCCACGGCGGGGCGGTGGCTTGCGGGCGAGGGAGGGCCGGAGGGGAACGGGGCCCTCCAGATCCGGGCGGCGGACGGCGAGCTGGGACACCGGCGGCGGAGGCTGGAGCGGGGCGCGGGAGGCCGGGAGAGGCAGGGCGAAGGACGCGGCCTCCGGCGAAGTCGGTGGGGAGGCGCTCCGGCGCGGCAGCCGAGGGCGGCGGGCGG
>NC_041393.1:380774491-380777207 GCF_002162155.2 Triticum dicoccoides
TAGAGGTAGGTGGAGGGGCTAGGGATGCCAAATTTGGAAGAGGGGATGTCCATATATAGGCAGGGATGGCTAGGGTTTTGGTTTAGGGGGGTTTTGAGGCCGTTTCGGAGCCTCCGATCACGATCCGACGATCAGGAACGGAGGGGGGGGGGTTAGGTGGGCTGAGAATAGGGGTTGGGCTGAGTGGAGAGAAGAGAGAGAGAGGCCCGACGGCAGTTTCGAAGACCGAAACATCCGACGAAGGTACCGACAACGGTACCGCTATATTTAACGGTTGGGCTGCAAAGAGAGAGGAGCTTTACGGTTACCCGGTTAACCGTTGGAGTACCAAACGACCTCCAAATGGCACGAAACTTGATAGGCGGTCTACCGGTGCTATACCAAGACCGCTTGGCAAACCTCGGGCCATTCCGAGAAAGTTTAACACCCGCACACAACAGGAGACAAAAGGGGAATGCCGGAGGACATAGGAGTGCCGGATTGCAAACCGGACAACGGGGAAAATGCTCGGATGCATGAGACGAACACGTATGCAAAATGATATGCACATGATGACATGATAAAATGCAACACGCAAGCAAATGACATGGCAACGACGGCGAATAACTGGCGGACACCTGGCGCATCGAATCCGGGGCGTTACAAAGTTCCAGTGATCCATTTATGGACTGGTGCAAGCATCTCGGAGTTGGAATATACTCTTTGATGAGGTGATCAAAGCATATAGTTTTATACAGACTTGCGGTGAAGCCTGTATTTACAAGAAAGTGAGAGGGAGCACTACAACCTTTCTGATAAGTATATGTGAATGACATATTGTTGATCAGGAATGATGTAGAATTTTCTGGAAAGCATACAGGAAAGTTTGAATGGAGTTTTTCAAAGAAAGACCTCGGTAAAGCTGCTTACATATTGGGCATCAAGATCTATTGAGATAGATCAAGACGCTTGATAAGATTTTTTCAATACATACCTTGACAAGATTTTGAAGTAGTTCAAAATGGAACAGCCAAAGAAGGAGTTCTTACCTGTGTTGCATGGTGTAAAATTGAGTAACACTCAAAACCCAACCACAACAGAAAATAGAAAGAGAATGAAAGTCATTCACTATGCCTTAGCCATAGGTTCTATAAAGTATGCTATGCTGTGTAGCAGACCTATTGTGCACCTTATCATAAGTTTGGCAAAGGTGGTACGATAGTGATCCAGGAGTGGATCACTGGACAGCGGTCAAAGTTATCCTTAGTTACCTAAGAGGACTAAGGAAATATTTCTCGGTTATGGAGGTGAAAAAGAGTTCGTCGTAAAGAGTTACGTTGATGCAAGCTTTTACACCGATCCAGATGACTCTAAGTCGCAATCTAGATACATATTGAAAGTGGGAGCAATTAGCTAGAGTAGATCCATGCAGAGCATTGTAGACATAGAAAATTTGCAAAATACATACTGCTCTGAATATGGCAGACACGTAGACTAAACTTCTCTCACAAGCAAAACATGATCACACCTTAGTACCCTCTAGGTGTTAATCACATAGCGATGCAAACTAGATTATTGACTCTAGTAAACCCTTTGGTTGTTAGTCACATGGAGATGTGAACTATGGGTGTTAATCACATACAGATGTGAACTATTGGTATTATATCACATGGAGATGTGAACTAGATTATTGACTCTGGGAGACTGAAGGAACTATGCCCTAGAGGCAATAATAAATTTGTTATTTTATATTTCCCTATATTATCATAAATATTTATTATTCACGCTAGAATTGTATTAACCGGAAATTTGATACATGTGTGGATACATAGACAAAACACCGTGTCCCTAGTATGCCTCTACTAGACTAGCTTGTTGATCAAAGATGGTTAAGTTTCCTAGCCATGGACATGAGTTGTCATTTGATAAACGGGATCACATCATTAGTGGAATGATGTGATGGACATGACCCATCCATTAGCTTAGCATAATGATCATTAAGTTTTATTGCTACTGCTTTCTTCATGACTTATACATGTTCCTCTGACTATGAGATTATGCAACTACCGAATACCGGAGGAACACCTTGTGTTCTATCAAATGTCACAACGTAACTGCGTGATTATAAAGATGCTCTACAGGTGTCTCTGAAGGTGTTTGTTGGGTTGGCATAGATCAAGAATAGGATTTGTCACTCCGTGTATCAGAGAGGTATCTCTGGGCCCTCTTGGTAATGCTCATCACTATAAGTCTTGCAAGCAATGTGACTAATGAGTTAGTTGCGGGATGCAGCATTACGGAACGAGTAAAGAGACTTGCCGGTAATGAGATTGAACTAGGCATGATGATACCGACGATCGAATCTCGGGCAAGTAACATACCGATGACAAAGGGAACAACGTATGTTGTTGTGCGGTTTGACCGAAAAAGATCTTTGTAGAACATGTAGGAGCCAATATGACATCCAGGTTCCGCTATTGGCTATTGATCGGAGATGTGTCTCGATCATGCCTACATAGTTCTCGAACCCGTAGGGTCCGCACGCTTAACGTTCGATGGCGATCTGTATTATGAGTTATATATTTTTGATAACCGAAGTTTGTTTTGAGTCCGAATGAGATCACGGACATGACGAGGAGTCTCGAAATGGTCGTGAGGTAAAGATTAATATATTGGAAGGTTATGTTTGGTCCCCCGAAAAGTTTTGGAGAGGTTCAGACATTTTTGGAGTATCGAG
>NC_041393.1:380777311-380876506 GCF_002162155.2 Triticum dicoccoides
CCGGGAGTGTTGCGCCAACATGGGCCTAAGGGAGAGAGAGGGAAGCCCGCGAGGGGTGGCCGCGCTCCCCCTCCTAGGGAGTCCGAATAGGACAAGGAGGAGGGGGCGGCACCCCCTTCCCTTTCCCTCTCCCTCTCCTTCCTATTCCTTCCGGTGAAAAAAGGTAGAAGGGGGGGGGGGGCGAATCCTACTTGGACTAGGAGTCCAAGTAGGACTCCCCCCATGGCGTGCCCTTCCTAGCCGCCGGCCTCTCTCCCCCTCCTTCATATACATGGGCAGGGGGCACCCCAAAGGTTGATCAATTGTTCTCTTTGCCGTGTGCGGTGCCCCCCTCCACAGTTTACTCCTCCGGTCATAGCGTGGTAGTGCTTAGGTGAAGCCCTGCATGGATCACATCATCAACACCGTCACCATGCCGTCATGCTGACGGAACTCTCCCTCGACCTTCTACTAGATCAATAATTCGAGGGACGTCATCGAGCTGAACGTGTGCTGAACACGGAAGTGTCATACATTCGGTACTTGGATCGGTTGGATCATCAAGACGTTTGACTACATCAACCGCGTTAACTAACGCTTCCGCTTTCGGTCTACAAGGGTACGTGGACACACTCTCCCCCTCTCGTTGCTATGCACCTCCTAGATAGATCTTGCGTGATCGTAGGATTTTTTTTGAAATTGCATGTTATGTTCCCCAACATTTCCATCTTATATCTAGGAGGCGTCTTTCCCTACGAGTCTTGTACTCAATATACACTCGCCATCGAGGCTCAATACATCGAACGCATTACGTCAATCCTCTCGCTCTATCCCTTCTATCTTGGTATCAACCTAACCAGTCCAAACCCTAGCCGTCGCCGCCACCGCCGCTTCCGCTCCGCGCTGCCCCCAGGGCAGCCGGTCTCCATGATCACCACCGGGGCCTGCGTCGCCCGTACCTAGGGTTCGTCCTCCAGTCATGTTGACCAGCTACCCTAGAGAGTCTTTTTCCTGATCCTTTGATCCGTGTTTTCTCTCTCCCACATATCATCTTATTCAGCATTTTTCTTTTTGGTTTTTTGATATAAGATCGGTTTGCGTCGCCCGCCACCGCCATTGACCCCGCGCCTATACACCAACACCGGCACGACCACCCAACCTCTTCTCTGACCCGGCCGCATTGTGCAATGCGGCGGCCTATCACGACCGTCGTTCACGCATCTGCCCGCCCCGTCGCTCTGCGCCGGCCATCACCGCCCCGCTCCGGACAAGACTGTTGCATCACCTGCCATCTCCACTGCCTCCGTATGGCCATCTCACACACAATGCTGCATTGGCCGCTCAGGCGTCGGTGTTGTGTTGGCCACTCAGGCTTAACGCTCGGGTGCCGGCATTGCGTTACCGCTCGGGTGCCAGGCGTTGGGCGTGCTCATCCGCACACCGTTCCTCGCCGATCGTCGCCGCCTTGGTCTGCTCGACCACCCCGTTTCAGTCTGCGACGCTGTCATCCTCACCAAGCAGCGCCCCCGCCCTCGTGTGCAACCAGATTGATCACATGTCCACCGCGATCCGCTCCATTTGACCCACATGACTGACCTAATTTGTCGGTTGCACGCGCATCCAAAGATCCCGTGAAGGTTGTCCCCGAATACAACGTGCCCCTCCACTGATCGAGCAATGGGCTGCCGCTGCATCGCCCTGTCGAGCCATAATGCCGCCGCCCCGTGGTTCTCCGCACGGCTGCACCGAGTCGCAAGTTGCCGCTGCATCACCCCTTTGGGTCCTAGTGCCGCGACACGTGGTCTATGCAGCCACCCCAAGGCCCTTCCAGCAGTTGCACCGACCCTCATGCCACTGATGTGTTGCCCCTTCGGGCCGTAGCGCTGTGCCACGCGTTCCACGCAGACGCACTAAGGTTTTCTCGTCGTCGCCCCGACCCGCACATTATCGTTGCGTTGCCCCTTTGGGGCATAGCGCCATGGCACCCGGTCCACTCCGCCATCCCCGCGCCTTGACTTCCGCGTGCGCCATGCTGTGCCTCCTCCCTATATGCAAGAACGCTACCGTTCGCGCCGGTCTTCGTCTCGTTGTCGTGTTCCTTGCCTACTTCAAGCATCGCCGTCGCGCTCCTAACCCAGCCGTTGTGGCCACCGCTCTTCTTTGGCACCGCTGCCGCTCGTTCACCAGAGTAGGGCCGCCCCTCCACCCCTTCATCTTCATCTAGCACTAGCTCATCGCCAGTGTCGCTGTCGTCTTCCCCGACCACTTCATCTACTTTGACTACCGCGGGCGACATCGGCCTCACGTTGATTGGCACCGCAACCGCCGTCAAGTCCTTCTCTGGTAGCCCCCTTGACATGGTGTACAACTCATGTTGGTTCCCGTCTATGCATGCCCGATGCTGGCAACACTGATGCGCGCCTTCGTCCACGACATCTCCCCAGGCCTGGCAAGCCTGATGTGGCGCCTCATCAACCTCGTCTTCATCCGTTTACGCATGCCCGGTGCTGGCAACACCGATGCGTGCCTTCATCCATGATGTGTCCCCGGGCCTGGCAAGCCTGGTGTGGCACCTCGTCAACATCGTCTTCGTCTGTACATGCATGCCCAGTGCTGGCAACATCAATGCGTGCCTTCGTCCATGATGTGTCCCCGGGCTTGGCAAACTCAATGCGATGCCTTGTCAACAATGTCTTCTTCCCGGCGAACCACTAGTTCGACACCACTACACCCATGACTAACACGGCGCCTCCTTGTGCCCGTGGCTCCACGGGGACTTCGTCGACACCGGCTACCCCGACTCGACATCGACCACGACGTTCTTCAAATGGCTATCTTGACTACAGCTACACCACCCACGCTCTCGGCTACCTCGATAATGACCCAAAGGGATATCACCTCAGTTGAGCAACACGTCGCCTTCCTCTACAGTCCACGCGTCTGCGACGTGACACCATCCACAATGCTCCCACTATGATTGCGGAGGGATATCAGCCCAATGGCTGATATTCTCACCTCTAACCATCTGCGACGCTCCTGTTGTTAGCAACGCTACCGTTATGATTGTAGGGGGTGCTAGAGATATATTAGGTATTTAGAGATTGTACGGGATTAGATATGAATTGTTGCCATCTTTTCTCTAGGAGGGGTGTTGCCCTACAGGTCTTGTACTCAATATATACTCGCCTTCGAGGCTCAATAATACATCCAACACATTACGCCAATCCTCTCCCTATATCCCTTCCAACAAACACCGGTACAACGAGCTGCTATACAAACGGTTTTAACCCCTTTCCGCGACGGTATTTTAAATCACCGCCTTGGCAGTGTGGCCGATAGGGGGGGGGTCCTTCCCACATGACCCAGAAACCGTCGGGGTTAGGCCCTCCGGTCACACACGCTGGGGAAAGTGAGCTCATGTGCGATCTGGATACCATTGCATACAATTATACATGCCCAATCATTTTCATTCGTAAGTTCATCTCACACAGTGAATACCAGAGAATAATTTCCTTCGCATGGATATCCCACATAGTGAATCCTAGACAAATGCTTCTGTTCGTCTGCACATCCCACACAGAATCTCAGAAAAATGTTTCCATTCATCTGCACATCCCACATAGTGAATCCCGGATAAATGTTTCTGTCCGTATTTACATCCCACACAGTTTTATGTACAACCTCGTGTGTGATAGGCGTAATGATTACACACACTCTCCTCCGTTAACCGTTTGCTTTATTCAACTATATCACACACGATTTGATGAAGAAAACTATATGGTATTGGGCTATCCATCGCACACACTTTTACTGCTAGAACAGTTTGTAAAGTTCCATGACCCATTTAGCATGTTTATTAGTTTACAATTAATAATTCCAGAATTATGAAAAATCACATTTCATATCGAACAACTGTTTGCCAATTTCATATCAGGCACATAAATATATTTTAACATCACAGTACGATAGCTACATGACAACGACACAATACATCATATAACTAGTTCACCTTCATCAGCACAATATTAGAAAAATATGTTCATTTCCCTAATCGACTGATGCATGATTAGCCAGGTTCGTCTTCTCCACCTCAGCTTTCAGTTCAGTAAGAACCTGTTTTGCACTAACCAACTAGGAAAGTGCCTCCTCCTTTGCCAACACCATCTTAGCAAAGTCTAAGTTAAAAAATCTGAGCCCATTCTCCACCTTCCTCCTTTTTCCCGCATCTTGAAATATTTTTCAGTGTTGACAACACTTTTTCTAAGCCTATCTCTATTCTCTTCCTCATACATGCTCCAAAGCTTTGCTAGGCACATCCTAAAAGACTGTGGCCACTCTTGATCAACCCACTCTAGGTAAGAACACTCCCGTTCATCCCATAACATTTAAAATTAAATTAGTAACTGAAAGTGTGTTATATCGACTAGAGGGGGGTGAATAGGCGATTTTTACAAACTTGGCACTTAGGAATTTCTAGGTGAAGAAATTCCTAAGCAATGACACACTAGCAGCGGAATAAGTAGTCAGGTATAATCATAACAGAGCAACAACATAGTCATCATGATGAAATGAACACAAACACAAAGTACAGATAGCGTGAAAACAGGATAAGCAGGCTGAAGACTATGTGACTGAAGAAATAGAATTGAGGAAATAGAGAAAGTCTTCAGTCAAAGTCTTCAAACAGTAATGATCAAGTTCATCAACACATGAATGAGTAAATGAAAGGGTTGAGTAAATAGAACCAGTTGGCTTGGTGAAGACAATGATTTGGTAGACCAGTTCCAACTGTTGTGATAGTTGTACTTTTGGTTGGAGCGGCTGGGTATTTAAACCTGAGGATACACAGTCCCAGACACACAGTCCTCACCATATTCTCCTTGAGCTAAAGTCACACAGACCTCGCCCAATCACTCGTGGTAAGTCTTCAGGTGACTTCCAAACCTTCATAGACTTGGTCACTCGGCGATCCACAATTCCTCTTGGATGCTCAGACCATGACGCCTAACCGTCTAGAGGATACACAGTCCTCAAAGGTAACAATTGTCAGATCCACACAGGAACAATCTCTTCAGTGATGCTCAATCACTTTGGGTTGTAGGTGTTTGGGTTTTGGGTTTTTCCTCACTTGATGATTTTCGCTCAAAGTCCTCGGAGGATGGGATGCTCTCGATGACAAGTGTCAGTTTCTCTCAGAGCAGCCAACCAGCTAGTGGTTGTAGGGGGCGGCTATTTATAGCCTAGGGAGCAGCCCGACATGATAAGACATAAATTCCCTGCAATGACATGACCATTCGGTGGGTAGATATTTTGGGACAGTTGGCGCGTGGCACACCAATGGTCGGATATTTGAGAATCAAATTCCTCGGGACTCTCATGTTCCTCACTATGTAGGCAATCCGCACTGGTGAATCCCTAACTCCTCAGTCGGAACAAATTCCTCAGAGACAAGAAGATCTTCGTCTCTGTCACTGAAGAAATTGACTGAACTGATATGAGATTTCCAATGGCTTCACTCGAAGGGATTGGGTAGGTGTAGGATTTGAGTTGAGCATCACATGGAAATCACTTTCCTTAGTATTACCTTGACCCCCCTTTAACAGTATGGTGTTTCCTATGACTTAAGAAAGAGAAAATGAAACTACAAAAACAAAAGTATTCACACTTCATAATCCTCGCATGAATATCCAAGTCTTCAAGGTCACACCAATTTCTTCACTTTCAAAGTCTTCAGGAGAACCAAGTCTTCAGCTGAAGGCATACATTTTTAGGGGTCGACTTTAATCGTAAATATCAAACTCCTCATCAACTTATAGAGCCTGTGTACACTCACAAACATATTAGTCCCTTAACCTATAAGTCTTTAATACACCAAAATCACTAAGGGGCACTAGATGCACTTACAGTCTCCCCCTTCTTGGTGATTGATGACAAATAGGATAAGTTTTCAACGGGGATAATAATATGAAGTGTAAATGCTAATATTGAGGAATTTGATTGCAAGAGAAGAACTCCCCCTGAAGTTGTGAATATTTGAGTAATTTGCTTTGGATAGCAATTGCACATTGTAGAGTAATATCATGGAGATCTCCCGCTATATCTTGTAATTCATACACACATTTGACATAATAATATGAAGAATTTGAAATGCATGATGAAATATGGTGTCTGGCGTAAATCAGCATGTGTGCATTAAGGTACTTGAGGAAATAAGCATGCAGAAAGCAGTCAAAAGTATCAAAGCACCATAGGACTTCAGTTTACAACTCAGCAAAGCAAACACTTCAGAACAACGAGAGTTGTAACTTAACAAACACTGGCAACCAACTAAGGAACTTTGAGCTTCTTGAATTTCTTCGATGGTGGCTTAGACCAGTCAAAGTCCTACTGGAAGTACATCTTCTTGAGTTCATCATCAGTGTATAGATGTGAAAGAATAGTCCAGGTGCGGTCGAAGACTTGATGCAGATAATGGTGATTCTTCTTCATAGTGTTCTGAGTAACGGTCATGTTCTGAAGAATAGCACCAAACTGACACTTGACCCACTTGTGATTTCTATCCACTTACTGGTGAAGACTGAGGAGAAGCTCACGACCAGTCATAACACAAGGAGCAGTGGCTTGAGGATTTTGCTTTCTAGCTTTGGCGGCAGAATCTTGTGTTGCAGAGTTATCATTGGTCGAATAGGACACAGCATTGCGAAATTGACCATCCAAAGGACGCGTGCCTTCATCAATGACAACTGCTTTGCCCTTCTCATAAGCTGAGGAAATAGTCCGTTTGAGGACTTCAATTGGGGGCAAATAGCTGAGATGATTTTGAAAGTCAGCCTTGTAATGTATTGAAGACCTTGATCTGATGAGTTTCATGATCCAGGGAGCATAAGACTTCAACTGAAAAGGTGACAGAGCAGCATTGGCCAAAGTCCTCATGAATAAATCGTGGTAGTTGATAGGAATACCATGCATGATGTTAAAGAGCAGATTCTTCATGATGCCAACAACTTCTTCTGCATCTGAGTTGTGGCCCTTGATTGGGCTGAGGGTTTTGGTCAATGTGCGGAAACTGTCCTTGGCATGTAAAGCAATTCCTTGATGAGGAATGTGGTCCTTGGAGCTTGGCCAGCCTTCAAAGGCTTCATCACTACTTGCATCAGATGATTTGAAAGTTCAGGTTCCTCATACAGTTTCAGTCCACCTTCAATGGGAGGACTGACTGGGACGACATGATGCAATTCAGAGGTCGAAGCTTTGTAGTTAGTGTTTTCTATCATCCACTCCAGCACCCATGAATTCACATCGTCCACATTTCCTGTGAGGTGCAAAGTAGCATAGAATTGAAGAATCAGTTCTTCATTCCAGTCGCAGATCTCAGAACAAAAGTTCAGCAAGCCAGCGTCATGAAGAACACTAAGGGCAGGTTGAAAGCAGGGCAGTGATTCCATGTCCACATGAGGAATTTGCTGATGTTCAAACGCCTTGTCCTTGTCAAATAGAATTGTTGAGTAGTAATTCATCTAACTTGCTGTCCAGAAGTGCTTGCAACGAAATCTTGCAGAATCATAGGGATTGAAATCCGTGAAGAAATGATGCTCAGCAAAGAAATCATTAGCTTTGAATTTTTGCTTCTTGGAATGAGGATTCTGTTGTTTGGGCTGAAGATTTACAGCTAAAATCTTCATAGCATCTTGATGCACAATTTCTGGAGCCACAGATTGAGGAATATCAACATCACTTTCTTCAGCACTCTTGGCCTCCATTTCTTCAGCGTTAGCAGCTGGAGTTTCTTCTGGAATAGAGTGAAGAGAAGCTTGTCATTCTTCAGAGCCCGTATGAATTTCTTTAGTTTGAGAAGGGGAATGAGGAATTTGCTGCAGAGGTGTGGTCAGAGGAGAATTGGGATGATGTCTTTCCCAATAATCATTATTCAGAACTGGAGTCATAGACCCAATGTCCACATCCTCATATTCAGCATCGATTTATTCAACGCATGCCTCTTTAGTAGTGAACTGAGGCACGGGTGATGATACCAGTAGTGGTGAAGGGATCACATCCACTTCAATTTCTGTTGGGGGTTGGGTGCGACATATGCCAAGGGATGGCTTATCATGGTGGGGGCGAGTAGAACGTCGCCGGTGCCTAGAAACGAGATGAGGCGAAGACATGCACGCCAGCGGATCTTACCCAGCTTCAGGGCTCTCCGAGGAGATAACACCCCTACTGCTGCTCTGCGGGGTCTCCGCATGATCACTAAGGCAAAGTGAGTACAAGGTTGCTCCTTGAGCTGTTTCTGGAGGTAGGAGAAAGCAAGGCTAGCTCCCTCCTTCCTATATGATCTGGTCTAGTGCTAATGGATTCGAACCCTTTGCATGGGTGCCCTGGGGGGTTTATATAGGCCTACCCCCCAGGGGTACAATGGTAAAACCGGCTGGGCGCGGGTCCCAGCCGTTTGTCTCTCTGGCCGCCATCTTCTCCACCGACTGGTGGGCCCTGCCAACTGGCCTGGTACAGGGCCGTCAGCCCTTGTCCGCCGCGGGAGGGTCTTGCCGGCTACAGATCACTGTAGGCGTGCTTCTAATGACGCTGGCTTGGTCATGGGGTCATGGCAACAGTGCCGCCGCCTGACGGGCGATCACTGTTGTCATTTCCCATCATGTTTGGTTAATGGCGTGTGGGGCCCGTGGGAGGGGCCAGCCGACTCCTGGGGGCCGACTCCCAACAGGTCCATCTTGTGGCGCTCTCGCCGTCTTCTGTACTCCCGCCGACTGGTGGGACCCGCCATCTCTGGGTCGTACAGACAGGCCGTCGTGGGCATAGGGCCCCGCCCCAGGGGCTGATGTCAGGGCTGGCATGGCAACAGTGCCACACAGGATGGAGATTTCCGCCGGTACGGCGCACTGTGGCCATGCCTTCCCTCGATAAACAGGGCAGGAATGGGTTGCGTGGTGACCGTTCCCCGTCCTGTCCATTATCGCGAAGGTATGGGGTGGTTGGAGTCGCGGGCCGACTACCTACAGCCGGCTTCTCCGGAAGTCGCCGGCTAGGAGTCGGCTTATCTTGGAGTCGTCCCTGGGACTCGGCCGCGAGGGACAGTCGGCAGCGTCGCCGCTGACTCTCGGAAGGCGGCTTGTCGTCTTGGGGCTCGAGGGGCGCAGCCTGCCCCGATGTCTTGAAAGGTTCATGGACTCGGGTTAGCCTACCCGTGGCCCATTACTCCGACAGTAGTCCCCGAAGCTGGTGAGGCTCCGAGGGTGATACGTCGTGGGGCCTCAATAGTTTCATCCTTCGGGTGGTGGAATCTGGGCTTGCTCGCCGTCTCCCTTCAGGCCGACTAACTGGAGCCGGACTCGCAGAGGGCCGTCTTGTCCCCTAAAGAGTTTGAAAGTCGTGGCGGGATCCAGACATCGTGCCTGATATGCTTCTACGCAGCCGCCCGTTGCCCACCCGTTGCAGGGCGCCACGCGGCAGGGACAGTCTGCCCCCCATGCGCGTGACGGGACAGGCCGTCAGGCGGGGCCCGCCACTACCGCGCCTCGGCACGCGAACAGATCCGTTGCGGCCGTGCGGACGGTTGGGGTTCCCATGTCGTTACTGGCACGCAGTAACTTCGTGGGGTAAATCGTGGTAGGCGTGGGGTCCTGCGCGCAGTTAATCCCACGCCCGCCCCATCGGCTTCTCAACCCATGAGGCTATAAGTAGGCGGGGGGAGGGAGGCGGCGAAGCACGCGCCCCATCTTCCCTGCTCCCCCGCTTCCTCTCGCTTCTTCTTCCTCTTGCCGCCGTCGTGCCGAACCATGCTGCGCCCGCAGCGATGAGCTCTTCCTCCGCCGCCGCGCCTCCTGCCGTGCGCTCCGGCGTGTGGGATGGCTCCGAGGTGGACGATGACCACATCGAGCTCCTCTGCAAGACGCGTCGGCTCCCCGGCGCGAACCTAGTGCGGGCCCGTGCCGCGCCGGCGAGGGAGATATCACCGGCGCCGGAGGAGGGCGAGCGGGTCATATTCCGCTCGCACCTCATGCGCGGCCTAGGGCTGCCGGCGAGCGGCTTCTTCCGCTCATTCTTGGAGTTCCACGGGCTCCAGCCGCACCACCTTACTCCGAACACGGTGGCGCTGCTGGCCGCCTTCGCCACCCTGTGCGATGGCTTCCTCGGTGTTCTCCCCACCATCGTGCTGTGGGGGGAGTTCTTCCAGTCCAAGCTCGGCACGCACGTCGCCGGCGTGCCAGCCTAGTGCGGCGCCTTCATCGCGATGCGGAGATCAACGGCCGACAACCCGTTCCCCTCTATTCCACTGATCAAGTTGGTGAAGATGTGGCAACGGTCCTATTTTTACGTGAAGAACGTCGCCCCAGAAGGCGACTAGTCAATCTGCCGCCCTACGAAGCTGGCGCGCCGGCTGGGAGGCTCCCCAGCTGGTCCCACCGGGCCAGGACGCTGACACCCGCAGGTGCCGTCGCTGTCGCGCGACTCCGAGTGCTGACGCAGTCGGAGGGCTTGGCCGGGGCCGACTTGCTGGCCGCCTTCATGGCACGCCGAGTCCTCCCTCCAAGGCCGACCTCATCTGATCAGTCAGATGAGCGACCACCGGGACCCGAGTCGGATGTGCACCAAGGACATGCCCCACGCGGAGGTGGCGAACATGGTGAACCACATCGCGAACTGCGATCTTGCGGCGGCTTGGCAGTTCGGCAAAGAGCCGTACTCGCGCGCCAATCCCCCGCCTGTGGTAAGTTGTATCTCTTATTCCTCTGTTTTCTTTTGCAGCCGAATCCGACTTCTGATCTTTTTGGTTTCTCCGAGTCAGAACCCCCTCATTCAGCCTGTAGCCGGCGCCATAGGACCACCCCGTGAGTTCGTCCCCGACCGAGTGGAGAGCAACGACGACGGCCCCGACTTGGGGGCGGCGGCGATGGAGACCGACGCCGAAGGAGGAGGAGGAGGAGCAAGAGGCGGCTTTAGGCCCTCGGCCACCTTCGTCGACCGGCCTGATGATGACGCCAAAGGGGAAGTCGCTCCGCGCCACCAGTCGAAGGTCGGCCAGCCAGGCGCGAGTTCCTCCGCCGGCTTGGACGGTTAAGGCGGCGCGAAGAAGCATCGGGCCGGGCCGAGTTCGCTCGGCGGCCGGTCGAAGAAGTTCAAGGGGGCGGCCGCCGCGACCAAGCGGGAGGAGGCGGTCGCGAAGGCCAACCGCTTCCGCAAGGAAGTAAAAAAGCCGCCACTCGTCTCTCCGTAAGTGCTCCGTCTTTGACTTGTTTTCTTCTGGCGAATCTTGTCAAAATTTCTTACATGCCTTCTTCACTTCAGGGCCCCCCTTACCCTTGAGAGGGTCGCCGCCCCCTCCCTCATGGGGTCGGCAGAGACGTCCGCCAATACTCGGCGGATTGACCCCGCCACCGACCTTCGAGAGGCGACGGAGCGAAACACGCAGGAGAAGCGCGACGAGGAGGAAGCCGACCGCCTGGAGAAGGCGCAGGCCGAGAAGGCGGCGGCCTCCGCCCAGAAGAATCTGGAAGAGGCCGAAACCGCCGTCACGGCACAGCAGTGGGCCGAGGAGGCCGCGCGCCTCCAGTCGGCGCTGATCGTCACTCCGCTGAGCTCCGCACCGCCGCCCCCAAAGTTCACGGGGCAGACTGGGGAAGCCGGCGGGGAGAACCCCATCATGGAGAAGGAAAGCGGCGAGGCCTCCATGTCAGACACAGCCGCGCCGCCACCGCCGCCTCCACCGCCGTCTGGGAGCGCGCAGGGTAAGCAGCCGGCGGGCCCGACGGTGCCGCCGACTGAAGACGAGGCCGTGGCAAAGTTGCTCCTTCAAGTTGCCTCGCCAGCGCGCCGCCACCTTGAGAAGGCGACTTCGGCGCCACGACCCTTGGAGACCGGTGCCACCAGCTCGGCCATCCCAGACGCCGAGGCGACGAGCGCCGCGCCCATTGGGTGGTACAAGGAGGCGGCAACGGCCCGCTGAACCATGCGCTTCTGGACGTTCAGGCGAAGCTGCGAGCCGAGGGCGACGCCATCCAGAACTGCACCAAGGCGCATCTGGCGTCGCGAGCAGCTATCCGGGTACACTTTTTTCTTTTGATTCTGTTTTTCTTGTTCTTCTCTGTGGGGGCGCGCCAGCGCACCCACTGGGTATAGTCCCCGAGTTTCGGGCCGGCTGCTGAGCAGGCGGCTCGGAACTCCATCTGGTGAGTTCCAAATATTTACCTTCGTCTGAAATACTTATTACAGGAGTATCACAACCTCCGCGTCATTGCCTTCAACCGCAATGTTGAGGAGCTGGGCAAGCGGACTGCCGACTTGTCAGAGAGCCAGAGTGAGTCCTTCTTTTTCGCGGGGGGGCGCTGGCGCACCCGCGGGCTGTAGTCCCTGAGATTCGGGCCGACTGCTGAGCAGTCGGGCCGGATCTTCCCGACGACCTTCTTTGTTGATGACTTAACGTCTTTTTCCTTTTTCATTCTTCAGAGGCCAACGCCTCTCTTCAGGAACAGCTGGGCGAAGCCAACACCGCCTTGCGCGTCAAGGGGGAGGAGTGCAACAAGCTCGCCACAGAACGCGACCTGCTGGCTGCGCAGCTGGCGGAGCAGAAGGAGCTGCTTAGGAAGGCGTAGGACGAGGCGGAGAAGAAAGAGACTGCTCTCCTGGACGAGTTCGAAAGCGAGCGCTCCTCCTGGACCGACAAGGAGGCACTGGTGACCTCCGGCTTCCATGAGATTGAAGACATCGTCGACGGTGAGTTTCTTTACTTTCTTTCTTTGAGCCGCCGACTATAAGTCGGGCCGACTCCTGATTCTTTGTCTTGCTTCTTTTTTGTCTTGGCAAGCTTCTTCCCTGGCCACTCGCAGGCGGCCATTCAAGCCATCGAGGCTGATCGCGAGGCACGGAGGGCAAATGGTGTGGAGATTGCCGCCAACGCCCCCCAGAGCCTTGATGAGTCGCTTCTGGGCATCGAGGTTCGTCTGCGGCCGGCCCATCGGATGTTGCGCCGGCTTCAACGTGTCGGTGCCCAGGCCATTGCCGCCCTGTGGCCAGACATGCCGGCTCTGCGCACTCCCAGTCAGACTGCCGACTGGCTGGAGGTCGCGGCTTGCCGTCTTCAGGCCTGGAAGGGTTCCTCGGCCCGGGCTAGAGTGCGCTGGGCCTTGGAATTCGTCAAGGCGTGGTATCCGGGGCTGGACCTGGACCGTCTGGCTGCGTTCCGGTCAGAGGCCCAGGCGGAGCTGATAGCTGTGGAAGACGCCCTTGTCGGGCGTGCGGCGGCGATCGCCGACTACACAGACACCAGCATCTTCGTCCCTGAGCGGGCTGCAAACGACGGGGTGGTGCCAGCGGAGTGGTTCGGGATGAACCCGGAATATGACGAGGACTCAGCGAAGGTGATTGGCTCCAGCGCCGAGGAGAAAGGCGAGGCGGAGGACGGAGGCGCCAGAAGACGGAGCGGGCGACCAGCCTCAGCTCTACCGCGCCTCCAGCAACGAGCCGCGTCCGACCGAGCCGGCTGCCACCGGAGATGATCAAGCCGAGACTGCCCAGCCGGCCGCCCCGGCGCTTGACACCGCCGTCTCCTCCAACCCTCCGAACCCGTCTGCCGCTTCCTAGGCTGCCGTCTTGCCTTTACTTTATCTGCTTTTAATAGTCTTTAAAAAACTTGTTAATTCGCACAATTCCACCCGCGGGGTGTATTTTGAACTTCTGCTTGAAGATTCGGCCAAGGGCCTATGTTATGTGAATATTTATCCGATTTCTATCTTTCCTTGCTCATCGCTCTTTTGGCTTTTTCCTTTGCCGCCTTCCCTTAGTCGCTGCCTTGCCAGTCAGACAACCGCTCTGCGGACTGCCGCTGGATCAAGTGCTTGGCTACTTTAGGGAAAGCAAGTACTTGGCCATTTTTTAGAGTGTTTTTAACAAGTTAGATAGAAGGCGGCAAGCCGACTACTCAAGAGTCGGCTTTGTGAAGAGAGGCTGGAAGCCGGCTTAAGCTATGTCAATGCTTTTAGGTCCTTAGCCATTTTTCGTGTGGGCGCCCATTCTTCCTTACTCCTGCCCACCAAACAGTCGCTCTGCGAGCTGCGTCTTCTGACAAGAGACGGCTTGGGCACCACACACTACTTGTCCGACTGCAGGAAGCATTTCATAGCGCAAGGCGGCGAGTCCCCGGGCTGACTAGTCGAACCCGGTGCCAAGCGGCATAACAAAGAGTAGCATACTCGAAGGCATAATTCTTTATCATACAGATAACAAAAGAGGGCATTCCCCGAGCTCGTCTCGGGGGCCCCAAAGTCTTGGTACTTTAATACAAAGGGTAGCGTGGTACATACTGCACCAACTGTAAAATCTTTGGAGAAGATTTGCATTCCATGGCCGTTCCGACTCTTTGCCGGAGTCGTCTCTCTTGCGTGCTCAGGGTTTCTGAGCGTCTATCAGGTAGTAGGAGTCGTTGCCCAGCACTTTGCTGATAATGAAGGGGCCTTCCCAAGGCGCCGACAGCTTGTGCTGGCCGGCTGTTTGCTGGATCAGTCGGAGCACAAGGTCGCCCTCTTGGAAAGTTCTTGGCCTGACCTTCCTGTTGTAGTATCGGTGCAGGCTCTGCTGGTAGATGCTGGACCGGCTGAGTGCCAACAGCCGGCCCTCTTCCAGCAGATCGATGCCATCTTGACGTGCTTCTTCTGCTTCCTCCTCGGTGTACATGGTGACTCGCGGGGAGTCGAACTCTTTGTCCGTTGGGATGACGGCTTCAGCACCATAGACGAGGAAGAATGGCGTGAAGCCGGTTGACTTGTTTGGAGTCGTGCGCAGACTCCAGAGGACGGCTGACAGCTCCTCAAGCCAACAGCCGGCCAAACGCTCCAGTGGTTCGACCAGTCGAGGCTTGATGCCAGATAGGATGAGGCTGTTTGCTCGCTCCACCTGGCCGTTTGACTGCAGATGGGCAATGAACGCTAAGTCAAGTCGGATGCCCTGTGTCGCGCAGAAACGGGCCAAGGCTCCTTTGGCAAAATTTGTGCCATTGTCGGTGATGATGCTGTGTGGTATGTCGTACCGAATCGTGATGTCAGAGATGAAAGTCACTGCAGTCGAACCATTCAACTTCTTGATGGTCTTTACTTCTATCCACTTGGTGAACTTGTCCACCGCGACAAGTGAGTTAGGCCGCCTCGTGCCGTCTTGAATGGTCCCACCATGTCCAGGCCCCAAACCGCAAAGGGCCAGGCAATGGGGATAGTCTTGAGTGCGGAAGCCGGCTGATGCGGCTTCGAGCAGAACTTCTGGCACCCCTTGCAATTTTGGACTAATTCCTTGGCCTCTTCTAGGGCAGTTGGCCAGAAAAAACCGTGTCGAAAGGCTTTGGCGACGAGTGCTCGTGAGGCCGCATGGTGGCCGCACTCGCCTTGATGGATGTCTGTGAGAATTGCTTGGCCTTGCTCTGGCTCGACGCAACGCTGGTAGACACCAGTGACGCTGCGCCTGACCAGCTCTCTGTTGACTATGGTGTAGGCTGCCGCTCGGCGTTGCACTTGTCGAGCCAAGGTTTCATCGTTTGGCAGCTCTTTGTTTACTAGGAACTTGAGGATGGGCTGGGCCCATGAGGGTGATGCTATTTCTTCAATTGCCACCACTGCAACTTGGACGAGGGTGGCTGGGCTGGGAGGCGGCAGGCTGGAGTCCGCGGCCGCTTGTTGGATCGCTGAAGTCCCCGAGCCGACTGGCCCAGTCCCCGGGCCGACTGGCGCAGTCCCCGGGCCGACTGGCGCAGTCCCCGGGCCGAGCTCTGGAGTCTTCGGACTGGTCACCGCAGTCCCCGGGCTAGGTACTAAAGTCCCCGGGCCGGCTTCGACTGCGGCGTTCTTGGAGCTATTCGTAAGAATTCTTGTGCCGTCTGCTGGGGCTCTTGAGTGGGATCCGACTTCTTCGGGGGGAGCCGACACAAAGATGGAGTCTGATTCTGGTGAAGGCTTGATAGACGGCTTGAGGAGGTGCTAAAGGGCGACGCCGAATGGTATTGCTTGGCGGGTGGAGCCGACTCGTGCCAGGGCGTCTGCCTGGTCGTGGTCATTTCTTGGCACGTGAAGGAACTCGCACCCCTCGAAATGTCCGTTGAGTTGCTGTACCAGGAAACGGTAGCTCGCCATGTTTGCATCTTTGGCATCCCAGTCGCCAGATGACTGCTGGACCACCAAATCGGAGTCGCCATAACACAGGATCCAGCGAATGCCGAGTTCTTTTGCAAGCCAGAGCCCGTGAATGAGCGCCTCGTATTCGGCGATGTTGTTGGAGGCGGCGAAGTGGATCTGCAGTGCATACTTGAGCTTGTCGCCTTTAGGGGAAGTGAGGACAATGCCAGCTCCCAAACCGGTGCGCATCTTGGAGCCATCGAAATGCATCCGCCAATGGGTGGAGTCAGGCGCTGGTGGCAGGTACTGGGTCTCGACCCAGTCGACAAGGAAGTCGGCCAGTGCTTGCGACTTGATGGCAGTGCGGGGCTGGTAGTAGATGGTGTAGGGGGCCAAGTCTATGGCCCATTTGTCCACTCGGCCCGAAGCATCTCGGCTTCCAATGATCTCGGCCAGTGGAGCTGTGTAGACCACAGTGATTGGGTGCTCTTGAAAGTAAGGCTTCAATTTCTTGGCGGCAAAGTGCATGCCGTAGCACATCTTCTGGTAGTGGGGGTAGTTCTGCTTGGAGGTCGATAGTACTTCGCTCAGGTAATATACCGGTCTCTGGACAGGTAGCGCCTTGCCTTCCTCCTTGCGCTCCACTACAATGACTGTGCTGACTACCCGGCTGGTGGCGGCAATGTACAGGAGCATGGGCTCTTTAGGAGTCGGAGCTGCCAGCACAGGGGAAGTAGTCAACATCTTCTTCAACTGGAGAAAAGCTTCGTCCGCCTTGTGGTTCCACTCGAAAAAGGTGGTCTTCTTCATCAGCTGGTTCAAAGGGAGAGCCTTCTCGCCCAGCCGACTGATGAATCGGCTGATGGACGCCAAGCAGCCGGTGAACTTTTGCACATCTAGCAATCGGCTGGGTACCTCCATCCTCTCGATGGCCTTGATCTTCACAGGGTTGCACTCTATGCCGTGTTCAGAGACCAGGAAGCCAAGGAGTTGGCCGGCTGGTACTCCGAAGATGCACTTCTCAGGGTTGAGCTTGATCTGGAATCGGCGCAGGTTCTCAAAGGTTTCCTTGAGGTCTTCTAGCAGTGTTCCATGCTTTTCCGTCATCACCAGCACATCGTCTACGTAGACGTGGGCGTTTCTGCCGAGTTGCTTGAGGAGGCACTTCTGCATGCAACGCTGAAAGGTGGCGCCGGCATTCCTCAAGCCGAACGTCATGGTAAGGTAGCAGAAGGCTCCAAACAGCGTGATGAAGGCAGTCTTCAGTCTGTCTGCCGGGTTCAGTTTGATCTGGTGATACCCTGAATATGCATCTAAGAAGCTCAACAACTCGCATCCGGCTGTGGAATCTATCACCTGGTCAATTCTCGGCAGAGAAAATGGGTCCTTGGGGCAAGCTTTGTTGAGGCTTGTGTAGTTAATACACATCCGCCACTGCTTGTTCTTCTTCAACACAAGGACCGGGTTTGCTAACCATTCTGGAAAAAACACCTCCATAATGAAGCCGGCTGCCAGGAGCCGGGCTATCAATTCTCCAACAACTCTTCCCTTCTCTTCTGACAGGCGGCACAAGGGCTGCCTAACGGGCTTCACATTAGGTCGGACATGTAACTTGTGCTCGGCGAATTCCGTCGGTACACCTGGCATGTCTTTAGGGGACCATGCGAAGATGTCTCGATTCTCACGGAGGAAATCGACGAGCTCACCTTCCTATTTGCTGTCAAGGTTTGTACCCATGACAGCGTACCTCTCCGGGTGCTCCGGGTACAAGGGTATCTTCTTCGTTTCTTTGGTCAGCTTAAACGAACCCTCAGCTTCCGACTCCTTGGGGTAGGGCGACATCTTAGGCTGCTTGCCGGCCATCGCCACAACCCGATCAAGAAGCCGCTTCTCGGCTGCGATCACCAGGGACTCGGCTAGCCGACTGCTTTCTGCCGCGCAAGCGGACGATTTTCTGTAGTCGCCGACTACGGTCAGGATCCCCTTTGAACTCGCCATCTTCATCTTGAGGTAGGCGTAGTGGGGGACCGCCATGAACTTGGCCAAAGCAGGTCGGCCAAGCAACGCATGGTACGGGCTTTCGAGGTCCACCACTTCAAACCAAACTGGCTCTCGGCGGAAATGATCTTTGCCTCCAAAGAGGACGTCTATCAGGATCTTGCCGATTGGTGAGCAGGAAAGGCCAGGTACAATGCCGTGGAACATAGTCCGGCTGTTCTGAAGCTGTCTTTGCTTGATTCCTAACTTCTCCATGGTATCCTTGTACAGGATGTTGATGCTACTACCTCCGTTTATCAGCACTCGCGAGAAGCGAGCGGCCCGCCTATCTGTGGCCAAGGTGGCACTTAAAACCAGGGCGTAGGAGCCCGGATTCGGCATCACCTCTGGGTGATCAGCTCTGCTCCAACTGATAGGCTTCTCGGACCAATGCATAAACTCTGGAGTATCTGATGCTACTGCATTTACTTCTTGCTGCTGCAGCCGCCTACTGCGTCGATCATCAGCCACACTGGTGAACACCACATAGGCTCCATGCTCTTTCGGGTACTCATCTCGTACTGCGCCGACTGGCCTGGCAGCCGGCTGCTGGGGCGGCGGTGGAGGCGGCGGCCCAGCAGGCGGGGGAGGAAGGAGGCCGTCTCCCTTGGCGATCCTGGTGAGCCAGTGGCACTTCTAGGTGGTATGGTTTGACGGCTTCGCACCGCTGTGGAACTTGCAGGGACCATCTAGAGTCTGCTCATAAGAGAAGGCCGGCAACCAGTTGGACTTGCCGCCTTTCTGTCGCTTGGTCGGAGGCTGCCCCTCCGGCTGCTGGTCTTCGACTGTCGCAACCTGCCGGCTGCTGGAAGCCTGCTGTGGGGCCTTGCGCTTGTGATCGTTCTGTTGTTGTCACTGACTGGCATCTCTAGCCGGAGTTCTGGGAGCCTGAGGGGCCGCTTTGCCAGTCGCACTAACTTGAATCTCCACCTTCATGGAGGAGTCGGCTGTGGCGTACTTGTCTGCTATGATCAGCAGCTCATCGAGGATCTCCGGCTTGTCGCAGAGGAGCTTGTGCTTGAGGAGGGTGCCTTCTCTGCACCCGGCGGTGAAGTACTCGATAGCCTACACCTCGTGCACGCCCTCGCAAGAGTTCCGAAGCTCGGCCCAGCGCGTGAGGTAGTCGCGAGTTGACTCGTCGGGGCCTTGCACGCACAAGGAAAGCTGGCGAGGCTTGGGAGGTCGCTTGTACGTGCTCGTGAAGTTGAGGATGAAGGTTTCGGTGAATTCGACCCAGCTGTTGATGCTGCGGGGCTTCAGGCTGTTCAACCATGTCCGGGCCGTGCCCTGGAGCATGAGTGGAACATACTTCACGGCAACACACTTGTTGCCGTTTGCTATGTTGACGGCCGTGGAATAGTCAACCAGCCAGTCTTTCGGTTTTACCGAGCCGGTGTACTTGGGCTTATCTCGGGGGAGCGTGAACCCCTTGGGAAGGGCTCGTCTCGGATGCGGGGTCTGAAACAGGGCGGACCCAACTCGTCTTCTTCTTCCAGCGCCAGGGATCGGTGGAGTCGGTCGATCCGGTGGCGGGCGTCCATCTCTCCGACTCCCTCTCGGCGGCCAAGGCGGTCGCCGAGATTCGGATGCTCAACGGGTGGCGGGGAGACTCGCCTTTCTCTTCGAGGTGGCGGAGGCGGATAGTCGTCCCGCCGTTCTACTGCTCTTGGGCAGCCGTCTTGGTCGCGCTCGATGGTGATGCGAGTCCGACTGTGGCTGACAGCCGGATCCTTGTCTTTTCTTCTGCGGACACCGCCAGTCGGTGTCCAAGACGTCGCGCCTTGATCTCGGCGAGGAGGAAGGTCGTCATTTGGTCACTGCGGCGCCTCTGTGCGGCAGCCGGCTTCATTCTACGCGGCAGCCGCTTTGAGGAGCCGCTGGACTCGCTCCGTCATCAGCCGGTGCTCTTCACCTTCGAAGTTGTTTAGCTCGTCCGCCACCGCCTGGGCGGCACGGATGTTCTCCGCAGGCGTGGCGTACACGGGGCGATTGGCCCCGAACAGGTTGGCGATGGCCACGCCGCGCTGCTGGACCGCGCCTAGGCGGCTAGGCCCAGTCGGGGCCGGCGAGCCGCCCACAGCACGATCCATCTCACGCTGGTAGGCTTCTGACAAGCGTTTCATGCTTGCCAGCTTCTTCGCGCCTTCGACGATTTGTAGGCGGCGCGCCTCCAGTGTTTCGGCGTCTGCGTCTTCCGAAATAGGCGCGGTCAGGTCTCGTAGAGCCGCGTCGAGTGGGTCATGAGCTCCCTCACCGGAATGCTCGCCATGACTGATGACGAGCACCTCCGTGACGGTGCTTCTGCCGCTCTCCTCGTGAGGGAGCGGCTCATCGTAGACCACCACGTTGGTGGGGAACGCGTCGAGCGACGCGGCGTCGGAGTCGACCAGCATCGGGTCGGTGGAGCCTACGGACTCCAAGTCCACGGCAGGCTTGCCGGTGACGTGGAGTTGGTCGAGGAGGCCCGCAAGGAGGCTCTCGGGGCCGCCCGTGCCCGCGTCGGATGCAGGCTCGTCGGAGAGGCAAACCTCGCCGACAAGTTCGGCGAGGCAGCTGGCTGCGCACGCGACCTGAGCGCCGCGTAGCGTGTCGACTCAGACTCCATCTGGCATGCCTGGCTGGCTGCGCACGCCAGGGAGGAAAAGGGTTCCCGTCCAGAACAGGTCTCCGGACGATGGTGCACCATGCCCCATGGTGGGCGCCAAATGTCGGGGGTTGGGTGCGACATATGCCAAGGGATGGCTTATCATGGTGGGGGGCGAGTAGAACGTCGCCGGTGCCTGGAAATGGGATGAGGCGAAGACATGCATGCCAGCGGATCTTACCCAGCTTCAGGGCTCTCCGAGGAGATAACACCCCTACTGCTGCTCTGCGGGGTCTCCGCATGATCACTAAGGCAAAGTGAGTACAAGGTTGCTCCTTGAGCTGTTTCTGGAGGTAGGAGAAAGCAAGGCTAGCTCTCTCCTTCCTATATGATCTGGTCTAGTGCTAATGGATTCGAACCCTTTGCATGGGTGCCCTGGGGGGGTTATATAGGCCTACCCCCCAGGGGTACAATGGTAAAACCGGCTGGGCACGGGTACCAGCCGTCTGTCTCTCTGGCCGCCGTCTTCTCCACCGACTGCTGGGGCCCGCCGACTGGTGGGCCCCGCCGCCTGGCCTGGTACAGGGCCGTCAGCCCTTGTCCGCCGCGGGCAGGTCTTGCCGGCTGCAGATCACTGTAGCCGTGCTTCTAATGACGCTGGCTTGGTCATGGGGTCATGGCAACAGTGCCGCCGCCTGACGGGCGATCACTGTTGCCATTCCCCGTCGTGTCGGGTTAATGGCGTGTGGGGCCCGTGGGAGGGGCCATCCGGCTCCTGGGGGCCGACTCCCAACGGGTCCGTCTTGTGGCGCTCTCGCCGTCTTCTGTAGTCCCGCCGACTGGTGGGACCCGCCGTCTCTGGGTCGTACAGACAGGCCGTCGTGGGCACAAGGCCCCGCCCCCTGGGGCTGATGTCAGGGCTGGCATGGCAACAGTGCCGCGCCGGATGGAGATTTCCGCCGGTACGGCGCACTGTGGCCATGCCTGCCCTCGATAAACGGGGCAGGAATGGGTCGCGTGGTGACCGTTCCCCGTCCCGTCCATTATCGCGAAGGTACGGGGTGGTTGGAGTCGCGGGCCGACTCCCTACAGCCGGCTTCTCCGGAAGTCGCCGACCAGGAGTCGGCTTATCTTGGAGTCGTCCCTGGGACTCGGCCGCGAGGGACAGTCGGCAGTGTCGCCGCCAACTCTCGGAAGGCGGCTCGTCGTCTTGGGGCTCGAGGGGCGCAACCTGCCTCGATGTCTTGAAAGGTTCAGGGACTCGGGTTAGCCTACCCGTGGCCCATTACTCCGACAATTTCTTTAGCCAACTGCTCTAACGTAGCAACAGAGCGATTCTCTTCATCACTATCATCAGGGATGACATATTCCTCACCAAAGGGAACAATCTCCTTTGATGGCATGCTTGAGAGAGGAACAACATCAATCGGGTTGGTGAATGAGCTTGTCAAAGTCTTCACTTTCTTGGGAGCTGACGACTCTGAAGTTGCTGATACTTTCCTTTTCCTCACAGTTGCCCTTTCTGCAGCCTTTGTTTTCTTCAGGCACAACTGATGCAGTTGCCCTGGCAGGTTTAGTTTCTTCAGGCGTAGCAGCAGATTCTTCAGCTGGCCTAGGTTGATCTTCAGGCGCAACATTGGTGGTTGCCCTGGCAATTTCATTAGGAACTGGAATTTCTTCAGCAGCCCTAGCACTATCAATGTCATCAACAGCCTGATTTTCATTAGTTGTACTGGCATGTTCTTGAGTGGGCTAAGCAGATGCATCACCCTGAGGAATTTCTTGTTGCGCTTCAGCAGCAACATTGGTCTTCAAGCCTTTTGCCAGTCTAACGAATCTGACTTTGGTGCCTAGCCAGTCTGCACGGTATGCGTCAAATTCATCACTGAGAGCTTTAATATCAGTCTGAAGAGTCACAAGTTCTTCAGGAGACATGTTGACAACATTCTTCTTCAGAAATCGCTCCTTCTTGTACTGAGATTTCTTCACTTGCTCGGCCTTATCAAATTTACATTTTTCTTCAGTGATAAAGGCAGTCAGCATATGACTTTATCCAGGTGAGAGATTCAGTTCTGGCAGAGGTGTGTTGGGATCTTTGTGCCATAGATCTATGAAATCCAGGATCTTCTTCGGATCCAGCAAAAGTGGCACAACACTACCTTTGGCACTAGTGGCCCGGTGTTGGCGGTCTTTGATGATCTGAGCAAGTTCATCATCATCAGCTTCATCACCACTTGATGGAATTTGAAAGGCGACGTGCTTCTTGTGAGGACTTGGCCTTGTGCCGCGTCCATCAGCAGCCTTTTTCTTGAGCAAAATTGGTGCAGTTGAGGACTGAGGCTGAGCTGAGGAACTTGTAGAGGCTCCTGAAGAAATTGAGATGACAGTCGTCCTTTGGCACGTGGCAAGATGCACAGGCGCTGAGGACTTTGCAGGTGCAACTGAGGATTTTGCAGGAGCATGAGCTACACTTGAGGATGTTGCTTGAGCAGTAGGCTGTGAGGGCTTTGATGAGCTTGGTCGTGAGGGCATTGCGGCAGAAGAAGGTGGTTTCACAGCAGACTTCTTCTGTATAGCCTTCTTAGGCTTGCTAGCAGAGGCCTCAGCAGCAGCAGAATCTTCATTGAATTTCTTCACTGCTTATTTTGCTACCTTGGCCAATTTTCTTTGGCGCTTAGCCCATTCCTTGGGAAATTTCTCACCTCTTCTGATGCTTGTAGGATCAGCTTCTTGGCCTGGAGCCAATGGAGGTCTTGGGCATGGAGGATTGACAACGAATTTCTTCATGTACTTGGAAGTGACATAATGATATTCCCTCCATTCTGTTGCCCATCTGTGTTCAATCCGCTGAATGCACACCTTGTGTTAATTTTTGTTCTCCTTGCCATGCTTGGCTTCATCAGGAGTACAATATTCTTCATATATTTCTTCAGGGATTTTGAAGGCAGTGTTTGTTTCAGGCCTTTTTCCTCCCTTCTGAGGACACTTTCCATCAGCCATTTTCTTCACCTGAGGGTTTTGAACAATTGAATTCTCTGAAGAGGTATGCAATTTTTCTTCAAGGAACGTTGCAAATGAGTTAAGTTGATGAGAACCTAGTGATTCAGCAACAAACATGTGTACTTGTGAACAGCGTATAGGTGCGAAGAATTTGGAGAGGTCATATGCGTTCTCAGAATTTTGTTTTAGAAGGAATCAAGTTTGAGGAATTTGACCAGGGGTGTCTTGAGGAATTTCACTAAGAGTTCTTGTCTTAGGTTCCAGAGTTGTATAGATTGAAAATCCACACAATTGAGGAATCTTGAAGAAAAACACATCTTAGAGAAACAAATCAAGAACAGAAGCAACTTTGGTGTTTAAGGATATGGAAGTTGAAGAATAAACATCTTCTGAAGATTTTGTGGAAATCATCAGAATCAACAAAGGCAGTAAAAGTAAACTTTATTTACCCTTGATGAAGAACATGATGAACTAAGGTGAACTATAGAAGTTCTTCCGTTCAGATCTTCCACACCCTAACTTGGCGGAGGAAGACAACTACGGTGGCAGCAAAGGTGAAGCCACAGCCAGCGCGAGTATGACGGCGACGAGGTCAAGGCAACGAAGCTCTTGCTCACCGACGATGATGGAATGTAGTGGCGACACTAGTTCAGAGAGCTCAAGCGAGGGAGAGAGATCGAGTAGAGTAAATGAGCTTAGAGGAAGGGGAGGGGTATTTATAGCCGAAGTGAAAAACCGCTCGTCCGAGGAAATTGGACGAACATGCGCCCGACCCTTGCTATCCTAGCGACAAGTGTCACCCACGTACTGAGAAGTGGAGATCGTGTTATATCGTGGGTGAATATTTTAATCCTGTCGTGGGATGCAGAAGGATTTGAGCGGCAAAAGCCGAAAAATTAGATATGAAATTTTTAACGTTTCGTTCACAAATTCTTCAGCTGTCAAGGACACAGTGAAGATTTTGAATGGGTTTCAAATGGAACGTACATGAAGAATTTGTGAATAGACTAGGTTGAGTTTAGCATAGAGGGGGAACGGGTCCGATCACATTCACTTAGATGAAAAAGCAACTTGAAGAATTAGCAATAAGTGAATGCTGTAGAGGACATGAAAAAACTCAAATATATAATATATTGCAATGTAGAACATAGTCGGAAAGACTTAGGAAATTGCAGAGTTAAAGAATTTGAAAATTTTGAAGAAATTGCAAAAACTCAAATTGAAGATTTTCAACTTTGTTTTGTGATGTATCCCATCGTATAAGAATGATGATTTCAGACACTGCGTACAATTGTCGTAGGGTTCTGAGAATCAAATTCTTCATCAATTTCTTCACACTTAGAAGGTTAGTCTTCATTGATTGAAGAAAAACATTACTTCATGTGTTGCACATCCAAGTCATCAATTTTGCATAAGTGTTAGGATGTGTGTCCTTTTCAATGAACATTAGAAGATTCTAAGATATTTAGCTCATACTGCAACTTGCTAAATCTCTTCTCATCCAAGGGCTTTGTGAAGATATCTTCCAGCTGATCTTCAGTATTCATGTGGTCGATGGAGATGTCGCCCTTCAACACATGATCCCGAAGAAAATGATGATGAATCTGGATGTGCTTTGTCTTTGAGTGCTGAACTGGGTTGTGAGCAATCTTGATAGCACTCTCATTGTCGCAGTAGAGTGGCACATTCTTCACATTGATGCCATAGTCCTTGAGGGTTTGCTTCATCCATAGCAATTAAGCACAGCAAGAACCATCAACAATGTACTCAGCTTCAGCAGTAGAGAGTGATATGCAGTTCTGCTTCTTCGAGGACTAACATACCAAGGATCGTCCGAGGAAATGACAAGTGCCTGATATTGACTTGTGGTCCACCCGATCACCAGCATAGTCAGAGTCAGAATATCCAGTGAGATCAAAAGTTGAGCCCTTGGGATACCATAATACAAGTGTTGGAGTGTGAGCTAGATATCAAAGAATATGCTTCACAGCCTTATGGTGTGATTCCTTCAGTGTAGCTTGAAATGGGTACACATGCAAACACTAAGCATAATATCCGGCCTAGATGCACATAGATACAATAAAGAGCCAATCATGGAGCGGTATACCTTTTGATCGAAGTCTTTACCATTTTCATGAGTGCATAGATGGCCATTTGTGGGCATAGGGATTTTGACGCCTTTGCAATCTTGCATGCTGAACTTCCTCAACACATGCTTGAGGTATTTCTCCTGGGATATGAATATGACATTGTGTTGTTGACGAATTTGAAGACCTAAGAAGAATTTCAACTCTCTCATCATAGACATTTGATATTCATTACTCATCATATAGGCAAATTCTTCACTATAATGTTGGTTAGTACAGCCAAAGATAATATCATCAACATATATTTGGCACACAAACAATTCATCATCATATGTTTTGGTGAAAAGAGTTGGGTCGAGTGAACCGGGTTTGAAGCTTTTCTTCATGAGGAATTCCTTCAATGTATCATACCATGCCTGAGGTGCTTGCTTGAGGCCATAGAGGGCCTTGTTGAGTCTGAAGACATGGTCTGGAAGTTTTGGACCCTCAAAACTTGGTGGTTGAGAAACATATACTTCTTCCTCAAGCTTACCATTGAGGAATGCACTTTTCACATCCATTTGATGTAAGATGATATTATGATGGTTAGCATAAGCAAGCAATATGTGAATAGCCTTAAGTCTAGCAACAGGTGCAAAAGTTTCATCGAAATCAATTCCCTCAACCTGTGTGTATCCTTGAGCTACAAGACGAGCCTTATTCCTCACCACAAGGCCATTTTCATCTTGCTTGTTACGGTAGATCCATTTGGTGCCGATGATATTGTTCTTGTGTGGGTCTGGTCGCTTGACAAGCTCCCACACATTATTGAGCTCGAATTGATGCAATTCATCTTGCATAGCTTGAATCCACTCAGGCTCCAGAAATGCTTCATCAACTTTGGTGGGATCTGCGATAGAGACAAATGCAAAATGCCCACAAAAGTTTGACAAATGTGAAGTTTTTGAGCGTGTGAGAGGACCTGGTGCGTTGATGTCGCCGATGATTCTCTCAATTTGCACTTCATTTGCAATGCGAGGATGAGCAGGTTGACGACTTTGATTTGGCACAACATTTTCTTTAGGGCCATTTTCTTCAGAAGCACTAGCATGATTTTCTTCATGTTCTGGAATGACTTCTTAAGAAAATTCTTCAGTGGGAATGACATCCTCAGTAGCCTTGAACTTGATGGATTCCTTAGGTGACATTTCATCGAGCTCAGGAGGTAGGTGCTCTCTTTGCGAGCCATTAGTTCCATTGAACCGCACATCTACAGTTTCGACAACCTTGTGATTAGGTGTTGAAGACTCTGTAGGTGTGCGAGTCCTTTTCGTAACCAAGCATAAAACCCTCATGTGCTTGCGGTGCAAATTTAGAATTGTGATGAGGATCTCTAATCCAGCATTTAACACCGAAGACTTTGAAATAGCTTACATTGGGTTTCTTATCAGTGAGGAGTTTATATGAGGTCTTTTTGAAGAATTTGTGAAGATATACCCTATTGATGATGTGGCACGCACTATCAATAGCATCAGGCCAGAAATGATGAGGTGTCTTGTATTCATCAAGCATAGTGCGAGCCATCTCAACAAGATTCATGTTCTTGCGCACCACGACGCCATTCTACTGAGGAGTATAAGGGGAAGATAACTCGTGAGTAATACCAAGTTCATCAAGATAGTCATCGAGACCAGTATTCTTGAACTCGGTCCCACTATCACTCCTGATATGCTTGACCTTCACACCGAAGTCCGTAGATGCTCTTGAGGAAAATCATTTGAAGACTTCCTGCACTTTAGTTTTGTAAGTGATGATATGTACCCATGTGTAATGAGAATAATCATCAACAATGACAAAGCCATATAAACATGCAACATTTGTGAATGTGGCATAGTGAGTAGGTCCAAAGAGATCCATGTGAAGTAATTCAAAGGGATGAGAGGTGGTCATGATAGTCTTCGAGGGATGCTTGGCTCTGGTGATCTTTCTAGCCTCACAAGCCCCACAAAGATGATCTTTGAGGAATTTGACACCCTCGATGCCAATGACATGCTTCTTCTTCACGAGCATATGCAAGTTCCTCATGCCAGCATGACCAAGTCGTCGATGCCATAACCAGCCTTCTGAAGCTTTTGCAAGTAGACATGTGGCAGGCTGTGGTCCTGCAGAGAAATCAACAATATACAAGTCTCCTCTCCTAAAGCCTTCGAAGACTTTGGAATTGTCAGATTCCATTAGCACAATGCAAAGATATTTGCCAAAGACGACAACCATATCAAGATCACAAAAGCATTGAGACAGACATGAGGTTGAATCCTAAGGACTCGACAAGCATGACTTTATCCATGTGTCTATCCTTTGAGATTGCAACCCTACTGAGGGAGTCCTAGATTAAGGGGTCCTCGGAAAGCCGGACTATATACGTGGGCCGGACTGTTGGACTATGAAGATACAAGACAGAAGACCTCTTCCCGTGCTTGGATGGGACTCTCCTTTGCACGGAAGGCAAGCTTGGCGATTTGGATATGTAGATTCCTTTTCTCTGTAACCGACTTTGTGTAACCCTAGCCCCCTCCGGTGTCTATATAAACCAGAGGGTTTAGTCCGTATGGAGACAAAAACAATCATAATCTCATAGGCTAGGCTTCTAGGGTTTAGCCATTATGATCTCGTGGTAGATCAACTCTTGTAATACTCATATTCATCAAGATCAATCAAGCAATAAGTAGGGTATTACCTCCATAGAGAGGGCCCAAACCTGGGTAAAACATTGTGTCCCCCGCCTCCTATTACCATTAGCCTTAGACGCACAGTTCGGGACCCCCTACCCGAGATCCGACAGTTTTGACACCGACACTGGTGCTTTCATTGAGAGTTCCGCTACGTCGTCGCCAGAAGGCTTGATGGCTCCATCAATCATATACAACAACGCAGTCCAGGGGGAGATCTTCCTTCTCGGACAAATCTTCATATTCGGCGGCTTCGCAGTGCGAGCCAACTAGCTTGGCCATCTAGAGCAGATCGATAGCTATGCCCCTGGCCATCAGGTCAGATTTGGAAGCCAGAATTTTGTGGCCGATATCCGTGGAGACTTGATCTTTGATGGATTCGAGCCCATGACGGCTTTCCCCTGCCACCACGATGAACATGACCTAAATCTGTCATCTGGCCACGCTCAGGAGATAGCGCCTAAGACCGCTCTGGCCCTAGATCCGGAGCAGACCGCGTCGTCCGAAGACGGGAAGCTTAACCCCACCACGTAAGCCGCAGACTCAGCGGCGCTCGAGCCACACACAGACCCAACATCGAGCTGGGCTTGTGTCACCGGAACCTCGGATTCGCCTACGGCCATAGGTTTTGGACCGCGTGTATCCGCGTCCACCGAACCTGATTGGGCGCCGATCTTAGAGTTCAGCTCCACGGACATCTTCCAGTACTCGCCTCTAGGCAATGTGTTAAACTCATTCAAATCCCTCTCCTTGTCAGAGGACCCTCGGCCAAACTATGTCCGGCTCGAATGGGAAGCAGACGACGAAGAACTTCGTTTCCCACCCACCACCCACTTTATAGCCACTGTCAACGATTTAACCGACATGCTTGATTACGACTCCAACGACATCGACGGTATGGACGACGATGCCGGAGAGGAGTAGGAACCACCGCCTACAGGGCGTTGGACAGCCACCTCCTCGTATGACATATACATGGTGGATACACCCAAAGAAAACAATGGCGACAATGAGAATCCAGTCGAGGATAAGCCTCCTTAGATACAGCCAAAGCGCCGATGTCAGCGGCGCCACTCTAAGCCATGCCGTAGTAAAAACAGCAACACCATCGCAGGAGAAAACAACACTCCGGACGACGCTGAAGACAATGAAGACCCCGTTGAGCCAACCTCCGAACAAGAGGAGCGGGAGGATGGGTGAGTCAGCCCTGACGAACAGGCCATGAGTGAAGACTCGAAGGATAGCAACTACCTTCCGCTCTCCAAGGACGAGGTGAGCCTCGGTGACGAAGATTTTATCGTGCCTGAGGAGCCCGCCGAACAGGAGCGCTTAAAGCGCCAGCGAATTGCCACTGCAATGAGCCTGAAACAGAAGCAACAGCAGCTTCAGGCTGATCAAGATCTGCTCAATGAAAGATGGACTGATGTCCTGGCAGCCGAGGAATATGACCTCGAGCACCCAACCAAAAGCTACCCGAAGCACAAACTGTTACCACAGTTTGATGACGAGGCGTCGGAGCCCGTCCTACCAAGGCATCATGCGACTGACCGGGCACCACGTGGCCGAGACAAAGCGGCACCTCGAGCCGAACACCAGCCCGCACTACCTTGCCATAGAAACGGAAATACAACAGCTCGGGGATACACACATGACCTGCGACATGACTTGGAAAATAGAGCAGGTCAGATAAGATCAATCTATGGATCATGGGGGGCGTGTCCTGATGCGCGACGACGGCCATCCGGCTGAACGTGACAAACATAACCACGTCCAGGCTGAAAACCGTAGACGAACTCCATCCAAGCTATGTCATGACTTGGCCCGATATATAGGCGCCACACACCCCCTTTGCTTCACTAACAAAGTAATGGAACATGAATTCCCAGAAGGGTTTAAACCCGTGAACATCGAATCATATGATGGCTCAACAGACCCCACGGTATGGATTGAGGATTTTCTTCTCCATATTCACATGGCCCGTGGGGATGATCTTCACGCCATCAAATACCTCCCACTCAAACTCAAGGGACCAGCCAGGTACTGGTTGTACAGTCTGCCCAAAAACTCATTTGGCAGTTGGGAGGACTTGGAGGATGCCTTCCTTGACAACTTTCAAGGCACATACATCCGACCTCCAGATGCCGATGACTTAAGTCACATAGTTCAACAACCCGAAGAGTCAGCCAGGAAATTCTGGACTAGGTTTTTAACTAAAAAGAAACATATCGTCGACTGTCCGGATGCTGGAGCCTTAGTGGCCTTTAAACATAGCATCCGCGACGAATGGCTCGCCCGACAACTCGGCCAAGAAAAGCCAGAGTCCATGGCAGCCCTCATGGCACTCATGACCCGATTCTGTGCGGGTGAAGATAGTTGGCTAGCCCATAGCAGTAACAACACAGGCGAACCTGGCACTTCTGAAGCCAGAAACAGCAATGGCAAGCCTCGACGCAATAGACACAAGCGTTGAAACAATAGCGACAACGCTAAAGACACGACAGCCAATGCCAGATTCAGTGGCTCTAAATCCGGTCAGCGGAAGAAGCCGTATAAAAGAAATAATTCGGGCTCGTCCAGTTTGGACCGCATACTAGATCGACCATGCCAAATCCACGGCACTCCTGGTAAACCAACAAATCATACCAACAGAGTGTGTTGAGTTTTTAAACAGGCCGGCAAGTTAAACACCGAGAACAAGGAGAAGGAGTCGCAACGCGAGGAGGATGACGAGGAACCCTTGCCACCGAACACAGGGGACAGAAGAAATCTCCCCCCCCCCCCAAGTAAAAACAGTGAACATGATATACGCCACCCATATCCCCAAGAGGGAGCGCAAACGCGCACTCAGGGACGTCTACGCGATGGAGCCAGTCGCCCCAAATTTCAACCCATGGTCATCTTGTCCGATCACATTCGATCGCAGGGACCATCCGACCAGTATCCATCATGGCGGTTCAGCCGCACTAGTCCTTGACCCAATCATTGATGGATTCCACCTTACGCGAGTCCTCATGGACGGTGGCAGCAGCCTGAACCTGCTTTATCAGGATACAATGCACAAAATGGGTATCGATCCCTTAAGGATCAAACCTACTAAAACCACCTTTAAAGGTGTCATACCAGGGGTAGAAGCCTGTTGTACGGGCTCAATCACACTAGAAGTGGTCTTCGGATCTCCGGATAATTTCCAAAGCGAAAAATTGATCTTTGATATCGCCCCCTTCTGCAGTGGCTATCATGCACTGCTCGGACGAACCGCATTCGCTGGATTCAATGTGGTGCCTCACTACGCCTACCTCAAGCTCAAGATGCCCAGACCACGCGGTGTGATAACAGTCAACGGAAACACGAAACACTCCCTCCATACCGAGGAGCACACCGCTGCCCTTTCAGTAGAAGTACAAAGCAGCCTTTTCAGGCATAACTTCAACTCGGTAGTCAAGCTCCTGGACACCGTCAAGCGAGTCCGAACTACTCTGCAGCAGGATAGTCCAGCTCGTCCAGATCTTGACTAGCAATTCGGCCTCCGCCCCAGTCCCAATCAAGTGGCAACATTTGTGCCATGCGTACATAACTACGCACTTAAAATACCATGGGCATGGATGGAGGCACAGCTAGACCATGGTCTGTAATGCGGCTTAACCGCTCCTGGACCCGCATACCTTCACCTTTTCTTTTTCTTTTAGGTTTTTTTCTTCCCGAGGCTTTTTATGATAACCTGATCATCATACCTATCAAGGAACGGATACACCAAGAAGGCAAGAAGCTTTGATGTACAAGGGAACCCCCAAGTGGTCTGTGCTAACGTTCGTTATACCTGTTTTAAAAACCCGCACGCAGCTCGCCTTTGGTCATGGCATGTCAAATAGCCCTATTTGCTTATTGCATTAGTTGTACAAATACGCCTTAACGTATTAATCAAATTACAATGGAAAATAATTTCTGGCGTCAGCTTATTACTTGATTTTTCCTTTTCTTTATATTTTTATCAATTGCGCCTGTACACTCTAGTATGCCTTAATTTGCCAGGGGCTTCACCATGCCCCACAATACGGCAATAAAGTCCGAACACTTTTACAATACAGTTCGGCACCCCGAACTTATATCATTATATGCATCGGCTCCGAATCATGTCTTTGGTCAATAGTTGGGTTGCCCGGCTCCTGTGCTTACTACCTTACGTTCCACTATATCGGCTAGGGTAGTAAAGGGAGAACTACCGTGATTGTGTCCTGGTTCTTCCGGATGAGCACCTCAGTAGAGAAAGCCGGAAACGGACTGTCATGATGCGGCGAGAGCCGGTCAGCTGTTCGAGAGGTTGCAAATCTTTAGCGATTTTTTCCGCATTATACGATGAATCGGTTTTTATCCGATCTGGTGTGTATAGCACCCCAAGTTCGGACTTTCGAACGTCAGGGGCTGCGCCTAAATTTTTTCTTGTCAAACTCCTATGGCTAAGTGAGAGTAATAAAGCCGCATAGTCCGATTGCCTGGTTCGTTGCGCTAATCACCTCCTTAAAGGACCAAAACCTTGGATAAAGAGTGTTTAGATTTATCCCGAACACCTCCGTACTACCTATGTGGGGGCAGAAGTCGACGACTAGCCAACTCTCAGATTTAACAAAACGGCCGCATAGGAGGAAATTTTTTAAATAACAGACATTATATTACATAACGGATCTATTTTCATAGTACATGACAGGATAACATGAGTGTATTCATGGGAATATGATATCCTTAGCACATTGCTCCGCCACAAGGCGGGATCCCTCCAGGACACTGTCAAAATACAGTTAGGGTGTGCGGTGCTCCTTGCCCGCGGGGGGTCCCTCGGTCATCAGCTTCGTGGCATCCATCTTTGCCCAATGCATCTTAGCACGGGCAAAGGCCATTCGCGCGCCTTAGATACAGACCGACCGCTTGATAGCTTCAAGTCGAGGGCAGGCGCTGACAAGCCACTTCACGAGTCCGAAGTAGCTGCTGGGAATGGCTTCGGCAGGCCATAGCCGGATTATCAAATCCTTCATGGCTAGTTCGGCCGCCCTATGCGGCTCGACCAGCTATTTCAGCTGATCGCTAAAGGGCACTGGATGTTCTGGTCCAAGGTATTGCGACCAGAACAACTTCTCCATAGAGCTCCCCTCTTCGGCTCGATAGAATTCCGCAGCATCTAACACGCTGCATGGCAGATCCACAAACGCCCTTGGAGAGCTCCAAATCCGGGTAAGTAAAAGGAACCTTTACTTCACATATCTGCTCTGCATAATGAAAGCCTTACTCGTCGTGATCTTCTTGGCCGCCTGGATTTCCTGGAGGGCGCCCTGGGCTTCGGCCCGGGCATCGTGTGCACTCTGGCTCCTCTCACTGCCACCTTTACCAAATCGTGTTCACACACTTAGCTCACACATAGTAGGACATGTTCATCATTGTTCTAGTTCATCCCCGATGAATCAGACCTGACACAACTCTAAGCATAGCAGGCATGACAAACAAGCATGAATGAGTAGGCACATCAGGGCTCAAACAACTCCTACTCATGCTAGTGGGTTTCATCTATTTACTGTGGCAATGACAGGTCATGCAGAGGATAAGGGGTTCAACTACCGCAACAAGTAACAGATGAATCATTGTTGTCCTAATGCAGTAAAAGAGAGCAGGAGCGAGAGAGTGGGATTGTATTGGAATGAAAAAGGGGGTTTTGCTTGCCTGGCACTTCTGAAGATAGTATAGTTCTTCATCGGTGTCATCAATCTCATCATCGGTACCACGTCTATCGAGAGGTGACAAATACTAGCAACACAGAAGGGAACACAATCAATGCAATGCACAATATGATGATGATCATGACATGGTAAAATGAGTGTGTTGGGCTAATGCAACTATAATCAGGTGGGTTTGAGTTAGTTTGAACCAAAGGTTCAAGTTCAAATTGAAACTATGACTTAATAAAGTGCATTATCATGTTTTGATATAAACAGCCGGTTTAAGTTGTTTAAACATGCA
The DNA here is from genome assembly GCF_002162155.2 of Triticum dicoccoides. NCBI lineage: Eukaryota > Viridiplantae > Streptophyta > Magnoliopsida > Poales > Poaceae > Triticum > Triticum dicoccoides. The sequence goes on from NC_041393.1 coordinate 380,811,819, forward strand.
TGAAACCAGTGCCGATGGATAGATTGGATTTTTCTGATCATTTTTCATATATAACTTATTTCATTTGGAGTTACGGTTGATTTTATATGATTTTCAGAAGTTTTGGAAATTTTCTGAAATAAATAAATCATTTTTGATTTATTTTAAATCCCAGAAAGTATTTATTGCGTCAGCATGACGTATTAGTGACATCAGCAGGTCAACGGGTGGCCCAGGTCAAACCTGACAAGTGGGGCCTACTGGTCTGTAACACAGACTCAGCTACAGAGGCTGACATGTGGGACCCGGTCAAAGCTGACGTGGCCAAGTCAACATTGACAGGCGGGGCCCACTGTGGTTAGTGCTAATCTAATAGAGAAATAAAACTAATTAGTTTAGGCACTAGGGCCCACATGGCAGTGGCTCTAGGGGTGGCTTAGCTGGGTCATTAGTGGCTAATGACGACCACGTCATCAGTCGCCGGAGTTCGGCCAGCGACGACCAAACCAACGGCGGAGGCTCGCCGGAGTTGAGCTACAGGCAGCGGCTGGGTGCGCTGAGGGCATCTACGTGGAGCTGGAACTCACCTGCATCCACTCGTGGTAGCGGCTGGAGTTTGGGTGGCCGGCGTTCGCCGGAATGGAGCTCGCGGCGGTGGCCGGAGTTTGGTTGCATGCGGGATCACGTTGTGGTGCACGGGGAGGGTGGCGGTGGCATGATATGTGCTACTGGGAGCGTGCTGAGCACGATGGAGTGCTCAGAAACGAGCTCCAGTGACTAGCGCGGCGGCGGCGACATAGCCGGTGGCAGGAGCTCTCGGGCGCGGCGGGGGATGGGCTAGAGTGCACAAACGCAAGGGGAGGAAGAGGGGTTTGAAGCAGGGGCTCACGGTGAGGTTGAAGAGCAGCTCCGTGGGCTCGGGGAGGCGCTCGGGGCGCCAAATCGACGGTGACGATCTTTGGTGGCTGACGAAGGAAACGGCGATGCTAGCGGCGTCCAGGGGCTTCTGGCGTCGTACAGCTCGGTGGAGAGGACGAGGCGGCCAATGCGGAGCTCGGGGATAGGTCGGAGAGGCTCGAGGGCAGCTGTGGGCACGACTACGGCGGCGAGGAGCTTGGGCGTGCGTAGGCCATAGCGTGAAGAGAGTGAGGGGCGAGAGGGAAAGAGTGAGCAAGGGGTCAGTGGGTTGCGGAGGCCACGGGGAGATGATCCCAGCGTCGCACTGGCCAGGGAGGGGCCAGGGAGGCAGCTGCGTGCCCGCGCGCGCGAGCGCCATGCACTACTTCCCCTCTGCCTTCTAGCGAGAGGAGGAAGATAACTGGCAGGGGAGGTGGCTGGGCTGGGCCGGCTTCAGCAGCAGGCCGCATAGGTAGGCGCCAGGTAAGCCTCTTTCCTTCTCTCTATTTTGTTTTGTTTTCTATTTCCTGTAATTTGTTTTGATTTAGTTCTAAGAACTAAATCATTTTATTTTCTTCTGGTAATTTTTTGTGGGGACTAGTTGGAATATTCCAAAGACCCACACCAATTAACAGAATTATTGGAGCTAATAAATATTTAATATAAATTATTAGCCCCAATTCAAATACCATATGAATTAATTTAGAAATCCAAAATGGACCTAGAAATATGTGCACCATTTTTGTCAGAGGTTTTAAACCAATCCAAAAATGATGAACTTTTCTGTAGGGCATTTTGGGTTCATTGAGAATATTTTTTATTTGAACCTAGTTGATTTGATCTGGTGCTAGGGTTTGAGCAATCCCCATTTCAACTTTCAAATAAATTTAGACATGATGCAACAACCAAGCTAGTCCATGTGCATAGCAAGGCTAGGGATGTGACAGCGGATGCGAATGTGCGGCGTAGCACCCCGCGCCCGGCCACGACACTGCAGCCTTAGGACGAGACCCCAGAGGCTCCGGCTGCCCCACTGGACGGCAAGGCTCCCGAGGCTCCGTCATCTCAGGAGGGGCAGGATGTCGTCGACGCTCCCTCCTTCGTCGAGCATCACGTGTACTTTGTCAGCACGGTGCTGCGCGACGCGTGTTCATGCTACCCCATGCCATGGAAGCTCCTGCTCATGCTCCTCGTCGCCTCCAGGAAGCTGCGCCACTACTTCCAAGGCCACCCTATTAAGGTCTTCACCGCATACCCCTTGGAGAAGGTGCTTCGGAGCCCCAACACCGCGGGAAGGGTTGCTGTCGGCGTTCTGGAAACGGGGGACCCCAGACTTGCCTTCCTGCGGCCTGCGGCGTGGCTCAAGTGGTGGCCTAGTACGGCCCATCGTCATCAGCACAAGACTCAAGACCCTCGCGAGGGGCCAAGCCTCGCGAGGCGAACGACGCTAGGATTCCTCAGGGATGGCCTTGCCAGGCAGGCTCGCGCGGAGGCGGAGAGATCAAGGCAGGGTACCTCGTGAGGTGCTCGTGACGCAAGCCATGACGATCGAGACCAGGCGGGCGCCAACCTGCGCAGTGTCCTTGTTTCCTCTTTGGTGCAAAGGGGGCAAGCATAGACGCGGAGTACCGAGGCATCAGGCAAAGGTTGCCATTTCAGTGCAACGAGACGAAGACCAGCGGGGCAGCGCGATGGAGGTCACCGTGGAGCCCAAGACGGCGTCATTGCCAGTGCTTTTGGCAGCCGAAGACCAACTTTAGTCAGGATAACTTGTACTAGATGTTCCCCTTCAAAATGGCCGTTGTTGGCGCCCTTCCGACTCAATATTTGGGAAGAGGACCAGGGCCTCTATAAATAGAGCTAGCCACCACAGTAGAGGGCATCTCAGATAGCCCTAGATAGAGAGAGAGAGAGAGAGGCGATCGAACTCACCCAAGCAGTTCATCGCACCAACTCAAGAACACCTCTCGCGAGGCTGTTCTTCCCTTGTACTGTTCATCATCCGCCCTAGAGGCAATCCACCACACCACACACAGGAGTAGGGTATTACACCACAACGGTGGCCCGAACCAGTATAAATCTTGTGTCGCTCGTGTTGTTCATCGTTTTCAGCTTAGGTCTCACGAGGCGGCCGGACGTAGATTGGTAGGGGAGAGATCTTCGTGTGCACCCCAGTGTTTGAACCTTAAGGGTCTGCCGGAACCCAACATCCTACATTTGGCGTGCCAGGTAGGGGTGTGCCGGAATCTTTCTTCCGCTGCTTCGCGTTCGATCTTCCGTCGTGTCCATGGCTGACGCTCGCCGGGCTCGCGCCGAGCGTCGAGCTGCTCTTGCCGCCCGCGTCGCCCAGATGGCTCCCGTCGGTGGGTGTCCCCGTCCTTCCCCGTCGCCTGCCGCAAACGACGTGTCACATCCCTAGTTTTGGTATGACCTAGGCTAGCTAGTCATTTGTGCATCATGTTTAAATTCCATTTAAATTTGAAATGGGGATTTGTGAAACCCTCAGAATCATTTCTGGAAATGACCCAAATAAAAATTGCTCCAAAAAGGTCCAAGAAAATGCTCATGTTGCTCTCTGAAAATATTGGACAGAGATAAAAATCAAACCAATATTTTTAGGAGCTCATAAGTATTTATTTTGGGCATTTGGAATTAATGCATAATTATTTGCATTGGATATATATTTGTTATATATATAATATATGTCCAAAAATTATGCCATTTGTTGAGGAGCTCTGGAATAATACCACTAGTTCCTACAAAAATTGGCATAAGTAAATAAAATGATTTAATATTATTATTAAATCAAAACAAATGTCAGAAAAATAGAAAATAAAAGAAAATGGGAAAAAGGGAGCTTACCTGGGCTCACTTCCCTGTGCAGCCACCTGGCGGGCCAAGTGGCCAGCCCAGCAGCGGCCCAGCCCAACTGACAGGAGCTTCTTCAAGCTCCTGCCAGTAGGAGCAGCTGCGTGGCCGGCATGCCGCATCCGTGCCACCACCTCCTCCCTGCCTGCCTGTCCTCCCCCTTGTCACTCTGGATGGCCCGCACGTCGCCACGCGCCCCCCGGACCCTCTCACTCTCCCCCGGTCCTCTCCTCTCCTCTCCCTTGCTCTCTCTCTCTCTCACGGCCGAGCGCCACCGCCACCACCGGCCACTGCTGACGCGCCCTCGACCACTGCCGCACCTCCCCGACGCGCTCGACAGCTCCGCCACGACCCCCTCTCCCTCCTCACCGAGCCAAGCAACCCGGGAGAGCTCTGCTTCGTCCTCGGTGCCGTCGTCTTCATCTCCGGCCGCCGGAGATCGTCCTCGCCGCCACACCGCCGTCCGACCTCCCCCGAGCCCGCTGAAGACGCCACTGGAACCACAGTGAGCTCATGCCCCATTCCCCTCTCTCTGTTTAGCCGCCCGCATGCCGTAGCCCCTTTTCCCCACCATAGCCGAAGCCTCTCGCCGCCGTCCATGTCGCCGCCGTCGCCCTGGCCACCGCAGCCCGCAACCAAGCTCGTCACCGTGCTCCTGGTGCCACGAGGGTGCCGCAGAGCCCCTCGAGTGGCCTCCCCATGCCCCACAGCCCGCTCCCGCTCGGAGCCCATGCTCCGGCAGCCGCCGTGAGCTTCGCTCCGGCGAGCTCCGCCCCCCCCAGCTCCGCCCACCTGCTCCACCAGATGCCGAGAGCCCGGGCTACGCCCCGGTGCTCTCAGACGCCGTCCCCGTGGCCTGTAACGCGGACACCGCCGTGTCCCGTGGTCGCCGGCGACGACCTCGCCGGCCTGACAGGTGGACCCCGCCGTCAGGTGATTAGCTTAAGCTAATCACCAACTAACCTAACCCCTAACGCTGACGTGTGGGCCCCAGTGCCCCCTAATCTTTAATTAAGATAAACTAACCCCCCTGTTTAACCCGTGTCACTAACATGTGGACCCCACACGTCAGGTTTGACCAGTCAGCGCTGTTGACTTGCTGACGCAAACGCAGTGCTGACGCAATTATTTGTTTTCTGGATTTAAATTAATCAGGAAATTCCAGAAAATTAGCCAAACTTCAAAAAATCATGGAAATTCAACCGTAACTCGGATTGAAATAATTTATATATGAAAAATTATCAGAAAAATGCAATCTTTCCATCTCTACCAGTTTCATGCATGACAAACAAACTTATACCTACTGTATAAGTGAAAACATGTAAATGGCATTTATAAGAGCTTAATTTGGAGTTGCATCTGAACCCTTGATTCAAATGGACTTCATTCATTTTGAATACTAGTTGCACTAGCTCAAACAGCATCACATCTTCATGGCATGTTCATGCATCATTTTGTTCCATATGCTTGTGTTTTGATTGCCGACACTGTTCCTTCTCGATAGGTCCTGCTCTGGAGTCCGTTCCAGAGTACCTGTCTGTGAAGCAGTGCCTCCTCTTGTTGATCTACCAGGCAAGCAAACCCCCTTGTTCATTCCGATACAATCCTACTCTCTCGCTCCTGCTCTCAGTTATTGCATTAGGACAACAACGATTCATCTGCTACTTTGTGATGCGGTAGTTGAACCCATTCCTCTGCATGACCTGTCATTGCCACAGTAAATAGTTGAAACCCACTAGCATGTGTAGGAGTTGATTGAGCCATGTTGTGTTCCTAACATGCTATGCCTGCTATTGCTTAGAGTTGTGTCAGGTCTGATTCATTGGGAATGAAGTGGAGTGTTATGATATGTTCTGGTGCTGAGAGTTAAGTGTGTGAACACGATTTGGTAAAGGTAGCGGTGAGAGGCCATGTCGGAGTACATGGTGGGTTGTCTCACTAGAACCGTCCTTAAGCACTGAGTTCTGTGTATGTCGTCCAATGACTCGATACTACCACACATTGTGTTCCGGTAACTCGACCCCTCTGGGCTTATTAACCAACTTGATCTCTGTCCAGGAGTTGCAACTAGTTTCTGGTGTTTGTAGGTAGTGTTAGTAGTCTACCAAGTGACACCCGACCAGGTGGGCTTGGGACAGACTAGGCACAGTGGCACGGTGTACCAAGTGGCACCCGGATGGTGGGCTTGGGAACCCTGCTCACATCGTTTGGGGCCGTGAGCGACACCCCGGCCGGATCTCCTTACGGATGGAACCCGAATAGGCGATAAACCTGGACTAGAGTCTTGTGTGGTTAGTCAGGTCGTGGCCGACACCCTCGCCAGGCTTCCGCTTGAAGGTTGCCGAGTTACATGACGTGTACATGGCGGTAAGTGGCGAGAGCGTGTGTGAAGAAGTACACCCCTGCAGGGTTAACATGATCTATTCGAATAGCCGGGTCCGCGGTTATGGACTTCTTGGATGCTTACATGGTACATAGATAACTTGAAGTGGATACTATAAAATGCTCAAGACAAGTGTGAGTGCTATGGATGGCCTTCTCGTAGGGAGACGGGGATGAATCCATAGTAGTGTATTGTGTGGTGATTAGTGGACTCGTGTGCACCATATCACCTCAATAGTTCTGGTAGTCGTAGAACAGGATAGCCACAGAGTCAAAGCTGGCTTGCTGCAACTAAACCCCACATTACCCTCTTGATACAAATGCATGTATGATAGGATCTGATGTAAGTCTTGCTGAGTACCTTTGTACTCATGTTGCTTTATTTATGTTTTTGCAGCGGAGACTTCGGTCTTACTAGTGTTCTCGTGGACTTCGACGAGTAGCTTGTACCTCAGCTACGATCTTGATCGGACGTTGTAGATAGTCAGGCTCTTTAGCCTTTTTCATTTGTAGATGTCTGTACTCAGACATGTAATGCTTCCGCTTGTTGCTTGTATGCTCTGTATGATGGGTCCTGTGACCCCTGTTTGCAATAAATGCTATGATGGCTCTTTGAGCCTTATCTATATGAGTTGTTGAGTTATGCTGTGATGCTATGTTGTACAACACATACTTGCATGTTATGCGTACGTGTAATGTGTATTGCTATGTGTGGGATCTGACTATCTAGTTGTTTATCCTTAGTAGCCTCTCTTACCGGGAAATGTCTCCTAGTGCTTCCACTGAGCCCTGGTAGCTTGCTACTGCTACGGAACACTTAGGCTGGCCGGCATGTGTCCTTCTTCGTTCCTGTGTCTGTCCCTTCGGGGAAATATCATGCGGTGTCTACCGGAGTCCTGCTAGCCCAGTTGCTACAACCCGGATTCACTCGCTGATGACCGACACGTTCGATGCTGGGTCATGTATGCCTGTCCCTGTAACTTAGTGCCACTTTGGGTTCACGACTAGCCATGTCAGCCCGAGTTCTCTGTCATATGGATGCTAGCGACACTATCATATACGTGTGCCAAAAGGCGCAAACGGTCCCGGGCATGGTAAGGCGACACCCATGGGAATACCGTGCATGAGGCCGCAAAGTGATATGAGGTGCTACATGCTAGATCGGTGTGGCATAGAATCGGGGTCCTGACACGCCGCCACGGGCCCAGCGGGGAACGAGCAGCAGGCCTCGTCTCTGCATCCCTTGGTACGGCGGGAAGGCCGCACCGCCACCCCGTTGCTGACTCCGGCCGGTTCGTCGTCCCACGCCCGTCGCGCCGCCACAGACGCGCACGCCGCGTTGCTCCTGGCACGTGAGCTCCTTCACTATTGTCCCATCGACGACCTCTACGAGGACTGGCTCGCTCGCATCACCGAGCTCGTCAGCACCGCAGGGGGCTCTCCTATGTCGTCCCTCTCGCTGCCTCGCCCTCCATCCTGCGCAGGAGGCGCAGATCAGGAGGTGCCTCCGCCACCTCCTCCCCAAGAAGGCGCCCTGGATCCAAGGCGCGCGGCCCCAGGACGAGATCCACCGCGTCCGGCGCCCGCGCGACAAGAAAGGAGCTGCCAAGAGATCCCTCGTCCCCAAGATGGTGCTCGCGTGCTCCCGGCACCGGTGCGGCATGACCGCATCCCTGCGCCGCCACGTCAAGACCCCGCGCTGCTCTAGGCAGTGGTGCGCGGGAATCCCCAGGAGCAAGCCCAGCATCAGCAGAGGGCTCCGGTGGCCACCGCAGGCTGCCGCGCCTTCACCCCCGAGCTATGCAGTGTCGCCTGGCCAGGAAAGTTCAAGCCTGACCTGCCTCCTCGCTACGACGGCACTGCGGATCCCGCGGAGTTCCTACAGCTCTACGAGCTGGGCATCGAAGCCGCCAACGGGGATGAAAAAGTCATGGCAAACTGGTTTCCCATGGAACTCAAGGACGGAGCTCGCGCCTGGCTCCTGAACCTGGCTCCTGGCACGATCTCCTCCTGGGATGAGATGTGCACCCGCTTCATCGCCAACTTCTAGGGCACTCGCGACCGTCTGCCGACCGTGGGTGACCTGCGCCGCATCAAGTAGCAGCCCGGAGAGACCTTGCAGAAGTACATCATGCGCTTGAACAACACTCGCCTCAAGATTCCCAAGGTGACCGAGGAGGCCATCATTTAGGCGTTCTTTGATGGCGTCCGCGACGTCAAGATGAAGGAGGAGCTGGCGATCCATGAAGATTTGTGTACATCACTGGAGTTGTTCAATCTGGCGACCAAGTGCGCAAGGGCTGAGGAGGGACGCATCTCCCTTCTTGAGCTTCCGACAGCAGACCCAGAAGAGAAGAAAGCCAAGGCCAAGGATGTGAAGCGCAAGGGAGCAGCTGTGCTCGCGGCAGAGCAGGACACAAAAGCGCGGCAGGGACCAGCCGGAGTCGTCCAAAGGCAGCCAGTACTGTGTGTACCACGATCTCCATACTCACAACACCAACGAATGCCAAGAGCTCAGGGCTGTGCGATAAGGCCGTGTCGGTCCATGCCCCGAGCGCAACGATCGGGGCTACGGCCGAGGCGGAGAAAGAGGTGGAGGGCGATGGGACGACCGTGGCCCTCGCCAAGGGTGGCATGACCGACCTCGCGAGGACCGCTGGCAGGACCAGCCTCGCGAGGGAGCTTGGAGAGATCGGCCTCGTGAGGATCGCCCGCAAGGCAACGCAGGCCTTCCTCCTCTGCCACCACCACCAAGAAGGAATGAAGACCATCATCAGGACAAGGGGGCTAGGGGCTTCCAGGAGCCGCGTGCAATCGCTTGCATCTTGGGCGGCGCTCAGGCCCCAGCCTCAAAGTGCATCTTCAACAGTTAGCTCATGAGGTGAATGCAGTCCTCCCCAAGCTAGAAGCCACGTGCCCTCTTAGGTGGTCTGCATGCGCCATCACGTTCAGCTCAGCGGATCAACTCAAGTGCGCGGCGACGGCCGGTGTCCTCCCAATGCTCTGTTCCCCGGTTATCAGCAATGTGCAAGTCACCAGGACCCTCATCGATGGCGGAGCAGGACTCAATGTTATGTCTGTCGAGACGTTCAACAATCTCCAAGTGACATATGATCAGCTTCAGCCAACCAAGCCTTTCTCAAGAGTCACTAATGGTTCCACTGTCCCGATAGGGCAGGTCCGCCTTCCTATCACCTTTGGACAGCACAATAACTACCGCACCGAGCTCATCGACTTCGACGTCGCTCACATTCTCCTGCCATACAATGCCATCCTCGGGTATCCGGCCCTGGCCAAGTTCATGGCAGTGACTCACCATGGCTACAACATCCTCAAGATGCCAGGAAGTGGCGGGGTCATCACAGTCCCCTGTGAAGAGAAGGATGCGGTGTGCTCCCTCGAGCGCGCCTTCCAAGCCGCGTTGATCAAGGACCCGGGCAGCAAGAGTGGAAACCTCCCTGGAGCAGCTCCCAAGAAGAAGAAGACATCACCTGGCTCAAGGCCTCAGGAGGCAGGCACGTCCGGAAGCGCCACACCTGTACATGTGCCCCATCCAAGGGGCGCCACCCTCCGTCGCATAGGAAGGCGCGCCTGGCGTCCTCCTCGGGCAGGGCTCGGGGGCTCTCTCCTGGGGAGCCACCGACTTTGCCAAGATCACGAGGGAGGCGTTTGGGCACCACTTGGAGGCGTGCTTCGCGGCACGCTTCCCTTAGGAAGGCGTAAGGAAAGAAGGACCCAACCCTCAGGAGTTCATCACCAAGGCTGCTCTGGAGTTGCAGGAATCGAGGGTCATGCGCGGCAGCCGCTGCCTACCCAGCGTAGCTCCCCATCCAGGTGAGGATGGCAGGCTGCACGTCTGCATCGACTACCCAGGGCTCAATCGAGTCCTGATCATAACCTTATGGATATGCTCTTGGAGGGAAGGAAGCAAGATACCCATGGATGCTTTAAAGAATGTTTGATTGCTGGATGCTGGAGTCTTTGGAAACATAGAAATAGCATTATTTTTTATCACAAGGTCAAGAATATGGCTTATTGCATTGCCACTTTCAAGGAGCACTTCAGCATGATTATAAAGAAGGCAAAACCTGGATTGAAAAAGGGGGGCATGCAAAGCTGGCTAGATCATTTGTAGACTTCTTATTATCCTGTAATATATCCATCATGTAAATCCATATGTAACTGTTCCCCTCTTATAAATGAAAACGAGAATCACAGTGGGGGTCTTCCCACTGTTTTTGTCAAAAAAAAGGGCTCAGTCGAGTCGCTTCTCAGGAGTGCTTCTGGCCCTCGTGCATGGGGCGTTGCGCGGGCCCACCGCACAGCTATGTTCGCATGCCCTTCGGCCTGCCAAACGCGGCTGCGGCCCACCAGCGCCTGATGAGGAGCATCTTGGAAGCTCAGGTGGCCAAGCATCGCGCGTTCCTGGAGGATATGGAGATGGACCTCAGCGAGCCGCCCGGACCTCCTGAGCCTCCCGAGTCTTGGAGTCCCGAGGGCTCGTGAGGATCGGCTTCTTCACCCTGCACCGCCAGCTACTCCGACAATCGTTCTGCAACAGTATCAGGTGACTTCTTTTGAGTTGGATTTCAGCTGGGAGTGCCCCCAGGACTGCATCATTCCCAGGTCGCGTGGGTCCGTCCCTGCAGCATGTATCCGTTTTGCTTATGTCTTCTGCTTACCTTGTTGGGGGCACCCCTCGGGCTGCATCATCCCCAAGCCGCTCGGGCCTGACCCAGTGGCGTTTGCTTTCTCCGCATCTATCTAAGTTGATTTGCTCCTTCATGCTTGACCTACTCATGATTGTCGTCCGCCGCCCACCACGGGCCTATTTCTCCTCATGCGAATCGCTTGAACGTTAAAAGGGGGGCGCCTGAGCATCGCGACTCATGGGCTCTTACTGGCTCTCCAGCCCTCACCCCCTGGCCTTGACCCACGGCATCGCGACCTGTCATACCAGCAGCGACTGAGCTTGCTCGAGGGCCGGGACCTGAGGACGTAGAGCATTTGCATTTTAACCACCCTGCAGGAACATACCACTGACAAAAGCCCAAAGCCAGGCGCAACCCGCCTCGAGGTAGGGCCTCGTGAGTCCCGCGCTGGCTCATGGGTGCCCAGATACACCTCCCTTAAGCCCTACCGTGCCGGCCACGTGTCGGGGCGGCGCTGTACACGCCCCGGGGGCTCCTCCCGGAGGGGATCCCCCCTCCCATGCACCAGTGGAAACACCATGCTTCACGCTGGCTGACAACACTGCCGAGGAGCGGCTATGCCCGTACACATATGGAAGCATTATGCTCCGTGCTGGTGATAAACAACTGAGGGCAGCCCACGGCTGTATCAACCTCAGGGAGCCTAGAGCTTAGTGTCTGGCACCATCGCAAAGCCTTCCCTCGGGTGTGCCGCGCGAGGGGGCTGGACACGGGGGCTGCGCCCGGGCCACGCCCAGGCACATGACACCCAGCCAGGTCCCTCGGACCTGGTCATCGCGCGCCCCTCCCCGAGCGGAGCCAAGGTATGAAGACTCGTTTGAGCGTCAAGGGGGACTCCTGAGCATCGCGACTCAGGAGCCTAACTGGTCACGTAGCCCCTCACTCGTTAGTTCCGAAAGGCTAACAGCGGTTGAGGTATGCGCGGGGCTGGGCCCTATCAACATTGAACGACAAATTCTCTCCTTCACCCCTCCCTATTTGTTGTTCGCGCATCAAGGGGGACTCCTGAGCATCGCGACTCAGCAGCCTAACTTGTCACGTTGCCCCTCACTCCTTAGTCCCGTCCTGGTGATCCGGTCGGGTCTAACGGCGACTGAGGTATGCGCGGGGCCGGGCTCTGCCGACGTAGAACACAAGCAAATAGGAAGGAAATCGCAAAATCTAGCAAATCCAGAAGCAAATATTACAGACCTTAAATTGTTCTCACAATACCAGACACAAATTTAAACGCCTCCACGAGGCATGGTGCATGTTGCAGGAATCAAAGCAAGAAAAAGGCCGCGAGAAGATCACCCTTGGGCCGCGCCACCGCTCGTGGTAGATTCGCGCTTGGCAGCCCCACCTCCTGGAGCTGCGGGGCCGGCAGCACCTTGCTTGGGCGCGGTGTTGAAGGCACGGAACTTCGACAGCAAGGCCTCCGCTCGACCCTTGACGGCTTCAGCAGCAGCGGCGGAGCGCTTGGCGTCCACGGGCTCCAGCAGGTCATCGAGGTTGGCGTCGGGGTTACGGAGGTAGACGTGGCTGAGGATCCGCGTCAGCGCCGCGGAGGAGAGGACGCGAGCCTCAACTTCAGCCATGGGTCCGATGCCGACCACGACTTCTTCAAGTGCCTCGACGAGGAAGGGAACCAGCTTGGCGGGGCCTTCCTTGGCTCCGGCCAGTGGCTTCTCTAGGCCACCATGATAGAGCATTTTCAGCGCTATGCGGGCTCTCTCCTCATAGCGCGCAAAGGCCGCGCGGTCCTCGTCCAAGACCTTCGCCTCGGCGTCCAGTTCGACCCTCTCCGCCTTCAGCGCCTGCTCCAGCGTCTTCAGCCGGTCGCGGTCGGTTGAGAGTTCGGCGTCGCGCTCCTTGACGGCAGCCTCACGAGACTTCATCTCCTCCTTCACCTGGTGGTCGCGAATCTCCTTGGCGACCTCATCACACAGCCCTTGCAATTCGCCCTCTAGCGTCTCGCAGTGGACCTTGGCGGTGGAGGCATCCTTCAACGCCTCGTCGCGAGCGGCCATGGCCTGGGAGGTGGCTTGCTTCCCCTCCTCGGAAGCCGTCACAGCCTGGCTCAGCGCCGCTTGGACAGAGGCGTCAGAGCGAACCCAGCTGGAGATCAACTCCAGGCGCCCGGCCACCAGGCGGGGGTCCGCGCTCCAAAGATCCTCCCGCAGCCGACTCAGTTTGTCGGCAGCACAGTCCAAGGCGGCAGAGGAAGCAGAGGAGATGGGGGCCGGCGGAGTAGGAGAAGACGGCAGCGTGATCACGGCTTGGGAGGAAGGGACCCCCTGAGCCTTGGCCACCTCGGCGATAGCATCAAGCGCAGGCACCTCCAGAGTCAGCGGGGCCACGGGGGCTGACTCCTCGCCGGAGCGTCCCTGCTGGCCTCGTGAGGATGATCAGGCAGGGGACGTGCGGGCCCTGCTACCTCCCTTTCCCGCAAGTGAAGATGCGATCGCGGTCGAGGAGCCCGTCCCAGGTGGGGTCGCTGCACCTCCCTTCAGCCTCTTCGCCGCGGGCAGCAACCTGCCCAATAGAAGATGTCAGATCCAGACAGCAAGAGATAGGAGCGAGGCGAAATTCGAACACTTACTGATTGACTGCCGCTGGATGCCATGGGCTCCGGCCAAGCTTGAAGCCTGAAAGCCCCTTGGGGGGCTTAGCCTCGGGAGGCCCAGTCACAGGAGAAGGCGCGCCTGAAGGGCTAGAGCTGACTTCGGCTGATGCAAGGGCCGGGGTAGACCCTTGGGGGATCAGCCCGGACCTGTCCTTCCTCGAGACCAGGGGCGCGTCCTGCCCCTCTCGCCTGGCGTTTTCCTCGTCGTCGTCAGGCAAGGAGCAGAGGGCGCTGGACCTGTGCTAGGGGTAAGTCTCCCCCGTCCCCTCGAAGGTAGCCTCCGAGTCACGCTCCTTGTCCTCGTCGTCATCTCCCTCCTCTTCTCCACTGGATTCACCGGAGGATAGGTTCACTGTCACCGTTGCCGCTTGACCCTCAGGGTCCTCCGCCGGCACCAGGCCGACCCCGTCGAAGGTGGGCATGGCGTCCACCACCAGCTCCCAGTCATCACAGAGGAACAAAGGGACCGGAGCACCCACCGGGCCTGCCACTTCCTCTCCAACCAAGCAGCACAGGGTCGCGGTCAGATCCTCGTCGCTCAGGGCGTCCAAGCTTAGGCGGAGGACGACATCCGCGTCCGCGAGCCTCCACAGCGGGCGCGAGTGCACCTGAAGAGGGGCCACCCGATGTGACAAAAACTCCCTCAGGAGCGAAGCCCCGGTCAGCTTCGCCACCCTTAGACTGCTCGGCCTCAGGTCGACATTCATCTTCTCCAACACCAGCTTCGCCCGCCGATCATCAAGCTTCGTGCGGGATCACGTCTCAACGGCCTCGGGCTGCTTTGTCGGCAGCTCCAGCAGGGGGTTGTGGCACCTAGCGTTCACCATGACCCACTTGCTCCGGAAGCCCTCGGACCTCTTCCCGGCCTTCGAGATGGCGTTGGACTTGGAATACATGACAAAACTCATGCACGCCGAGATATTGCTGCCGGAGACCCGGAGGGAGAAGAAGTGGCGCAGCAAGGCCACGAAGGGCGCCACCCCGACGTGCGCCTCACAGTAGTAGGCGAAGATCGACAAGAGGAGGATGGAGTTGGGGTGGATATGTAGAGCATGCAACTGATACTGGCGAAGGCTGGGAAGGAAGAACTCAGAGAAGGGAGGAAACAGACCAGCGATGACGGTGTTCATAAAGAGGGGGTAGAAGGTGCTCCCCTTGTCCTCCGGCTGGGCGGAGCCAAGTCGGAGCGCAGTCTCCCCCATCTCGTTGATCTGCGACGCCGCCATACGGCGCGTAAGGGCAAGATTCTTCTCCGTCACATTGGGAGAGACCAGGGCCGGCGAGTACCAGGCCGATGCAGCCCCAACCGGAGTCTTGCGGGGGGCCATCGCTCGCCGGAGGAGAAAGAATGCAGCAGATCTGGAGATTTTGGAGGCAGGAAGGCGAAGAGCAAGAAAGGGGATCTAGAGCAAGGAGGACGAGAGGTAAGGCTAACCCAGAGCCAGACTTTTGTCAGTCGAGCAGTTGCCGAGGCAGCGTGGGGGAGCGGAGGCGCCCACGTCCAATCAACCGCCACGCGGCGCCCAAGGCCGCAGGCTGATGGGACCCGCGGCACTCCGCACTTGCCCCTTCACTTCTCCGCTAAGCCAAGTCCAAGCGTGCCTTGGGCCCGGGGGCTACTGTCGGTGTTCTGGCAATGGGGGACCCCATACTTGCCTGCCTGCGGCCTGCGGCCTGGCTCAAGTGGTGGCCCAGTATGGCCCATCTTCATCAGCACAAGACTCAAGACCCTCGCGAGGGGCCAAGCCTCGTGGGGCGAACGATGCTAGGCTTCCTCAGGGACGGCCTCGCCAGGTACGCTCGCAAGGAGGCGGAGAGATCAAGGCAGGGTACCTCGCGAGGTGCTCGTGACACAAGCCATGACGATCGAGACCAGGCGGGCGCCGGCCTGCGGAGTGTCCTTGTTTCCTCTTTGGTGCAAAGGGGGCAAGCACAGACGCGGAGTACCGAGGCATCAGGCAAAGGTTGCCATTTCAGTGCAACGAGACCAAGACTAGCGGGGCGGCAGGATGGAGGTCACCATGGAGCCCAAGACAGCGTCATTGCCAGTGATTTTGGCAGCCAAAGACCAACTTTAGTCAGGATAACTTGTACTAGATGTTCCCCTTCAAAATGGCCATTGTTGGTTCCCTTCCCGCTCAATATTCGGGAAGAGGACCAGGGCCTCTATAAATAGAGCTAGCCACCACAGTAGAGGGCATCTCAGATAGCCCTAGACAGAGAGAGAGAGGCGATCGAACTCACCCAAGCAGTTCATCGCACCAGCTCAAGAACACCTCTCGTGAGGCTGTTCTTCCCTTGTACTGTTCATCATCCGCCCTAGAGGCAATCCACCACACCACACACTAGAGTAGGGTATTACACCACAACGGTGGCCCGAACCAGTATAAATCTTGTGTCCCTCGTGTTGTTCATCGTTTTCAGCTTAGATATCACGAGGCGATCGGACGTAGATCGGTAGGGGAGAGATCTTCGTGCGCACCCCAGTGTCCGAACCTTAAGGGTCTGCGGGAACCCAACATCCAACAGTTGTTGAGTGGAACATCGAGCTGCAAGCATTCCAGTTGGAGTTCAGAACCACCAGAGTCATCAAGGGCGCGCCCTTCGCTGACTTTGTGGCGGAGTGGACTGATGCCCCTGACCGAGGGGTGGGTGAGGACTGCTCCCTCACTCCCAAAGATGAAGCACCAGATGGTTGGGTCATGTACTTCGATGGCGCGTTCGCACGCCAGGGCGCACGGGATGGAGCCATGCTCATCTCGCATACCCAGGACAAGCTCTACTATGCCGTGCAGCTCTGCTTTCAGCATGGTGAGAAGGTATCCAACAACATCGCCAAGTACGAGGGGCTGATCGCCGGCCTCAAGGCCGTGGCAGCTCTGGGGGTCAGGCGCCTCACCATCAAGGTTGACTCCCTGCTCCTCGTCAACTTCTCAACAAGGTGTACAAGACAAAAGACGAGCACATGGAGGCATATCTTGAAGAGGTACACAAAATTGAGAAACGATTTTGAGCTTGGAATTGCAGCATGTACCGCGTGGCACGAACAAGGAGGCGGACGACATCGCTAAGAGGGCGTATCGTCGCGACCCCTAGCAGCCTGGTGTCTTCAAAGAGCAGCTCTTCAAGCCATCGGCGACTCCCCCACTGCGGGACCAGTGCTGCCTCGGGAGGAGCCGCCCATGGCACCCTCCTCGGGCGCCCCGGCATGCGGCCTAACCTCGGGAGCCTACCTGCTTCTTCGGCTTGAACCTCAGGAGGGGGCTGGACTGAGGAGTTCAAGGCGTACCTGCTCAGAGGGGCCTTGCCGGAGAAGGAGGAAGACACAGAACGTGTGGCCCGTCAGGCCACCGCGTACTGCATCCAGGATGGTGAGCTCTACCGAAGGCGCCCAAACAATGTCTCTCTACGGTGCATCTCCAAGGAGCAGGGTTGCAAGCTGCTAGCCGACATCCACAGTGGGGACTACGGGCATCACTCCTCATCGCGCACCCTCATGGGCAAGGCGTTCCGCGGCGGGTTCTACGGCCCATGGAGCTCAATGACGCCATTGAGATGGTGAGATTTTGCGAGGCACATCAGTTCCATGCCAAGCAGATCCACCAGCCCGCTCAGGGCCTCCAGACCATCCTGCTCTCGTGGTCGTTTGTGGTTTGGGGGCTGGATATCCTGGGCCCGTTCCCTCGAGCGACCAGGGGCTACCGCTACCTCTACGTTGCCATCAACAAGTTCACCAAGTGGGCGGAGGTAGGGCATGTGCGCACCATCCCGGCAGGCTCGACTGTCAAGTTCATCAAGGGCCTCGTGAGCTGCTTTGGGGTCCCCAAATGTATCATTACTGACGATGGCTCTCAGTTCATGAGCAGCCTTTTCAAAACATATTGTGCTCACCTTGGAACATAGATATGCTACACTTAGGTGCCACACCCGCGCAGCAAGAGCCAAGCTGAATGTGACAATGCGGAGGCCCTAAGGGGCCTCAAGGCAAGGAGCTTCAAGAATAAACTCAAGGGCTGCGGCAGGGAATGGCTCAATGAGCTCCAGTCCATGATGTGGTCCATCTGCACTACCTCGACCAAGCCTACAGGCGAGACCCCGTTCTTCCTCGTCTACGGGGCTTATCTGGTCCTCCCTCATGAGCTCAAACATCGCTCCCCGCGGGTCTTGGCGTTTGACGAGGCACGCCAGGATGCCTCGCGGGGGATGGACCCCGTGCTAGGGGAGGAGCGCTGCCAAGCCTCGCTCCGTGCAGCGAGGTACCAGCAGGCGCTGCGGCGCATTGTCGTAGCGTCTGCTCCATGACACTCGAGGTGGGTGACCTCGTCCTGAGGCGGGTGCTCTCTAGGGAGGGGCTTTACAAGCTCTTGCCCATGTGGGGGGCCGTTCAGGATCGCCCGTGTCTCCAGGCATGGAGCCGTGCACTTGGAGACACAAGACGGGGTCCCCATCCATAATGCCTAGAACATCCAACACCTCCAGAAATTCTACCCAGGACCAAGGCCATGCGTCCCTGAAGATCTCCGCTCGTGACACTCTCACGTAATAATGAGTTGGGGTTGTACACGCCCCGGAGCCTCCTGAGTGCCGCCCCTGGGCCTCACTGGGCTCCCACCCACGTCCTAGTGGAGTCCCCATGCTCCGCGCTGGTGGGAAGACAAGAAGACTAGTGTAGGTGCCGGACACGGCTTTTCTTTTGCTTGGTTTCTGTAGCTGGTTTGCAACTTCTTGAAATGAAACTCAGAGCTTTCACATCTTTTATTTGCAAGGGTTGGGAATTTTTTTCTCCTTGCAGCGTTAACTCTTTCAAATCTTGTTCTAGGGAGAGTGACAGTTGCCCGTCGCTCTTCCTCGCGTGTCCCGCGTGTGGGGGCTGGGAACGGTGTGTGCGCTTGGGCTCGCTGAAAGTGCAACTATCCCTAGGTGGTTTTGGTAATTCATAACAACATATAGCTCATTGAGCTAATGCTATTCCAAGACTATGATTTCAGGAAAGCTCAATGAATGGCATGGCATGGATGATGAAAGTGGATCCCTCAAAATACTAATGACAAAGGATTGGCTCAATCTCAAAAGCTCAAGACTCTTCATTTTATATTTTAGTGATCCAAGATCACATTGAGTGTATAGGAAAAGCCAATACTATCAAGGAGGGATGAGGTGTTGCTTAATGAGCTTCTTGCTTCATGTGCTTAGTGATATGCTCCAAAACCCTCAGTTACTTTCTCACATCCACAAATGACCTAAACCTAAAGCCAAAATCGGTCACACCGATTCTTTCTATCCGGCGCCACCGAGTTCAAATGTCATAGCCACTGCCACAAACCCTAGGCAAATCGGTCTTACCGATAGGGATCTCGGTCTCACCGAGATGGGATTGTAATCTCTTGGTTTCCCTTCATAACATTTCGGTCTAACCGAAGTGAGCGATCGGTCCCACCGAGATTTCAATGTAAATTCTCTGTTTCCCTTTTTTAACATTTCGGTCTCACCGAAAAGAGAAAATCGGTCCCACCGAGTTTACCTGACCAACTCTCTGGAAAGCTTATTACCAAAATCGGTCTCACCGATTTTGTGTAATCGGTCTTACCGAGATTACGTTATGCCCTAACCCTAACCGAATCGGTCTTACCGAGTTGCATGTCAGTCCCACCGAAAATCCTAACGGTCACTAGGTTTACTAAATCGGTCTGACCGAGTCTGTTGAATCAGTCCCACCGAGTTTGGTAAATTGTGTGTAACGGTTAGATTTTGTGTGGAGGCTATATATACCCCTCCACCTCCTCTTCACTCATGGAGAGAGCCATCAGAACAAACCTACACTTCCAACTTACCATTTCTGAGAGAGAACCACCTACTCATGTGTTGAGACCAAGATATTCCATTCCTACCATATGAATCTTGATCTCTAGCCTTCCCCAAGTTGCTTTCCACTCAAATCTTCTTTCCACCAGATCCAAAACCTATGAGAGAGAGTTGAGTGTTGGGGAGACTATCATTTGAAGCACAAGAGCAAGGAGTTCATCATCAATGCACCATTTGTTACTTCTTGGAGAGTGGTGTCTCCTAGATTGGCTAGGTGTCACTTGGGAGCCTCCGACAAGATTGTGGAGTTGAACCAAGGAGTTTGTAAGGGCAAGGAGATCGCCTACTTCGTGAATATCTACCACTAGTGAGGCAAGTCCTTCGTGGGCGACGGCCATGGTGGGATAGACAAGGTTGCTTCTTCGTGGACCCTTCGTGGGTGGAGCCCTCCGTGGACTCGCGCATCCGTTACCCTTCGTGGGTTGAAGTCTCCATCAACGTGGATGTACGATAGCACCACCTATCGGAACCACGCCAAAAACATCCGTGTCTCCAATTGCGTTTGAATCCTCCAAACCCTTCCCTTTACTTTCTTGCAAGTTGCATGCTTTAATTTCCGCTGCCTATATACTCTTTGCATGCTTGCTTGAATTGTGTGATGATTTCTTGACTTGTCCTAAGATAGCTAAAATCCGCCAAACTCTAAAATTGGGAAAAGGTTAAGTTTTTAATTGGTCAAGTAGTCTAATCACCCCCCCCCTCTAGACATACTTCAAGGTCCTACAAGTGGTATCAGAGCTTTGGTCTCCATTTGCTTTGATTTCCATAGCTTTTGGTGGTCATAGCCTTGGTTTTACAACCTAGGAGAGTATGGCGTCTAGCGAGGGAAATTATCACCGTAGAGGTCCTTACTTTGACGGTACTAATTTTACTAGTTGGAAGCATAAGATGAAAATGCATATTCTCAGACATAACCCCGCCGTTTGGGAAATTATTT
Organism: Triticum dicoccoides; assembly: GCF_002162155.2. Lineage (NCBI taxonomy): Eukaryota > Viridiplantae > Streptophyta > Magnoliopsida > Poales > Poaceae > Triticum > Triticum dicoccoides. The sequence continues at coordinate 380,832,061 of NC_041393.1, forward strand.
GTATTGGCTTGCAAGGTGAATTCTTTGATGGGAGAGAGCCGAACCGTGAAGCAAATGCGGAAGAATTGAAGATGCTGCAATACAACGCTCAAGCTTGTGATATAATCTTCAACGGATTGTGCCCATGAGATATAATCTTCAACGCTCAAGCCAACGGAAGTTATTGGAAGAATTTTTGTTCATGAGATGTCACTTAAGGATAAGGAGGAACATCACAACAAGTCAAGTGGTGCTTACAAAGCCTCAAGTGAAGCCCCCACATCATCAAGTGAGAAACAAACCTTCAATGAAGAATTGAGCTTAATGGTGAAGAACTTCAACAAATTCTACAAGAGTAGAAGCAAAGAAAGAAGCTCCAAGTCAAGGTCTTACAATGACAAAAGATCTTCTCGTCGAGAGCGCAATTGCTACAATTGTGGGAGACCCGGACACTATTTCAATGAGTGTACGGCACCCTACAAAAGAAGAGAAGATTCTCCGAAAAGAAGAAGAAAAAGAGAAGAATCACCACCGAGAGAGAGGAGTAGAGATGATCGTTATGAACGAAGACCCTCACGGAGAAGCAAGGATTCGGAAAGGAAGGACAAGTCATCAAGGAGCTACACAAAACGAAGGCATCAAGCTCATGTTGGTGAATGGGTATCCGGCTCCGACTCCGACAATCACTCCGAGAGAAGCTATCACTCCGACTCCGAATATACTCAAGATGAAGGTGTTGCCGGTCTAGCACTTGTGTCAACCAACTCCTACAACATATTTGATTCACCAAATGAAGGAATTGGAAGATGCTTCATGGCCAAAGGTCCAAAGGTAACACATCCTGAGTATGTTGATTTCAATAGTGATGAAGATGACTTGCTTGTGGATGATGATTTACTTGTTGACAACTCTACTGATGAATACTATGATGAAACGTCAATTAGTCATGCTAATCAAGATAAAACAAATGACAATGGTAAGGAGAAGATTGAGATTATAACTAAAGAACTAAACACTCTTAAGTTAGCTCATGAAACTATCTTCAAAGATCATCGAGAACTTTTAAGGGCTCATGAGAAGTTACGCTTTGAAAAGCTCAATATTGAGCAAGAGCATGATTTCTTAAAAGCAATCAATGATGATCTCCGTAAGAAAAGTTCTTCTTACATTGCCAAGCGTTTACTCTTATCTACTTACATGCCTCAAGTCAAGTCTAGTAACAAGTACAAGAAAGATACTTCCTCTAGTAGTAACAATAATAATGTCAAATCCAATATTGTTGCTTCTAGTAGTTCTCTTGATTCCACTAATGATTCTCTTAGCCAAGTTACACTTGAGCAAGAAAATAGCTTATTGAAGGGAATTATAGAGAAAGGTGTTTACAAGAGCCTTGCCGGGAGTAAGCAATTCGAGGAAATTGTACGCAAGCAAGGAAGGCACCGGAAGAATCAAGGTGTTGGTTTTGAACGAAAGTTTAATGCCAATGGAGTTGAGTGGGAAGAAGATCAATACCCCAAGACGAAGTTTGTTCCTCAACAAGAGAAGTATGATCCTACTTCCTTCAAGGGAACACAAGCACAAGATGATCTTCCACCACAAGACCACAAGAACAAAGGCAAGGACAAGCTTCAAGAAGAGATTGATGCATTTGAAGAAGCACCTAAGGCCTCGTTCAAGTGGGTTCCCAAGACTACGTCAAGTTCTACTTCATCAAGTACAACTACAACTCCAAGGATTCCCATCAAGATGATGTGGATCTCGAAGAAGAAGAACTAGAGAGTTCTTGAGGGTGACTCCGCCAACATTCTTCACTCATATCATTATGGCAAGAACAAGTGCAATCAACTTCCACATCATGCACTAGTTCAAGGAGTCACAAACCCTCATGTTGGTAAGGCAAGGGACAAGGTAACCTAATGATTTCATGGACATCATCTTGTGTGTGCATCACTCTATGTCTATGGATATTCTTGTTTGTTCCTTGTGGGACTAACCCATGTAGGTAAGTTGAAAGTGCAACTCACTCCAAAGGATTGCTCCAAATGATCTACATCAACATTGAGCATCCACATCTTCAACACCTACATGAAGTCATCATTGACAAAACCCAAGGTTAGTTCATCCCTCTAAAAGGGGATCTCACATCTAGGGGGAGCTTAACTCTAAGAATTGAGTCAAAGCAACTCTAATGGTGTGAACACATCAATGCATTATGTAAAAGTGGTAACCCCACTTGAGCTTAAACGATGAGTATGACCTATGATCAAATGTTTTCATTTGACTCCTAAGTCAATATACTCATATATAGATGACCTAGTCATCGCCAATTGTTTGATAGATGCTAGAATTGGTTGTGCATGTTTTGCCACATATTTCATTTGCCATTTTATTGTGTGAGCATGTTGGTGCATATTTTACTCATTCAAGGACATCCACTTGTTGTTTTGAGTGATTGGCTTCCTTTTCTTTTTGCCAAGTGGATGGACAAGAATGCCTAAGAACCTTCTCTAGCTATCTATGCTTTTCTCGTCTCAAACTCTATTCATGCTACATCACAAAATTTGATCAAGTCAAATTCGAACCACTCTGTGTGAGGAGCACTCGGAGTCCCCGATTCGTCATAGACTTAAACTTCCAAAACTTCTTTGTGATTCTCGGTCTGACCGATTCCTCCATTTCGGTCCTACCAAGATCACTAAGTCGATCTAGGTTTTCAATCTCGGTGCAACCGATTTGAACTTTTCGGTCACACCGAGTTGCTGTAAATGTACACAGTTATGCATCTCGGTGTCACCGAGTTGTTCCACTCGGTCACACCGACAGGGTCGGGCTATATATAGTCATAGGCAAAAATTTGGAAATTTCTCCGAACCTCTTCGCCCGCGCAATAGCTCGCTCTGCCTCCAGGATCTCCGGATCGTCTCCTCATCGCCAGCCGCCTCCTGTCGCTGGTCTCGGCCGCCGTCAACGGATTTCAACCTCGCCGTTGCCGCCGTAGCGAGTTCATCGCCAAGATAGGGTATGGACTCGATCACAGTGCTATCCTCGTCCGATTCCTAGCACATTGTGTTCTTAATGATTCTTGCCATGATTGAAACACTCCTATCTAGTCAATGCTATCCTTAGATTAGATGAGATTCGAAATTTTAGGGTTAGGTTTCCGCTGAAACCATCTCGGACCCACCGAGTTGAAAAACTCGGTCCCACCGATTTGGCTAACGCCATTGCACTAGTAACTCTCGGTCTGACCGAGAATTGCTAATCGGTGCGACCGATTTTAGGACTTTGTGAAACCCTAGCAGTGTCGGTGCCATCAAGCTGTGACTCGGTCCAACCGATTTCATCAGTTCAGGTTCCAAAACTGCTTCGGTATCACCGAGTTTGAAAATCGGTTGATCCGAAATGCTTTCTGTGGAAAACTAAAACTGAATTTTTGAATCATTCTTTTTCAAAAATCTCTGCATTTTGTGATGCTCATCCACTCTATCTCATCTATAACTCTTCACAGGGTCAGCAGTCAGAGTTTGCAGCATGTCAGACCAAAGTGATAGCCAGAACAGGGAAGAAGAGCAGATTCACATGAGTGAGGGCACTAGTCCCTCCAGTTCCTCAGATGAAGGCAGCAGGAGCACCCCAAGCAACCTGCTGAAAGCTGCCACCAGGCAAAGGAAGAAGAGAACCTTAGATTCTGAGGATGAGGATTATAGAGCAGAAGAGGATGAGGCTACCTCCAAGAAGGTAGTGCTCAAAAAGGAGTATGCCTCAGCACAAAACACCAAACCTGGACTCAATAGGAAGGTTCCTGCCAAGAGGACACCTATGCTGAAGGTCAGAGGATCTACTCAAGTGCCAGAAAAGTCTGAACCCAAAGAGGCACCTGCAAAGAGATTCACAACTTCCAAACCCAAGAAAGTTCCCACTGGAGAAACTATGAAGTTTACCATTGAATCAGAAGATGAAGCTGCTGCTCAGGATAAGAAGAAGAAAAGAGCCAGAACCACTACTGCCCAGGTTCTTGGAAAACCCTCATTGAGAAGAGACTCTGAAGAGGAAGAAGAGGTTGCTGCACCAGCACCCAAGGCACAAAAGCTGATGGGTGATGCTATTAGATCAGGGGCTGCAACATCAAAGCCCAAGGAAGCACCCAAAGCTGCCCCCAAGGCCAAGCTTGCACCAAAGAGGAATACCAGGAGTATTCCAGCTGCTAAGAAGAACAAGGCCCTAGTGCCTGACATTGCTGATGATGAAGATGAAGAAGGACAAGTTCTGAGGAAGATCAAGCCCAAGATACCAGACCACAATGATGCCCATCCAATGGTTGAGGACATGAAGATCAGAAGAGACTCAGGGTTGAGGCTATGGAGGATGACAGATCCATATGCCACAAGAAGAAGGACTGCTATTGATTACATGTTCCATACAAAGGAACAACAGGACTTCTGTGAGACAATCTTGTTGGACAAGAAGCCCATAGTATGTGATATGAGGTGGGTCGATTGGACCTACATGAAAGATAATGAAGAACACTATCCTGGAGTGCAAGACAGTTTTGTTGCTTGTGGAGTTGCAGATTTTGTTGGGCAAAAGCTCACCAATTGGAATGATGAACTCATTATGCAATTCTACTCCACAACACACTTCTATCCAGATGGAAGGATAGTTTGGATGTCTGAAGGTACAAGGTACCAGTCAACCATTGAGGAGTGGGCAAATCTGATCAATGCCCCAAAGGAGAATGAAGATGACCTGGATGTATATGCCAAGAAAAAGATGTACCACAATTCCATGGCACACATGTACAAGGAGATCCCAGACAAAGCCATTCAGACACATAAGTTTGGATCAGTCCACTTTCTTCTGTCAGGGCTGCCAACTATCAACTGCATCCTAAGGCACACTCTGTTGCCTAAGTCTGGTGACCACAACATGATTAGAGGGCATGCAATGAACATGTTGCATTTGTTTGATGTGCCACAGAAATTCAAGGTCATGAGCCTTATGGTAGAGACCATTAAGAGGACTGCAGCAGACCAAAAGAGGAGCTGTGGATATGCCCCTCAGATTCAGGAGTTGATTAACTCAAAGATGGGCACATGCAAATATCTATTGGATAAGGAACATTTTCCTCTCTATCCAGACTTTGAGGACAATCAGGTTGTCATGAATGAGGATGAACCATCATCAGTACAAGCTCAAGAGAAGAAGGAGAAGGCAAGGAAAGAGAAGGCTGCCAAGATGCCAACTCAAGAGGAGGCATCTGAGTACTTTTTGAAGAACAAACAGGAGCAGCTTGGTTACTTGATAGCATCAACACTGAGGATTGAGAAGGGATTGGCCACCCTCACTCAGAATCAGGAGAGCTTGGAAAGAATCATGGAACTAAAATTCCATGATCTAGATGTCAAAGTAATTGAGATTCAGTCAGTTGTGGAGCAGCTACAGGATGACATGCAGGAGAGGCAGGGCAAGACTACCACTAATGTTTTTGCCAGAGTGCCTAGAGCTCAGAGGTCAGCTATAGTGCTTGTGACAGACACCAGAGCCACATCATCTGCACCAGCTATAGCTCCTACAGCTCCGGTGCAACCAGCTCCAGCATCAACTCCTCCAGCTCCATCTACTTCAACTGAAGCCTTCGTCCTTGGAGTTATCCGAACACCACCACCTGAAGATCAAGCCTGAGAGTCGATCTAGCACTATGCATTTTCTATGAACTTTTTGGTAACTTGTTGCCAAAGGGGGAGAAAAATGTAAAGATCATAGGCTTCGAGAGAGAGAGAGAGAGTTGCTTTTGTTCTCTCTTGCTTTGGTGGTTAAACTTGTTTGCTTTTGATTGCTTGAGATACTATGCTGTTTTTGTGAGACATTGATGATCGTGTGTTTGATCATAAGCTACACTTATGCATGTTTGATGACATTATCTTATCTTATCCATATGTGATCATTCACTTTGCTTGGTGATGAGTGCATGCATTCAATCTTTATCATTTTGAGCGCTCCACCAAGATGTATGTGACATGGAAGAGTAACCCATGAGCCTAATTCCTTGTGCATTTGCAGTCCAAATCAAATCTTAAACTATGCACAAATTTAGGGGGAGCTCTTGCTTATCACATACTTCTCAAAGCGACAATGTTGTTAAATCTTATTATCATTTGTCGAAGCTTTGATCTATATGTTGTCATCAATTACCAAAAAGGGGGAGATTGAAAGTGCAACTATCCCTAGGTGGTTTTGGTAATTCATAACAACATATAGCTCATTGAGCTAATGCTATTCCAAGACTATGATTTCAGGAAAGCTCAATGAATGGCATGGCATGGATGATGAAAGTGGATCCCTCAAAATACTAATGACAAAGGATTGGCTCAATCTCAAAAGCTCAAGACTCTTCATTTTATATTTTAGTGATCCAAGATCACATTGAGTGTATAGGAAAAGCCAATACTATCAAGGAGGGATGAGGTGTTGCTTAATGAGCTTCTTGCTTCATGTGCTTAGTGATATGCTCCAAAACCCTCAGTTACTTTCTCACATCCACAAATGACCTAAACCTAAAGCCAAAATCGGTCACATTGATTCTTTCTATCCGGCGCCACCGAGTTCAAATGTCATAGCCACTGCCATAAACCCTAGGCAAATTGGTCTTACCGATAGGGATCTCGGTCTCACCGAGATGGGATTGTAATCTCTCTGTTTCCCTTCATAACGTTTCGGTCTAACTGAAGTGAGCGATCGGTCCCACCGGGATTGTAATGTAAATTCTCTGTTTCCCTTTTGTAACATTTTGGTCTCACCGAAAAGAGCAAATCGGTCCCACCGAGTTTACCTGACCAACTCTCTGGAAAGCTTATTACTAAAATCGGTCTCCCCGAGTTTGTGTAATCGGTCTTACTGAGATTACGTTATGCCCTAAGCCTAACCGAATCGGTCTTACCGAGTTGCATGTCAGTCCCACCGAAAATCCTAACGGTCACTAGGTTTACTAAATCGGTCCGACCGAGTCTGTTGAATCGGTCCCACCGAGTTTGGTAAACTGTGTGTAACGGTTAGATTTTGTGTGGAGGCTATATATACCCCTCCACCTCCTCTTCATTCGTGGAGAGAGCCATCAGAACAAACCTACACTTCCAACTTACCATTTCTGAGAGAGAACCACCTACTCAAGTGTTGAGACCAAGATATTCCATTCCTACCATATGAATCTTGATCTCTAGCCTTCCCCAAGTTGCTTTCCACTCAAATCTTCTTTCCACCAGATCCAAAACCTATGAGAGAGAGTTGAGTGTTGGGGAGACTATCATTTGAAGCACAAGAGCAAGGAGTTCATCATCAACGCACCATTTGTTACTTCTTGGAGAGTGGTGTCTCCTAGATTGGCTAGGTGTCTCTTGGGAGCCTCCGACAAGATTGTGGAGTTGAACCAAGGAGTTTGTAAGGGCAAGGAGATCGCCTACTTCGTGAAGATCTACCGCTAGTGAGGCAAGTCCTTCATGGGCGACGGCCATGGTGGGATAGACAAGGTTGCTTATTCGTGGACCCTTCGTGGGTGGAGCCCTCCGTGGACTCGCGCAACCGTTACCCTTCGTGGGTTGAAGTCTCCATCAACGTGGATGTACGATAGCACCACCTATCGGAACCACGCCAAAAACATCCGTGTCTCCAATTGCGTTTGAATCCTCCAAACCCTTCCCTTTACTTTCTTGCAAGTTGCATGCTTTAATTTCCGCTGCCTATATACTCTTTGCATGCTTGCTTGAATTGTGTGATGATTGCTTGACTTGTCCTAAGATAGCTAAAATCTGGCAAACTCTAAAATTGGGAAAAGGTTAAGTTTTTAATTGGTCAAGTAGTCTAATCACCCCCCCCTCTAGACATACTTCAAGGTCCTACACTCGCCCGCGAACACACCTCTCTAAAGCCTTGCTGCCCCAGCCTTTGCCGTCTTAATCCTCGTGTGGCACTCTCAAACGACCTCACGGGCATACACGTCCCCTCGAGTCCGTATCTCCGAGCATTGCGACGTGACATACTAGCGGTGACCAGCCCACGCTTGGTGGTTCGCGCGAGGTGTGTCGGCTCAGGAGATCTCCTAACCCTGCAGCCATATGACACCTCCTGAGGCTCGACCACTTTCGAGTTTTCAAGAAGGAAGCCTTGGAGAACGCCCCTGGAACAAGGCGCATGCAGGAAATCCAAGCCCTAGAGAGGCATGCCCTCGTGGCACTGGAGTCTACCACAAGCACATTAAGCTAAGTCATCCTAATCACAACCAGCAGCGGCACGGATATCACGACACAATATAAAAACGATAAGCGTAGCATAATGGCGCAAGCGCCATGGTTCGTTACATGCCCGACGGGTGTCAGTGTCAAAACCGGCGGATCTCGGGTAGGGGTCCCGAACTGTGCGTCTAAAGCTAATGGTAACAGGAGGCGGGGGACACAATTTTTACCCAGGTTCGGGCCCTCTCGATGGAGGTAATACCCTACTTCCTGCTTGATTGATCTTGATGATATGAGTATTACAAGAGTTGATCTACCACAAGATCGTAGAGGCTAAACCCTAGAAGCTAGCCTATGATTATGATTGTTCCTCCTACAGACTAAACCCTCCGGTTTATATAGACACCGGAGGGGGCTAGGGTTACATAGAGTCGGTTACAGAGAAGGAGATCTACATATCCGAATTGCCAAGCTTGCCTTCCACGCAAAGGAGAGTCCCACCCGGACACGGGACGAAGTCTTCAATCTTGCATCTTCATAGTCCAATAGTCTGGCACAAGTACATAGTCTGGCTGTCCAAGGACCCCTTAATCCAGGACTCCCTCAGTAGCCCCTGAACCAGGCTTCAATGACGTTGAGTCCGGTGCGCAGATTGTCTTCGGCATTGCAAGGCAGGTTCTTCTCCAAAATCCCTGAGTACCTGTTGTTACGAGCAGTGTCCGGTTTCCCATTAATGTTGCACTCCTCTGCTTCTGTACCTTAGTAATGGCAGTCTCCACGTGTCGAGCAAATGCGAGAAGTCGGGGCATTTTTACATTTGCCACCCTGACCATGTAAGTAAATCGTCTATTTAAAGAGATGGGGATCCTTAGATCCAAATCACACCATCTTCCCCCCAGCAAGGATCTATCAGAGCGTGCCCGAAAAAAGCCATCCCATCATGGACGGCTGCCGCAGCTCCTCCTCTCGCTCCCGCGGCACTAAGCCAGGCGATTGGGAGAAGTGTTCCGTATCTCATGGCCAATTGGTGGAGTCGCAGACCCAAAGGTTTCTCCTGCCTGCATATCTTGTCCCCGTCCGAGCCGGACTAGCCACTTACGATGGCGGGGAGCAAGCAGAGAGTTTCCCCAACCCGTCCAGGGGGAGCGAGTATGCCTTGTCCCTTACTTGCGGCGGGGCCTCGAATTTCCAATCCATCCATTCCTCCGCGGCCTCCTGGAGTACTACTGCCTCCAACTGCATAACTTCACTCCTGCTTCCATACTGCACATCGCGGGTTATGTCGCCCTTTGTGAGCTGTTTTTGGGCTGCGAAGCTCATTTTGAGCTATGGAAGAGGCTATTCTGCCTCATCCCTTGTAATCAAGAGGGATCGATATATCAAGTGGGAGGAGCCGAAATATGGCGCATCGCCGGGACTGGATACATGTCCGGCACTCCGAAGTAGACATCCGAAGACTGGCCTTCGGAGTGGTTTTATATAGATGGCGTCCCCCTTCCGGACCCTATCCGAATGGGTCTTCCTGAGTTTGCTAATGCTCCACTGACGAAACACCGCAGCTGGCATCCTCGGAGCCCTCAGGAGGAAGATAACAGAGAGGTCCTATATTTGATGGGCAAGATAAAAATGCTGGCCAAATCAGGATTGACAATAATCGAAGTTATGTCAATATGCATAATGCAGGGGGTGCAGCCACTCTAGTATCGGGAGAAACCCATGTGGCACTTCAATGGAGAAGATGATGCCACCCGCTGTGGTCGTAAAGGTCCGGACTCCGCCACCGCTCTGGTGAAAATACTGTCCGATTTGTATAAAGGGGAAGAAGAGGAGTTCACCCGCATCAAGCCACGGGATGGATTTTCCATGTACAACCCCCTAGCTGGGTGAGATGATATCCTTTACTCAACTATGTTCTTTCCCGCATCACAAATATTTACCTTGCTAATTCATAGCAGGAACTGAGAAAAGCTGTGAGGGAGGTCCGCAGCCCGTCTCAATAGCCAAAGGACCCCAACCGGACCCTCGACCCCATACTTGAAGAAGATCCGGACATATTTGTGGAGCTCGTCGACAGGACGTTTTATCAGTTAAGTTGTGACGGTGCCTTAGTGGCCATCATAGCTGATTATCCCGGCCTACTCCCTGCATCACATGTAAGTAAAACCGGAGTCCTAACTTTCGAGAAGGATCCCTTCCTTGCGCCTTACCCAGCGCACATGTATTGCGCTTTACAGGGAAGGTCATCGGGGCGCCGTGCCGAACCCGCGGTGAATTGTCAACAAGGGGCACCGAAGCCGGGTAGGCTTAAAAGGAAGGCGGTGAGGACTGAGAAACCATCACAGAGGTATGATAAAAAAACCTGCTACGTGATTATCGTCTTTTAAAATATAACGATGGCCATGGTCCCTTGGCAGAAAAAGCGCTCGCCAGACTGTGTCCGAAGAACCTGCCGGTCACGCCTCGACCGGCCAGACTCCAAAGCCGGACTCAGGGGCGGAGGCTAACGCGGGGACAACGCCGGACGGTCCTCCTAAAGAGGATGCGGATAGAATATTTGCTACAAATTCTGAAGTGGAGAGCGCCATGAATCACAGGCGTCGACAGGCCGTACTCCGCGACCCTAATTTCTCCGAGAGGCGTTTAATGCCTTCAACTTAGGAGACGTGTACATTTGAGCTGCTCAAGGTGGTCTTGCTAGAGCCACGGACCAGTATTTAAAGGATATATGGGTAAGAAAATCTGATAATTATGTATATCAGTAGCCCCTGAGACTTGAAACAGTTGGCACAACTGATTTAAGGATCATTGTATGCATAGGTTCTTACAAAGAAGAACACCCAATTGTCCCAAGAGCTGGAGGAGTGCAAAGCCCAGCTAAGGGCTGCAGTTTCCGGAATGGAGGAATCTAAGAAGGCCTCAGCTGGTAATACTTTTCTCAAAAAGAATGTAACTACGTGTACCAGTTAGTATTTGGCATGCTTGTGAATCTAACAATAGATTCTGCAGATAATCCCGGAGGGAATCCGGGGATCGTCAAAGAGGATGAGCAACCAGCTAAACGGCAGCTAGAGGCTGGCGAGCGTGTGCTTACACGGGTTTGGCAGGAGAAAAACAATCTCCAAGACGCCAATACCCGACTGGGTGTCGAACTAAAAGATGTTCGGGCCCAGCTTGCTGACTCCGTGAAGGAGAATAGGAGGCTTCGACGCGGCATCTTTAGTAAGTGCTTGAACGAACCTTTATACAGTTTAGCGAAGAAACGGGCTAACAGAGTTATGTCTGTAGGTATGCTGACAGGTCGTCCCGAAGAGGAGATGCCTGGATCCGCAGGCGATCTTCTGCAAGAGCTCTCACAACTGCACGAACAAGCTCGGCAGGTGATACAGGGCATTGCCCAGGCCCTGTGGCCATCCGCCTCCCCGCCAGGAGGCATGGAGAAGCTTGTAGAGATGCTCAAGGGAGTGCGGCGGCGCTTCCAATTATGGAAGATATCGGCCTGCCAACAAGGTGCGAGGGAAGCCTGGGCCATGGTGAAGACGCGGTACACCAAGGGTGACCCGAATCGCATGGGGGAGGTCGGACCTGTAGGGTCAGATGGGAAAGAGATCCCCGTTAGTCTGGTATATGACCAGGTAGGATTAGCCGCAAAGTATTCCCAACAAGATTGTAGGCTAGACAGCCTGTTGGATGGAATAGAAGAAGAATTTAGTTAGTCTAAGTGATTGTGTACTTCTAATGACATATTTTGTCCCTAGTCGGATTGTAAATCATTTGTCATGGCGGACCTTTTCGCTTCAACCTCTGGACCCGACAATCTGGAGTGTATCCGAATACCCGCTCGGTTATGTAAACCGGGGTACGCGTGGAAACAAGGCGTAGGGGTCATAAGTGCTTGAACAGACAAGTACCCAACTAGTTATGTTATATTACATGGATAGTAAGAAACATCTTCCAGGGAGAATAGTTCTGTTAAGGGTTCCTTTCCCTGGGTACGCAAGCATTAATGTGCATGTCCAAACTACGAACAGAGACATGGGATATGAAACATATGGGGGTTGATATTGTAAATAGGTAAAAAGCATCTTTTGTTCACCGATCGAATATTCCCTTAAGAACAGTAGCTTTCGGCTTCACCCAGTCTGAGGTACACGTCCGGCTGACCCGGCAGTAACAATCGCAGAGGTGCTCCCCTTATGCCCTAGCCGAACTAACGGGAACGTAGGGCATAAACACAGGAGCCAGGCAACCCAGCTTGGCCAAAACTTAAGTCATATCGATGCATATAGTGGCGAAGAAAGCCCGGGAGGTAATTATATTAAGCTTCTGTATAAAAAGCCCCCAGGTATAATGAGCGCGCTGTCGGCGTTCTGGGAACGGGGGTCCCCAGACTTGCCTGCATGCGGCCTGCGGCGCGGCTCAAGCAGTGGCCCAGTACGGCATGTCTACATCAACCCAAGCTCAAGACCCTCGTGAGGGGCCAAGCCTCGTGGGGCGGATGATGCAAGGCTTCCTCAGGAACGGCCTCATCAGGGAGGCTCGCAAGGAGGAGGAGAGATCAAGGCAAGGGGTACCTCGGGAGGTGCTCGTGACGCAAGCCATGACGATCAAGACCAGGCGGGCGCTAGCCTATGCAGCATCCTCGTTTCCTCTTTGGTGCAAAGGGGGCAAGCGCAAGCGCGGAGTACCAAGGCATCAAGAAAAGGTTTCCATATCAGTGCAACGACACCAAGACCAGCTGAGCGGCAGGACGAAGCTCACCGTGGAGCCCAAGACGGCGTCATCGCCAGCGCCTTTGGCTGTCGAAGACCAACTTTAGCCAGGATAACTTGTACTAGATGTTCCCCTTCAAAATGGCCGTTGTTGGCTCCCTTCCCGCTCAATAGTTGGGAAGAGGACCAGGGCCTCTATATATAGAGATAGCCACCACCGTAGAAAGGGATCGGATCGAGTTCTCACCTAGCCAACAGAGGCCGAATCCTCCCAAGTAGAACACCACACCAGCTCAAGAACACCCTGCGTGAGGCTGTTCTTCCGCTGTACTATTCATCATCAGCCCCAGAGGCAGTCCACCACCACACACACTAGAGTAGGGTATTACACCAGAACGGTGGCCTGAACTAGTATAAACCTTGTGTCCCTCATGTTGTTCATCGTGTAGCTTAGATTCGTGACGGGGCTTTGGGACGTGGATCGGTAGGGAGAAGATCTTCGCGCGCACCCTAGAGTTCGAACCTTAAGGGTTTTGCCGGAACCCGATATCCGACATTTGGCGCGCCAGGTAGGGGTGTGCCAGAGCTCTCCCTTCCGTTGACCCACTCTCCACCAACACCGTGCTTTGCCCTCATGGCAGACAACGCGCCGCCCGCTCCAGCCGCCGATGCCAGCACTGGGGCCAGGGGGCTTCGAGCCTTGGCCCCCGCCTTGCGACGGGTGCAGTGGCCGCACAAGTTCAAGCCGGAGATGCTGCCGCGCTACAACGGCGTGACGGATCCGCTCGCTTTCCTGCTAGCATATGAGGAGGCCGTCCTCAAGGCCGGGGGCGACAGGGTCATGGCCAACTGGTTTCCCATGGCCCTCACCGGTGTTCCGCGCATGTGGCTCCTCCACCTGCCAACGGCTTCTATGGCCTCCTGGGAGGAGCTGTGCGACCTCTTCCTCGCCCATTACGCTATGCCGGCGCCCCCGGTCGTCGCAGCTCTCCTGGGCGGCTCGCAGGCGCCACCCTCGGGCCGCCACGTCAAGTCGTTCATCCGCCAGATCAGCGCCACCCTCCTGCGTCACAGAGCTCCTCCGGGTTGGGCGGCACCCAAGTACGACTAGACTTTTAGCTCGGACAATCACCCCGCCAACACCGCCTGCTCGGGTGCGCTCCTTATGCTTTGCATGCCCACCATCTGCTAGGTGGCCATCACCAAAACCCTCATCAACGGCGGCGCTGGCCTCAACATGCTTTCGGTGGAGGCCTTCAGCCTCCTCCACGTTCCACTGGAACGACTCCGACCCAGCAAGCCCTTCTCGGGCATCGGAGGCAGTTCCTCCGGCTCCCTGGGGCAGGTCCACCTTCCGGTGACCTCTGGCACCCACGATTCCGCACGGAGCTGGTCGACTTCGCCATCGCCCACATCGGCCTCCCGTACAAAGCCATCCTCGGCTACCCTACCTTGGCCCAATTCATGGTAGCGACTCACCCGGCCTACAACCTCATGAAGATGCCTTGGAGCAGCAGCGTCCTCACCGTAGCTGGAGATACAAAAGATGCTCTGCAGGCGCTCAAGCTCGCCCTCAAGACAACCACAGCAGTGCAGCCAACCAGCGTCGACACCCCCGAGGCCAAGGGGGCTGCACCAACCAAGAATAAGCAGTTGTTCACCCAAGACAAGGCGCAAACCAAGCAGGTACCAGTTGATGAGGATGGATCCTCCGGCGCCACCTTCACCATAGGCACCAATCTCGACCCTGAACTGGAGGAGGCTCTGGTGAAATTCCTACGCGCGAACAAGGAGGTGTTTGCGTGGGAACCCAAGCAGCTAGCGGGGGTCCCAAGGCAGGTGATCGAGCATCACCTGAATGTGTGCCCCAATGTGCGCCCCGTGAAGCAGAAAGCAAGGCGGCAGTCCACCGAGAGGCAAGCCGTCATCATCCAAGAAACCCGCAAGCTAGAAGCTGCAGGTGTCATTCGCGAGGTTTGCTACCCCGAATGGCTGGCAAACCCTGTTGTTGTGCCGAAGAAGGGAGGAAAGGAGTGCATGTGCATCGTCTTCACCAACCTCAATAAGGCCTGCCCTCAAGATCCATTCTCGCTCCCCCGCATCGATCAAATTGTCGACTCCACCGCTGAGTGCGATCTTTTGAGCTTCCTGGATGCCTTTTCGGGCTATCACCAAGTCAAGATGGCGATAGAAGATGTGGAGAAGACAGCCTTCCTGACCCCGTGCGGGGTGTACTGCTACACCTGCATGCTGTTCGGGTTGCGCAACGTAGGCGCAACCTTTCAGCGACTAATGCATATCACCCTGGGCCGACAGCTCGAGAGAAACGCCGACGCCTATGTCGACGACATTGTGGTGAAGTCTCGGGAGGCGAAGACCCTGATACAGGACCTGGAAGAAACCTTCACGAGCCTTCGTGAAGTGGACCTGCGGCTCAACCCGGAGAAGTGCGTGTTTCGTGTTCCCTCTGGCAAGCTTCTGGGCTTCCTCGTGTCCCATAGAGGGATCGAGGCCAACCCAGAGATGGTCAAGGCAATCGAAGACATGAGTCCGCCGCAAACCTTTAGGGAAATGTAGAAGCTCGCCGGAAGCGTAACTGCGTTAGGGCGCTTCATCTCCAAGCTGGGGGAACGTGCCCTTCCCTTCTTCAAGCTGATGAAGAAGAAGGTCCCGTTCGAATGGACACAAGAGGCTGATGAAGCATTCCAAGATCTCAAGAAGTACCTGACCAGCCTTCCGGTGATGGTGGCTCCACGCCCTCAGGAGCCCCTGGTGCTCTAACTCGCCGCCACACCCTACTCCGCCAGCGCAGCTCTGGTGGCGGTCTGGGAGGAGCGCCAGGTCAAGGCTGCATCGGACGCAGCTCCGACCGCGGTAGCTCAAGGTCAGGAAGGCCTCGCGAGGGCCATGGCCTCGGCAGATGGGGACCAGCCTCAACAGGAAGACGCCCCCAGGGCTGAAGGGACCTCACCAAGCAGTCAGGAGCCGGGGTCTCCAACGTCTCAGGAAGCGCTCAACTCTCCGGAGGGTGCCAGCTCTGTCAGCTCACCCACCCTCGTCGAGCATCTTGTGTATTTCGTCAGCACGGTGTTGCGGGATGCCAGGGCACGGTACCCCATGCCCCAGAAGCTCTTGCTTGCGCTGTTGGTGGCCTCGCGGAAGTTGCGGCACTACTTTCAAGGTCACCCCATCAAGGTCGTCTCAGCCTACCAATTGGAGAGGGTGCTTAGGAGTCCCAACTCCGCTGGAAGGGTCGCTGAATGGAACATCGAGCTGCAAGCATTTCAGTTGGAATTCAGCATGACCAGAGTCGTCAAAGGAGCCGCACTTGCAAATTTTGTGGCAGAGTGGACAAAGGCGCCCGGGCTTGAGGCAGGCGAAGATCGGTCACTTTCTCCAGGAAGCGAGGCGCCAGATGGCTGGGTTATGTACTTCGATGGAGCATTCTCACGACATGGCACAGGGGCTGGCGCAGTGCTTATATCCCACACTCAGGACAAGCTCTATTACGCCGTGCAGCTCTGTTTCCAGCAGGGCGAGAAGGTCTCCAACAACATAGCAGAATACGACGGCCTCATAGCAAGCTTAAAGGCTGCGATAGCTCTGGGGGTGAAGCGCCTCGTCATCAAGGGCGACTCACAGCTCCTCGTCAACTTCTCCAACAAAGTGTACGAGCCAAAGGACGAGCACATGGAAGTGTATCTTGCGGAGGTGCGCAGAATGGTAAAGCAATTTTGGGGGATGGAGTTGCAGCATGTGCCTCGCGGCACCAACCAAGAGGCTGATGATATCGCCAGGAGGGCATCTAGGCGGCTGCCTCAGGAGCCTGGCATTTTCGAGGAATGGCTCTTCAAGCCCTCGGCAGCACCGACGCTGTCAAGAACAACGCAACCTCAGGAAGAACTCCCTCAACCACCTGCCTCAGGAACCCCAGCCTGTGGCCCGACCTCGGGAGCCCGCCTGCTCATAGCACTAGAGCCTTAGAGGGATGCTGGAATGTGGAGTTCAAGGACTACCTGATGCAAGGGACTCTGCCAGAGAAGGAGGAGGACGCGGAACGCGTAGCCTGGTAGGCCACGACCTACTGCATCCAAGACGGACAGCTCTACCGGAAGCGGCCGAATGATGTTTCCCTGTGTTGAATCTCCAAAGAACTGGGGAAGGAATTGCTGGCTGACATACACGGTGGAGATTGTGGGCACCACTTGTCATCATGGACCCTCATCGGCAAGGCGTTTCGCAGCGGGTTTTACTGGCCTACAACACTCAACAACGCGATCGAGCTGGTGAAGGTTTGTGAAGCTTGTCAATTCCATGCCAAGCAGATTCATCAACCAGCTCAGGGCCTGCAGACCATCCCACTCTCGTGGCCATTCATAGTCTGGGGGCTGGATATCTTGGGCCTGTTTCCTCGGGCGCCCGGGGGCTATAGCTACCTCTACGTCGCCATTGACAAGTTCACCAAGTGGGTGGAGGTGGAAGTTGTCTGCACCATCCCAGCTGGCTCTGCAGTCAAGTTCATCAAGGGCCTCGTGAGCCGATTTGGGGTCCCTAACCGCATCATCACCGACAACAGTTTGCAGTTCACCAGCAATCTCTTCAAAACATATTGTGCTAACCTTGGAACGCATATATGCTATGCTTCGGTTGCACATCCCCGGAGTAACGGCCAGGCTGAATGCGCCAATGTAGAGGTCCTGAAGGGCCTCAAAACCAGGACCTTCAAGAAGAAGCTGGAGGCCTGCGGCAAGCGTTGGTATGACGAGCTCCAGTTCATGTTGTGGTCCATCCGCACTACCGCCACCAAGTCAACTGGCGAGACCCCGTTCTTCCTCGTCTATGGAGCAGAGGCAGTCCTCCCTCATGAGGTCAGGCGTCGCTCCGCGCGGTTCCTAGCGTTTGATGAAGCGCAGCAGGACGCCATGCGGGGGATGGACCTCGTGCTGGGGGAGGAACACCATCGGGAGGCCGCGCTATGAGCAGCAAGGTACCAGCAGGCGCTGCGGCGGTATCATTGCCGCCACATTTGCCCCAAGACACTCGAGGTAGGTGACCTCATGCTCAGGCGGGTGCTCTCCAGGGAAGGGCTGCACGAGCTCTCGCCCATGTGGGAGGGCCCGTTCAAGGTTGTTCATGTTTCCAGACCTGGTGTCGTGCGCTTGGAGACCCAGGAAGGGCTGCCCATTCCGAAGGCGTGGAACATTCAGCACCTCCGGAGGTTCTACCCTTGAAGTAAGGCCCAGTGCCTGTAAAGAAGGCCTGGTGCCTGTGAAGAAGGGCCCAGTGCCTGTAAAGAAGGCCCGGTGCCTGTGAAGAAGGGCCTAGTGCCTGTAAAGAAGGCTCGGTGCCTGTGAAGAAGGGCCCAGTGCCTACAAAGAAGGCCCAGTGCCTGTGAAGCTCGCCTCCCCAAGAAAGGCCCGGTGCCTGTGAAGAAGGCCCGGTGCATGTGAAGCTCGCCGCCCGTGACACTCTCACGTAATAATGAGTTGGGGCTGTACATGCCCCGGAGTCTCGGGGGCTCCCGCCCAAGCCTAGTGGCAGCACTTAGCTCCGCGCTGGTGAGAAGACGTCGAAGACTAGACTAGGTGCTGGACGCGGCTTTTCATTTGCTTTCCGCGGTTGGCTTGTTCACCCTCATTCGAAACTTTATTGGAGTTGCTTCTAGTGTTGTTTGCCATCCCCTGCCCCTGATCTCTGTCTTTGGTTTTCGCCTGGCTCGTTCTCTCTTTCGCAAGCCTCACGAGGGGGCTACGCGGGCTCCATCGTGAGCTTTTCCTCTCTAGATTTCGTGAGGCTCCCTCACCCAAGTTTGCAGCGGGAGCAACCCTCCTGGTCCGTGCCCCATGGGCATCGCGATGCAAAATGCCAGACCTAAGCTGGTCACCCTCGCGACAAAGGTTCGAAAGCTATTCCCCCAACTGATTTTTGCAGAACTTAAGACTCCCGACGAGGCCTCAGGCAATTACCTTGCGAGGCGGAAACTGTAGAGAACATCCCAAGCTAAGTTGTTCCTACATGCAAGCACACAGTCGTAACACCATAACACAGCACGGGTACGATAAAAATAGCATGACACGTAGGGATGATAGTCTTGCACGCCCCCCACGGGGGTCCATACTTCTCTCTCTCTCAATACAGGAAAGTGAGAAAAACAAAATAAACACAGTGGGCCCCGCAATGGCCCGCAAGGAGGGATCCGCACCGCCCTCCCAAGCTCAATCCGACTCCTCCTCACACTTCACCGAGGCGCGAAGGTGGGATGACCCGCTACTGCCCTCGAAGCAGGCGCGGCGACGTGGTGGCTGATCGCGGCCACCATTGGAGGAGCTGTCACCAGAGGAAGAGCTGCTGAAGCTCGGCGAGCTGTGGATGCCACCAAGAGCGGGCTCGCCTTCGCCCTCATCACGGCCGTCGCCAAGGCCAAGCACCTCATCGCCGTCATTGTCTTCAGGGCAGCACCTGACACGGCGGCCATCTTCTCCGAACACCCTCACGTAGAGGGTCGCATTGCCGTCAAACTTGAAGTGGAGGGTGCACCGCCGTCCTAGGCCACGCACGCGGGCAAATGTTTGCCAGCTGCGGGCCAGGGCCATGTTCCCAGTGACGGAGATCTCCACCGCGACCCAGGAGGCCCTGCCGAAACAGCCATCCGCCTGGAGCCAAAGCCCCCCAGGGACACCAGCCGGCAGTTCGCCGGCAAAGAAGCAGGGGAGTCGGGGCCAGTTGCCGGCCGGATCTGCCGACCACACGACAAACTCTGGCAGCACCTCTGTCGAGTGAAAGCGTGGCCGGGTAGGCTGCGCGGCGACGACGCATCTTCCCCCGCCAACCGGGCGGCCATCACCGCGCGAAGGACCACCGCCGCGACCATGGGGAGCCGCTGCAGGAGTCGCGGGGTGCTTGCGAGGACGACCTCAGCCGCGATTGGGTGGAGGGGAGCCAGACCCTTCCTGGCGAGCCTTCCCCTTTTCCGCGGCCAAAACCCTCTCCATGGGCGCCATGGGACACGACGAGCAGCTGGAGGAAGGAGGAAGAAGAAGCATGCGGGGAGAGGGGAGATGTGCAACGGGGGTTGGCGCCCCTCCACATTTATAGCCCAGAGGAGGCCAACCGTTGGCCTCCCCGATCGTAGGTAATCATGACCCTTTGTGCATGCAACAGGGACTCGTCAAATCGGACAGTTGCCGAGGCAACGTGGGGAAGCAGAGACGCCCACATCCAATCAACCGCCACGTGGCGACCAAGGCCGCAGGCTGTTGGGGCTCGTGGTGCTCCGCACTTGCCCTTTGGCTTCGCTACTAAGCCAAGTCCGAGCATGCCTTGGGCCCGGGGGCTACTGTCGGCGTTCTAGGAACGGGGGTCCCCAGACTTGCCTGCCTGCGCCTGCGGCGTGGCTCAAGCAATGGCCCAGTACGGCCCATCTACATCAACCCAAGCTCAAGACCCTCGCGAGGGGCCAAGCCTCACGGGGTGGACGACGCAAGGCTTCCTCAGGAACATCCTCATCAGGCAGGCTCGCGAGGAGGCAGAGAGATCAAGGCAAGGGGTACCTCGCGAGGTGCTCGTGACTCAAGCCATGATGATCAACACCAGGCAGGCGCCAGCCTGCGCAGCATCCTCATTTCCTCTTTGGTGCAAAGGGGGCAAGCGCAGGCGCAGAGTACCGAGGCATCAAGCAAAGGTTTCCATATCGGTGCAATGAGATCAGGACCAGCAGAGCGGCAGGCGGAGGTCACTGTGGAGCCCAAGACGGCGTCATGGCCAGTGCCTTTGGCAGTAGAAGACCAACTTTAGTCAGGATAACTTGTACTAGTTGTTCCCCTTCAAAATGGTCGTTGTTGGCTCCCTTCCCGCTCAATATTTGGGAAGAGGACCAAGGCCTCTATATATAGAGATAGCCACCACCGTAGAAAGGGATCGGATCCAGTTTCCACCTAGACAACATAGACCGAATCCTCCCAAGTAGAACACTGCACCAGCTCAAGAACACCCCTAGCGAGGTTGTTCTTCCTCTGTACTGTTCATCATCAGCCCTAGAGGAAATCCACCACCACACACACTAGATTAGGATATTACACCACAATGGTGGCCCGACCTAGTATAAACCTTGTGTCCCTCGTGTTGTTCATCGTGTAGCTTAGATTCGTGATGAGGCTTTGCGACGTGGATCAGTAGGGAGAAGATCTTCGCGTGCACCCTAGCGTTCGAACCTTAATTGTTTTACCAGAACCCGATATCCGACATGCGCATAGTGCATCAAGATTGTGTAGTCAAGACACCCTTGAAGCCTTTAAGGCCAAAAAAAGGAAGAAAGAGAGAAAGAGAGAAAGAGGATATAACTTAAAAAGGAAAGGTGAAGGTAAGGAGACGAACACAGAGTTCGGCACTAGGCGTAAAATCTTCAGAGTCTGGCCGTGTTCCATGGGTTTGGCTCGAGTCGATTATCAGATGCATCACGCAGACGTTACGCCCCTCAGGTCACAACTTTATCAATGATGAAGGGACCCTCCTACTTGGGCTTTAGTTTGTCCTTTTTCTTCTCTGGTAGGCGTAGAATGAGTTCGCCAACGTTATAAGTTTTGACCCATACTTCTATGCTTTGATACCTTCGAGCCTGTTGCTGATAGAATGTGGAACGGGCTTTTGCGATGTCACGCTCCTCCTCCAGGGCATCTAAACTATCCTGCCGATCAAGCTCGGCTTCTCTCTCTTTGTACATGCACACTCGAGGTGAGTCATGAATGATATCGCAGGGCAATACCGCCTTTGCACCGTACACCATAAAAAATGGTGTGTATCCGGTAGTGCGATTCGGCGTGGTCCGCAGCCCCCATAATATGGAGTCGAGCTCCTCGACCTAGTGCGTATCTGATTCCTTCAAAGATTGCACTAATCTGGGTTTGATGCCACTCATAATAAGACCATTTGCTCGTTCGACTTGACCGTTTGTTTGGGGGTGATAGACGGAGGCGTAATCGAGCTTAATGCCCATGTTGCCACACCAAGTTTTCACCTCGTCTGCTATGATGTTGGAGCCATTATCAGTGATGATGCTGTGGGGGACACCATAATGGTGTACGACCCCTGATATGAAGTCTATCACTGGCCCGGCTTCGGCCGTTTTAACTGGTTTGGCTTCTATCCATTTGGTGAATTTATCCACCATGACCAACAAGTATTTTTTCTTATGGCTTCCTCCTTTAAGGGGTCCAACCATATCGAGCCCCCAGACCACAAAGGGCTAAGTTATGGGGATTGTTTGGAGAGCGGTAGGTGGCATATGGCTTTGATTTGCAAAAAGCTGGCAACCGACGCAATGTTTGACGAGGTCCTGTGCGTCTGCTCGAGCTGTCGGCCAGTAGAAACCTGTACGGAAGGCCTTGCTTACAAGGGCCCTAGCTACGGCGTGGTGGCCGCCGAGTCCAGCATGGATTTTGGCCAATAGCTGCCGCCCTTCCTCTTCGGAGATGCACCTTTGGAGCACTCTGGTCGCGCTTTTCTTATAAAGCTCTCCCTCGTGGACCTTGTAGGCTTTAGAGCGCCGCACAATGCAACGTGCCTCGTTTTGGTCCTTGGGGACTTCTTGCCTAATTAGGTAGGCTAAGAAGGGTTCTGTCCACGGGGCAATGACAGCCATGATCATGTGGGCCGAAGGTGTTATTTCGGGGGCGGAGCCTCTGATTATGTCAGTGTGTTCAGGATCTGGGGTTGTGGTCGGATCCGGACTAGTATTGCCTGTCTCCCCTTGCCACACCACAGACGGCTTGAAAAGCCTTTCCAAGAAGATATTAGGAGGGACGGGGTCGCGTTTAGCGCCGACGCGGGCGAGGATATCCACCGCTTGATTGTTTTCTCGGACCACATGATGGAATTCGAGCCCCTCGAACCGAGCTGACATTTTGAGGACGGCGTTGCGGTAAGCCGCCATTTTCGGGTCCTTGGCGTCAAAGTCTCCATTTATTTGACATATTGCGAGGTTCGAATCCCCCCGCGCCTCTAGGCGTTGAATTCCCATGGAGACCACCATCCGAAGACCGTGCAACAAAGCCTCGTATTCGGCTGCGTTGTTGGAGTTCGTGTATAGTATTTGTAGTACATATTGGACCGTATCTCCGGTGGGGGATGTCAGGACAACACCCACTCCCAGACCAGCCAGCATCTTAGAGCCATCAAATTGCATGATCCAATTGGAGTATGCGCCGTACTCTTTAGGGAGTTTGGCTTCTGTCCATTCGGCGACAAAGTCAGCCAGTACTTGTGACTTAATGGCTCGTCGTGGTTTATATATGATGTCGAACGGGAGGAGATTGATGGCCCACTTAGCAATCCGGCCCATGGCATCATGGTTATTTATTATATCGTTGAGTGGTGCTTTGGATGCCACCGTGATTGAACACTCTTGAAAGTAGTGTTGTAGTTTCCGGGATGCCATGAAGACCGCGTATGCTATCTTTTGATAATGTGGGTACCGTGACTTGCATGGTGTGAGGACAGTGGATACGTAGTATACCGGCTTTTGAAGCGGGAACTTATGTTCGTCCTCCTCTCTTTTGACGACGAGCACTGCGCTTACAACTTGGTGTGTTGCAGCTATGTATAACAGCATGGGTTCGCCTATGTTTGGTGCGGCCAGGATTGGATTGCTGGCCAAGAGAGCCTTTATTTCTTCCAATCCGGTCGTAGCCGCATCCGTCCACTTGAAGTGTTTGGTACGTCAAAGAACGCGATAGAGAGGTAGTGCCTTTTCTCCCAATCAGGAGATAAAGCGGCTTAAGGCAGCCACGCATCCAGTTAACTTCTGGATTTGCTTGAGGTCTGTTGGGGTAGCCAACTGTGATAGAGCTCAGATTTTAGCCGGATTTGCCTCAATTCCTCTATTGGAAACGATGAAGCCCAGGAGCTTTCCGGCAGGGACACCGAAAACGCATTTTTCCGGGTTAAGCTTGATGTCATATGTTCAGAGATTGTCGAACGTAAGCCTCAGGTCGTCTATTAAAGACTTGACGTGTCTGGTTTTGATGACTACGTCACCCATGTATGCCTCAACTGTTTTGCCGCTTTGTGTTTCCAGGCATGTCTGAATCATGCGTTGGTAGGTTGCACCAGCGTTTTTGAGCCCGAAAGGCATAGTGTTAAAATAGAAGGGGCCGTATGGAGTGATGAATGCCGTTGCGGCTTGATTGGACTCCGCCATCTTGATTTGATGGTATCCGGAGTATGCATCGAGGAAGCACAATGAGTCGTGTCCTGTGGTAGCATCGATGATTTGATCGATGCGGGGTAGGGGGAGGGATCCTTGGGGAAAGCCTTATTGAGGTCCTTGAAATTGACGCATAGGCGCCAGGATTTGTCATTCTTTGGTACCATCACCAGGTTTGCTAGCCAGTCCGGATGTTTTATTTCTCTGATGAATCCGGCCTCGAGTTACTTGGCTAGCTCCTCTCCCATGGCTTGTCGCTTAGGTTCTGAAAAACGCCGAAGAGTTTGCTTGACCGGCTTGTATCCCTTCAGTATGTTTAGTCTATGTCCGGCCAGCTTGAGTGGGATACCTAGCATGTCTGACGAATGCCAGGCAAAGATGTCCCAATTCTCGCGCAAGAACTCTCGTAGTGCAGCGTCTATTGTGGGGTTTAGCTGTGCCCCGATGGATGCTATTTTTGTGGAGTCTATTGGGCGGACCTAGAATTTGACTATTTCGTCCGCTGGTTTGAAAGAGGTGGACTTGGATCATTTGTCGAGTATCATGTCGTCCCTGTCCATTGTGGAGCGCAGCGCAGTTAGTTCTTCGGCCGCGAGGGCTTCTGATAATGCCTCGAGGGCCAGTGCAGCGGTTTTGTTTTTAGCACGGAGTGCTACGTCCAGATCACTGGCTAGAGTGATGATTCCATTGGGCTCGGGCATCTTGAGCTTCATGTACCCGCTGTTCGATTTTAGGTTCGGAACTTGGGCCATGTCCTCCCGTAGACGGGTATCCGGCTCGAAGAGCTCGGGAATCCGGACATAGTTCATCCTCAAAATAGAGGAAGAATCGTTGCATTGCTCCTCCACTACCGCTATCTGATGGGTGACCGGCAGAGAGTTAATCTCTCTTTGGTCGGGTTTAAGCCCGATCCGATCATAGTCCGTAGTGACTCCCAAGGCGGCGATGTGATCCAAGAGCTCGTTCAAGGAGGAGAGCTCCATTGGATCCATCTACTCGATGAATTCCGAGCTGAATGGAGGCTATTTTTGATGACCCGAGAAGTCATCAGCGGCGCGGCAGCCAAACGGGCAGTCATGACGAAGCCGCCTAGTCGGAGAGTTTGGCCTAAAGCCAGGGCTCCCCCAGAGGTGATGTGATCCTTGATAACAAGGCAAGCCATCAAGCCTTACCGTGACGGCACAGTGGAACTCTCAATGAAAGCACCAATGTCGATGTCAAAACCGGCCGATCTCGGGTAGGGGGTCCCAAACTGTGCGTCTAAGGCTAATGGTAATAGGAGGCGGGGGACACAATGTTTACCCAGGTTCGGGCCCTCTCGATGGAGGTAATACCCTACTTCCTGCTTGATTGATCCTGATGATATGAGTATTACAAGAGTTGATCTACCACGAGATCGTAGAGGCTAAACCCTAGAAGCTAGCCTATGATTATGATTGTTCCTCCTATGGACTAAACCCTCCGGTTTATATAGACACCGGAGGGGACTAGGGTTACACAGAGTCGGTTACAGAGAAGGAGATCTACATATCCGAATTGCCAAGCTTGCCTTCCACGCAAAGGAGAGTCCCACCTAAACACGGGACGAAGTCTTCAATCTTGTATCTTCATAGTCCAACAGTTTGGCACAAGTACATAGTCCGGTTGTCCAAGGACCCCCTAATCCAGGACTCTCTCAACGGGGCCTTCTACTTTTTTTTATGCAGGAGAAAGAAAGAAACAAAAGCGGTCGCGCGACTATAGCGGCTCCTAAGACCCAGCTCCAGCAGCGACCGCACTCAGTCAGAGTCCTCCTCCTCCTTCACCGGAGCATGGCAGTGGGGCGGCTTGTCGCCTACCCTGGTCTGAGCCTGGTGGCGTGGCGACTCATTGTAGTCGTTGTCGCTCGTACTCTCCCTAGAAGAAGAGCCGCCACTGCTGGAGGCGGCGCAACCATCGTCAAGGGCAAGCTCACCATCAGTGACGATGCCACCCCTGCAGCCTTCATCGTTGTCGTTGTCGTTGTTGTTGCTCTCTGGGTAGCACCCAGGCGCTGGTTGTCTTCCCCAAAGACCCTGACGTAGAGGGTCGCAGCACCGTCATACATGAAGTGTAGGGTGTTGGGGAACTTAGTAATTCAAAAAAATTCCTACGATCACGCAAGATCTATCTAGGAGATGCATAGAAAGAAGACGAGAGAATGTGTCCACGTACCCTCGTAGACCGAAAGCAAAAGTGTTTAGTAACGCGGTTGATGTAGTCGAACGTCTTCATGATCTAACCGATCCAAGTATCAAACGTACGGCACCTCCGTGTTCAGCACACGTTCAGCACAATGACGTCCCTCGAGCTCTTGATCCAGTTGAGGATGAGGGAGAGTTCCATCAGCACGACAGCGTTGCAACGGTGTTGATGATGTTACCGGCGCAGGGCTTCGCCTAAGCACTACGATGATATGACCGAGGTGTTAAACTGTGGAAGGGGCACCGCACATGGCTAAGAGAACAACTATTGTGCTTTGGGGTGCCCCCCTGCCCACGTATATAAAGGAGGGAGGAGGAGGAGGCCGGACAAGGAGGGGCGTGCCTATAGGGGGAGTCCAACTAGGATTCCCAATCCTAGTTGGAGTCCCCTTCCTTTTCCAAGAGAGGGAGAGAGGGAAAGAGGTGGGAGAAAGAGGAAAGGGAGGGGGCGCGCCCCGTCCCCTAGTCCAATTCAGTTTGGGCTAGGGGGCGTGCACCTCCACCTGGCCGCTGCCTCCTCTCTTCCACTAAGGCCCATGAAGGCCCATTAATCCCCCGGGGGGTTCCGGTAACCTCCCGGTACTCCGAAAAATGCCTGAATCATTCCGAAACCCTTACGGTGTCCGAACATAGCCTTCCAATATATCAATCTTTATGTCTTGGCCATTTGGAGACTCCTCGTCACGTTCATTATCTCATCCGGGACTCCGAACAAACTTCGGTCATCAAAAACACATAACTCATAATACAAATCGCCATCGAATGTTAAGAGTGCGGACCCTACGGGTTCGAGAACTATGTAGACATGATCGAGACACATCTCCGAACAATAACCAATAGCGGAACCTGGATGCTCATATTGGCTCCTACATATTCTACGAAGATCTTTATCGGTCAAACCGCACAACAACATACGTTGTTCCCTTTGTCATTGGTATGTTACTTGCCCGAGATTCGATCGTCGGTATCATCATACCTAGTTCAATCTCGTTACTGGCATGTCTATTTAGTCGTTCTGTAATGCTTCATCCCACAACTAACTCATTATTCCCATTGCTTGCAAGGCTTATGTTGGATTACGGGTTTCTCAAACCCTTGAAAGGTTCGAACTCTGGGGTGCGTGCAGAGATCTCAACCTACCTAGCCTGCCTACTCACGATCCTCCTAAGCCTAGCGCGATGAGCTCGAAGAGACAAAGGGACACAGTAGTTTATCCTAGTTTGGGCCACCTTGCGGTGTAATACCCTACTCCAGCATTTTTGGTGGATTACCTCAAAGGGCTGAGGATGAACTAGTATAGTGGATGAACTAGCCTCGGGAGGTGAGGTGTTCTTGAGCTCAAGAGAGCTGGTGGGGTGTCAACTAGATCGGATCTCCCTCTATGATGGTGGCTAAGTCCTATTTATAGTGGCCTTGGTCCTCTTCCCAAATGTTGGCGGGAAGGGATCCCACAACGGCCGGATTTGAAAGGGGACAAGTAGTACAACTTATCCTGACTAAAGTGGTCTTCCCCTGCGAAAAGCCCCTGGTCATGATGCTGCGGTGGGCTCGGTGATGACCTCCGTCCTGCCATCCTGGTGGTCTTGGTCTTGTTGCACCAGAATGGAAACCTTTAGCTGATTCCTCGAGACTCCGCGCCTGTGGATTGCCTCCCTTGCACCAAAGAAGAAACTGGCGCTCTGCGCCCGCTGGCGCCCGCCTGGCCTTGATCGTCATGGCTCACATCGGCTGAGCATCGTGAGGTGCACCTTGCATAGAACTCTCTGCCCCTCGGGAGCCAGCCTGAAGAGGCCGATCCCCTCGAGGGTCTTGGCATCATCCGCCTCGCGAGGCTTCGCCCCTCGCGAGGGTCTTGAGTTGTTGATGTTGAAGCTGGGTCGTACCAGACCGTCGGTGGAGCCACGCAGGCCACAGGCAGGCAAGTCTAGATACCCCCATATCCAAAACACCGACAGTAGCCCCCGGGCCCAAGGCACGCTCAGACTAGGCTTCCAGGCAAAGCCAAATGGCAAGTGCGGAGCACCGCAGGCCCTAACCGCCCGCAGCCTTGATGACGCGTGGCGATTGATGGGACGTGGGCGTCTCCACTTCCCCATGCTGCCTCGGCAACTGTTTGAATTGACGGAACGATGCGACATGCAGAAGACCATCATGGCACGAGGTCGTGGAGAATGGTGGTTGGCCTTCCTTGGCTATAAATGTGGGGTAGGGGCAACCCCCTACTCATCTCTCCTTCGTCTTCCTGCCGCCCGCTTCATCTCCTTCTTCGTCTTGCTTCCATGGCACCGATCAGGAGGTTCTCGGCCGCCGAAAAGGGGAAGGCCCCTAGGGAGGGGCCCGATCCTCTCCCATCGAAGAAGCGACTCCCCTTCCTCATGACGCCAGCGTGGGGCAGGAGGTGACCAGGACTTGGCAATCGAGGCCCCCGCCTGGCTTCCCCCCCCCCTGTATGCCCGCGCCCGGGATGAAGATGTGCGCCATCGAGCACCCCCCCCCAATGATGGAGGACGGGCTGCCATTGCCTTGCCGACCGTGTCGCGGACTCACACCGAGAGCAGCTCGCGTGAGTTCGTGGTGTGGGCGGTGAAGCCTCCTGATACCTGGATCCGGCACCCGAGGTTCTTCGCTAGCGAGTTGCCTCCGAGGGGGCCACTTGAGTTGTGGCTGTAGCACGCCGGGTGCTGCAGCTTGGCCACCGGAGCTGAGGTGGAGGTGGTGCCCCCCAGAGACGTCTTCATGACCCATGGATGGGGTGAGGTCGACCGGGCTTGCCGCGCCGAGGGAGCCCTCGCGATTCACTTTGAGTATGATGGCACATCCACCTTGTTCTTCAAGGTCTTCGACCAGGAGGGCGAACGGATGGAGTGCTGCCCCGGAGGAAGCAGCCCGTGAGGTGCAGCCGTGGGCGCCGGACCTGCTTCTGTCCGCTTTGGTGCCTCTTCCAGTAGCAGTGACGACTCCAAGGAATCTAGTGACTCTCCTGAGCCCAGTGAGTCTCCGGAGTCTAGCAATGATAGCTACGTGCCGCCAAGATCCCGTCGCAGTCGGAGCGCAGCAGCGGCTGCTACCCGGCAACACCGGTGACGCTCAACGGCTTAGTAGTATCCTTATTTCTTTTGTTTTCCCTGTACGAAATAAAAACCAGCCCCCGTGGGGTTTGTAAGGATCCGAGTGTATTTAATACCAGCGTTGCTTTCTTTGATTGTGTGAAGAAGTCATGTATCCTAGTTCGGCACAATTCCTTCCTTTTCTTTTCCCTAGACAGCGCGACACACTACACCGACGGGACCCAGTCCCCAGGCAGGCTTCAGCCGTCGCTAGTATGCCAGGTCACGATGTCATGGTCAAGGCTAGGAGGTGAGCGGCCCGAGGTCCGACGAGAGCTCATGAGACGCGATGCTCACGAGGTCCCCCTTGGCGTGCAAGCAGCCGCCCAGAGAATCGAAAAGGGGAGTGAAGCTGCCGGAGTGGGACTGCGAGGTTGGGGCATGCAGGGAGCGAGACCGGTGCCACAGCGAATGCGACTTATCTTTTGGTAGTCCTGATCCGCCGGCAGGAGGATGCCTGCTCTTGCGCCTGTGGTGGTATCATTAGGCACGGCCCACAACGACCACCCTCTCGCCTTGCTTGCCCAGGTGCTCTACATCCTCGGGTCCCGGCCCTCGAGCTAGCTCAGTCGCCGCTGGTATGCCAGGTTGTGGTGTCGTGGTAAAGGCCAGGGGGTGAGGGTTGGAGAGCCAGTAGGAGCTCCCGAGACGCGATGCTCGGGACCTCCCCTTTTAACATGCAAGCGACTCACGAGGTAAGATGGCGGTCATCCAAACCGGCCCGTGAATCATCGCCAGGTGAACCTGCAGGTTAAATGACAGAAGAGGCCTAGAACACCTGTGGAGCGGGCTATCCGCTCAGGGCCCCTAGTGCCAGACGAAGGCACCGAGGACCTGGTGAGGTGGTGTGCATGAGGCAGGTCGCGAGCCAGAGCTCGGTCCTTGGTTTTGTCAGCATTGTAGGGACGGACCCGAGCACAAGCGTCGTGCCGATGTGAATAGCCATCCAGCAAGGCGGGTGAGGGACAAGCCAGCAAATGTAGGGAGACTGTGAGGCGGTTAAGACTCGAGGCCGCAGAGTGACGATCATAGGTAACCTCATAGAAGATGGTTAGACAATCCTGGTGAATGCAAAATGATACACACTGCAGGGACGGATCAACACGGCCTGGGGATGATGCAGCCCGTGGGGCGCCCCCAAACTAAACGAACTAGAGAGATGTCACCTGGCACCGTCGCTGGAGAGGTGTTGGGGTAGCGAATGACACGTGCTGCAGGAGTCGTTCCTCACGAGCCGCCTTGGCCCCGAGCCTCGGGAGGCCCAGAGGGCCCGGGAGGCTCCTGGAGGCGCTCCTCCATCTCCACCAGGGTCGCCTGGTGCCTGGCCTCGCAAGACGCTAGGGCATCCCTTGTGCAGTGCTGGAACACCACAGCTGCGCCTGATAGGCCGAAAGGCATGCGGACGTAGTTGTGGGGTGGACCCTCGCACCGGCCGATGCGAGACGGCCAGAAGAGCTGCCGAGATGCGGCCCTTTGAGCCCTGAGATGTCGATGCAGACGCGGAACTCCTTACCCTCGCCAGGGCAGTGAGCTCCGCCTCGCGGTAGGCGGCGATCGCCTTGCAGAACCCTTGCCTCTTGGATCTCCTTGATTGCCTTGCTGATGAACTCCTAAACGCCTGGCGCCTTCCACCAGATGCCTTCTCCTGGGAAGCGTACTCTGAAGCGTGCCTCCACATGGTGCCTGAGCGCCTCCCTCGTGACCCTGGCTAGGTCTGAGGCCCTCTTGAGGAAAGCCCTCGAGCCTAGCCTGAGAGGGGCGCTGGGCAAGCCTTCCTATGCGACGGGTGAGGGCGCCTCGTCCGGAGACGCGAGGCTCAGCGCGGAGTCCTCGGGCGAGGCTTCCTTGTGAGATCCCTGATCCAGCTGCAGCTTCTTTGTCTTGGGGGCGACCTCAGGAGGGAGGGCACCGCCCTCATCTTCAGGGCTCTTGACCGCTGCAGCCTGGAAAGCATGCTCAAGGGAGCACACAGCATCATTTTCCTGGCATGCGACTGTGATGATGTCGCCGCTTCCTGGCATCTTGAGGATGTTGTAGCCGTGGTGCGTCACTGCCATGAACTTGGCTAGTGTTGGGTACCCTAGGATGGCGTTGTACGACAGGCGAATGTCAGCGACGTCGAAGTCGATGAGCTTGGTGTGGTAGTTGTTGCGTTCGCCGAAGGTGATAGGGAGGCAGACCTGCCCTATCAGGTGTGTGGAACCGTCAGTCACTCCTAAAAATGGCTTGGTTGGCTGAAGCTAGTAGAGGCACTTCGAGTCTGTCGAACATTTGCACAGACAGGACATTGAGCCCCGCTCCACCATCGATCAGAGTCTTGGTGACGACCACGTTGTTGATGATGGGAGAGCAGGGCATGGGGAGCGCGCCGGCAGTGGCCGCGCACTTGAGTTGGTCTGAGGAGCTGAAGGTGATGGCGCACTTGGACCACCTGAGAGGGCGAGTTGCTTCGGGATTGGGGAGCGCTGCATTTACCTCGCGCACGAACTGCTTGAAGATATGGTGAGAACTCGGGGCCTGTGAGCCGCCCAGGATGCAGGCGATGGCTCGAGGCTCCTGGAAGCCCCTATCCCCCTTGTCCTGGTGATGATCTTCGTTCCTTCTCGATGGTGGAGGCAGTGGAGGAAGATCGGCATTGCCCTGTGGGCGCTCCTCGTGAGGCTGCTCCCTCCAAGTGCCCTCGCAAGGTTGGCCCTGCCAACGGTCCTCCCAAGGATGGTCGTGCCACTCCTGGCGATGGTCGTGTCCGTCCCAGCTTCCTCCACCTCGGCCACCTCCACGGTCGTAGCCTCGATCATTGCGCTCGGGGTGTCGACCGAGGCGCCCGTCGTGGAGGGGCCTGAGCTCCTGGCAGTCATTGGTGTTGTGGCTATGGATGTTGTGGAAGATGCAGAACGGTCGATTATTTTTTGATGACTCGGGGCGGTCGCAACCGCGCTTCATCTCTGGCTTGGCCGCGAGCATGGCCAGCCCTTTGCACTTTACGTCCTTGGCCTTCTTGTCCTTGGGGTCAGCATCGGGTAGCTCAAGGAGGGAGAGGCGCCCCTCCTCAGCCCTTGCCCACTTGTTTGCCATATTGAACATCTCCAAGGCCGTGCAGAGGTCCTCATGGATGGCGAGCTCCTCCTTCATCTTGACATCGCGGACACCATCAGTAAATGTTGAAATGATGGCCTCGTCCAACACTTTGGGGATCTTGAGGCAAACATTGTTGAAGCCCTGGATGTACTTCTGCAGGGTCTCTCCTGGCTACTGCTTGATGCGATGCAGGTCACCCGTGGCTGGCGGACCGTCGCGAGTGCCTTGGAAGTTGGCGATGAAGCGGTCGTGCATCTCCTCCCAGGAAGAGACCGATCCCACGGGGAGATTCAGGAGCCAAGAATGCGCGCCATCCTTGCGGGCCATGGGGAACCAGTTTGCCATGATCTTCTTGTCGCTCCTGGCTGCCTCAATGCTCAGCTCGTAGAGCTGCAGGAACTCGGTGGGGTCGGCGGTGCCGTCATAGTGCGGGGCCAGGTCAGGCTTGAACTTGCTCGGCCAAATGACGTTGCGGAGCTCCGAGGTGAATGCGTGACATCCTGCTGTGGCCACTGGGGCCCGTCAAGGAGGTGGAACCTGGTCCTGGTGCATGCGCTCTGCCACCTCCCGTGGCGGCATGCGGGCTTGGCATGGGGTTGCAGGAAGCACGCGTGCTTCCCCTTGAGGCTGCTGCACCACCTGGCAGCTCACCTCCTCTCGAGCAGGCGCTGGGCACGGCGGGTCGCGCCGCGGTGCCACACGCCTTGGATCGACGATGATGCCCTGAGCCGGAGGTGGCGGAGGAGCCCCGTGAGCCACATCGCCCGTGGCAAGCGGCTGCTGGGGCAGTGAGCGGGCCGGTGCAGTGGAGCCCCCAACCACGCTGATGAGCTCAGCGATCAGCTCCAGCCATTCCTCATAGAAGTCGTCGATCGGGCGGTAGTGAAGGAGCTCCCGCGCCATGAGTAGGGCGGCCTGTGCATTCGCCGGGCCGTGATGCGCGTGGGAGGATGAAGCTGCTGGGGTCAGTGACGAAGTGGTGGTGCACCCGTGGCGAAGAAGCTTGCTGCTCCTGGCCGGCAGGGCCCGTGGCGGCGTTGTCCACCAGAGACGGAGCATGACGAGTGCAACCATCGCCCGTCGGAGCTGTTTGAGCAACGCGAGCAGCGACTGCGGCCCGACACTCGGCGCGAGCTTAGCGTGTGTCAGCCATGGAGGTGTCGGAGTGACGGTGGATCGATCGACGGAAGAGAAGATCCGACGCACCCCTACCTGGCGCGCAAAATATCGGATTACGGGTTCCGCAAACCCTTGAAAGGTTTGAACTCTAGGGTGCGTGCGGAGATCTCAATCTACCCAGCCCGCCTACTCTTGATCCTCCTAAGCCTAGCGCGACAAGCTTGAAGAGACAAAGGGACACATCAGTTTATCCTGGTTCGGGCCACCTTGCGGTGTAATACCCTACTCCAGCGCTTTTGGTGGATTGCCTCGAAGTGCTGAGGATGAACTTGTACAGTGGATGAACTGGCCTCAGGAGGTGAGGTGTTCTTGAGCTCAAGAGAGTTGGTGGGGTGTCAACTAGATCGGATCTCCCTCTATGATGGTGGCTAAGTCCTATTTATAGTGGCATTGGTCCTCTTCCCAAATGTTGTCGGGAAGGGATCCCAAAACGGCCGGATTTGAAAGGGGACAAGTAGTACAACTTATCCTGACTAAATTGGTCTTAGCCTGCGATAAGCCCCTGGTCGTGACGCTGCGGTGGGCTCGGTGATGACCTCCGTCCTGCCGTCCTGGTGGTCTTGGTCTTGTTGCACCAGAATGGAAACCTTTGGCTGATTCCTCGGGACTCCACGCCTGTGGCTTGCCTCCCTTGCACCAAAGAGGAAATTGGCGCTCTGCGCCCGTTGGCGCCCGCCTGGCCTTGGTCGTCATGGCTCACGTCAGCTGAGCCTCATGAGGTGCACCTTGCATAGAACTCTCCGCCCCTCAGGAGCCAGCCTGAAGAGGCCAATCCCCTCAGGGGTCTTGGCGTCGTCCGCCTCGCGAGGGTCTTGAGTTGTTGATGTCGAAGCTGGGCCGTACCAGGCCGTCGGTGGAGCCACGCGATGGGTCGCATGCAGGCAAGTCTTGATACCCCCATATCCAGAACACCGACAGCTTATAGTGATGAGCATTACCGAGAGGGCCCAGAGATACCTCTCTGATTCACAGAGTGACAAATACCAATCTTGATCTATGCCAATCCAACAAACACCTTCGGAGACACCTGTAGAGCATCTTTATAATCACCCAGTTATGTTGTGATGTTTGATAGCACACAAGGTGTTCCTCCAATATTCGGGAGTTGCACAATCTCATAGTCAGAGGAAGATGTATAAGTCATGAAGAAAGCAGTAGCAATAAAACTTATCGATCATTATGCTAAGCTAACGGGTGGGTCTTGTCCATCACATCATTCTCTGATGATGTGATCCCGTTCATCAAATGACAACACATGTCTATGGTTAGGAAACATAACCATCTTTGATTAACGAGCTAGTCAAGTAGAGGCATACTAGGGACACAGTGTATTGTCTATGTATTCACACATGTACTAAGTTTCCGGTTAATACAATTCTAGCATGAATAATAAACATTTATCATGATATATGGAAATATAAATAACAACTTTATTATTGCCTCTAGGGCATATTTCCTTCACAGGGTGCACCTCCTTTGGAGGCTGCGCGCGCGGGCGAACGGTTGCCACCCGCGGTTCAGGAACATGTTGACGGCGGCGGTGACCTTGACCTCCACCCATGAGGCCTTGCTGCAGCAGTCGTCCGCCTACAGCCAAAGGCCATCGGGTCCCTCGGCCGGTAGCGCGCCCGCAAAGAAGCACGGAAGCTGGAACCAGAAACCTGTAGGCCTCTCCGCCCACACCATGAACTCTGGGGATGCCTCGGCCGAGTGGGACCATTTGCATGGTGGCCGAACAGCCACTGCACGCCTCCCATCTTCATTGCGGCTGCCCCAGCCACGGCAACCCCCGCTGCGTGAAGGTCCACCCCCACGGCCGCCGGAGGTGGCGCTAACCTTTGAGGGGGTGCGCCCACGCCCTCGGGGAGCCACCGCCGGCGTTGCAGCGTACTTGCGGGGACGGTCGCGCCCCCTCTTGGGTGACGGCGAGTCCGGCCCCTTCTTGGGGGCCTTTCCCTTCTCCGCAGCAGAGAACCTCCTCACTGGCACCATGGATACTCTGACAAGAAGATGAGGATGGGACTGGGGGCTCCACTCCTCCCCCATTTATAGCTGGAGGAAGGCTAACCGTCGGCTTCTCACATCCTAGCCAATGATGGCCTTTCTGCATGCAACAGGTAGTTGTCAAGTCGGGCAGTTGCGGAGGCAGCGTGGGGAAGTGGAGACGCCCACGTCCCATCAAGCGCCACGCGTCGACTCATTCCGCAGGCAATCGGGCCCCGCGGCACTTCGCCCTTGCCTTTTGGCTTCACCTCGATGCCAAGTTCGAGCGTGCCTTGGGCCTGGGGGCTACTATCGGTGTTCTGGGAACCAGGGTACCCAGACCTGCCTGCCTGTGGCCCACAGCGTGGCTCCATCAATGGCATGGTATGAGCCATCTACAACACCAACAAGACAAGACCCTCACGAAGGGCCAAGCCAAGC
Organism: Triticum dicoccoides; assembly: GCF_002162155.2. Lineage (NCBI taxonomy): Eukaryota > Viridiplantae > Streptophyta > Magnoliopsida > Poales > Poaceae > Triticum > Triticum dicoccoides. Next base: position 380,868,184 of record NC_041393.1, read on the forward strand.
GAGGCGGGCGACAACAAGACCTCCGGAGGGAGCGACCTCCCCAGCCTGCCTCCTGAGGAGCAGAGATTTCTATGCGAGTGCTCAACCTCATGAGGTTACGGTGACGCAAGCCATGACGACCAAGGCCAGGTGGGCGCCAGCGGGCGTAGAGCAACAAGTTTCCTCTTTGGTGCTAAGGAGGCAAGCGCAGACGCGGGGTCCTAAGGAATCGCCCAAAGGTTTCCATTCCCATGCAACAAGACCAAGACTGCCAGAGCAGCATGACGGATGTCATCGACGAGCCCACCGCAGCGTCACGACCAGGAGCTTTGCAAGAGAAGACCACCTTTTGTCAGGATAAGGAGTACTACTTGTCCCCTTTCAAATTTTCCACTGTGGGATCCCTTCTCGCATACATTTGGGGAAAGAGGACCAAGGACACTATAAATATAGGCTAGCCACCACCATAGCAAGGGGGGTCCCTTCATCTCACATGCACACTAGAGCACACCTCGCGAGGTTGTTCTTCCCTTGTACTAGTTCATTTTCAGCCCCTCGTGAGGCTAATCCATCCCAAAGCAGGAGTAGGGTCTTACACCGCAAGGTGGCCCGAACCTGGGTAAACTGTCGTGTCCATCTCCTTGTTTGTTTGTTGAGCTAGGCCGTGGGGGTGAGGAATCGGTTGGCTGGAGGGGTTGAGTTCTTTGCACACGCCCAGAGTTCGAACCTCTTCTTGGGTCTGCGGAGCCCGGAATCCGACATTTGTTAGATTAATAGCAATGCATATGAGAGCCACTCAACATTTCCATCGTGGTGTTCTCCTTGGTATGACTCAATAAAAAGAAAAGAATTTCAAAGAAACACACTGAAATATTTTCAGAGTTTTTAGTTTTTCTTGAATAAAGCAAATTAAAGAGAAAGAAAAACAAAAATGTGAAAAACTATTTACACAGGAGAGCTTCCAACAAGCAAAATAAGAACAAGGAGATATTTTTGGGTTTTCTTTTTAATACTACAACTAACTAAACTAGAAAGAAAAACTGAAAAGAAGCAAGAAATATTTTTTTGGGATTTTCACAAAGTTTTTCAAACACACAAGAAGAAAGCGAGAAAATAAATCTAGCACGGATAATACAATGAAAAAGTGTGAATATCGATAACCCGAATGAAATGTGTGAACATGAATGTAATGTCGGCGGAAATACGTACTCCCCCAAGCTTAGGCTTTTGGCATAGCTTGGTAATCTCCGCGGTCTGCATAATAGTCAGAGTGGTAGCTCACGGAGGCTCTTGGTGCAGCCTCCTCAACCCGCCGAGCAGCCGCGACCTCCGTGCTGCGCGTGCGGGCCTCGCTCTCAAGAACATAGTATCTTCCTTTGCTGTGATAATTAAAGAGAGCAGGCGCAGGCAAAACAATAGGCACAACATGTTTATTATCAAACCTCAAGTTATAAGTATAATTCGTGGGTGTGCCCGTGAGGAATTTGTGACGTTTCATGGCATCAAAGTCTAAGTACTGAGTAGGTAGGATGGGATCATCAGGCAGAGATGTCACACAAACCTATTTAGCTAAACGAGAAGCATAAATTCCACCATAAAATAACCACTGCCGGCGTTGTTCTGTAATGCAACAATTGCTCCAAGATTATAACGTTTAATACCGGTAAGAGCAGTGTGTATGAGGCTCAAGTTAGGAGCACATGGTGTGCTACAATCTTGCTTGCCTACGATGCATTTGCCATTAAACATTGCAAAATATTGAATTGATGGGAAATGAATACTTTTTTCTTCTACCTTGTGTCACTCCTTTGTCCTCACTATAGCAAAGGGTAGTAAAAAATGACTCATATTCAGATCTTGGTGGCTCGTCTAGCAAACCCCAAAATGAAATTTTGCAAGCAGTACAAAACATCTCTAGAGGCATGGTAAATGGATGATTATCTATACCTACTAATAAAATAAATAGGTATTCTTAGTCCGTCATATGCTATTTTATAGAAAACCCCCTATTTTTTTCACATTAAACCCGTAGTAGATATCAAATGTTTTTTAAAATACTCATATCTTCTAAACTGTAACTCTAAATTTAGCATGTTATATATGAATTTCGATTAGAAAAATATGTAGAATTTGAATATGATGTTATTTTACCTGTTAACAATTTTTAAAAAGTAGAATCTAGGGTATTGATTAAGGTGCAATCTTAATCAATAATGCATTATCGGTCTTTCTTTCAAACCGGTAGTGATTCAGATTGGGGATGAACACCTCAGCAAAATCAGGATTGAACACGAAATTAAAGATAAATTGCTGGAGATACCCAATAAATAAGGACATGCACGACAAGCAATAAAAGAACGACCCAATAAAGATGGGATGTCCGCTATAAAAGAAATGAATGAAAACGCTTAAAAAATCATGTATCTTTCTAACAACTCTTCATGTATTTAAGAAATATGCATGTGAAAAAAGTGTTTAAGAGTTACTCTAAGTTGGTGATGCTTAAACTAAAGCCCTTTATGCACACATGTCTTTGTAGAGTGCTAATTTGTCATCATCTGTTTTTATCATTTTCCTTTACCGGCCCGTAACAATACCCCATTTCACATATGACATGAATAAATGCATGATCACTTGCCTGTTTCTTTGTACGGATTAAATCTATACACAATCCGTGTTGAAATATAATGCCTATGGAATCTTGAACTGCGCTTTTGTAGGCTAAGACCATCTTTGTTCGGGTCGTAGCTACAAATTCTCAGAGTATAGACCATTTCTCATAAATAAAGAGCGTGTGGTATTTTTTTCTCCCGTTGCAACGCACGGGCCTTTTTGCTAGAAAATACTAAATGAAACTCTAGACTCAAGTGGATGAAATTTAAATTTCTTAGTGAATGTTTCGGTAAGGTTGAGAACATAGTGCTCAAATTCCTCCTTAATACATGTGCTCACCATGAAATTGTTACACGACCATAGGCATGATTCGATAGCCGCATCCCACATTTTGCTTGCGCTTGGTTCAACATAAGACCGACGTATCAAGCCACTACTAGATGATGCCTCCGTAGACCTCTTCCTCAAAGAAATCCTAAAGAACTGAATTTTTATTTGCGAACAATTTCAAGTAGCAATCCCCCAAAACAGTTTTAGAAAATGGAGCTTCGAGCAAAGAGATCGAAATCCGCGGGTTTGAGAGCAAGAACACGAGAGAGAGAGAGCTATGGTGATTTTTTCTGGAGGTACGAGATGACTTGGGATAAAGAGTTAAGTGAGGGAACCCACGTGGGGACCACAACCCATTAGGGCGCGCCTGGGGCTACTGGCGCACCCTGGTGTCCCATGGTCACTAGGTGCACACCCCCCCCCCTCTGATGTTATTTGCATCAAAAATTCAGAAATATTTAGAAAAAAATCATATCAAATTTTCAAGGCATTCTAAGAACTTTTATTTTGGGTCATTTTTTTATTGCACGGGAAATTTAGAAAACAGACAAACACATGACATTTTATTTTATTTAACTAAGAAAAACAAAAAACAAAAGTTGGGAGCAGAAGGTTGTGCTTACTAAATTCATGAACTTCATACCTCTCAAAAATGATCCATTAATAAGGTTGATCGAGTCTTATTAACAACCACCTTCGATTAGCATGAAACCGGAGAACTTCCGTAAAACACTAAGTTACCTCAACGGGAATTGATACGTCTCCAATGTATCTATAATTTTTGATTGTTCCATGCTATTATATTATCTGTTTTGGATGTTTAATGGGCTTTATTATACACCTTTATATTATTTTTGGGACTAACCTATTAACCGGAGGCCCAGCCCAAATTCCTGTTTTTTTGCCTATTTCAGTGTTTCGCAGAAAAGGAATATCAAACGGAGTCTAAACGGAATGAGACCTTCGGGAGAGTTATTTTTGGAACAAACGCAATCAAGGAGACTTGGAGCGGACGTCGAGAAAGAAACAAGGAGGCCACGAGGCAGGGAGGCGTGCCCAGGGGGGTAGGCGTGCCCCCCACCCTCGTGGGCCCCTCATGGCTCCCCTGACCGACTTCCTTCGCCTATATATACTCAGATACCCTGAAAACATCCAGGAGCACCACGAAACCCTACTTCCGCCGCCGCAACCTTCTATACCCGTGAGATCCCATCTTGGGGCCTTTTCCGGCGCTCCGCCGGAGGGGGAATCGATCATGGAGGGCTTCTAGATCAACACCATAGCCTCTCCAATGAAGTGTGAGTAGTTTACCATAGACCTTTGGGTCCATAGTTATTATCTAGATGGCTTCTTCTCTCTCTTTGGATCTCAATACAAAGTTCTCCTTGATCTTCTTGGAGATCTATTCAATGTAATTCTTTTTGCAGTGTGTTTGTCGAGATCCGATGAATTGTGGGTTTATGATCAAGATTATCTATGAACAATAATATTAGAATCTCCTTTGAATTATTTTATGTATGATTTGTTATCTTTGCAAGTCTCTTCGAATTATTAGTTTGGTTTGGCCTACTAGATTGATCTTTCTTGCAATGGGAGAAGTGCTTAGCTTTGGTTTCAATCTTGCGGTGTCCTTTCTCAGTGACGGCAGGGGCAGCAAGGCACGTATTGTATTGTTGCCATCGAGGATAAAAAGATGGGGTTTATATCATATTGCTTGAGTTTATCCCTCTACATCATGTCATCTTGCCTAATGCATTACTTTGTTCTTATGAACTTAATACTCTAGATGCATGCTGGATAGCGGTCGATGTGTGGAGTAATAGTAGTAGATGCAGAATCATTTCGATCTACTTGTCGCAGACGTAATGCCTATATACATGATCATGCCTAGATATTCTCATAACTATGCACTTTTCTATCAATTGCTCGACATTAATTTGTTCACCCACCGTAATACTTATGCTATCTTGAGAGAAGCCACTAGTGAAACCTATGGCCCCCGGGTCTATTTTCCATCATATAAGTTTCCGATCTATTTTATTTTGCAATCTTTACTTTCCAATCTATATCATAATAATACCAAAAATATTTATCTTATTATCTCTATCAGATCTCACTTTTTCAAGTGGCCATGAAGGGATTGGCAACCCCTTTATCGTGTTGGTTGCAAGGTTCTTATTTGTTTGTGCAGGTACGAGGGATTTGCGTGTAGCCTCCTACTGGATTGATACCTTGGTTCTCAAAAACTGGGGGAAATACTTACGCTACTTTGCTGCATCACCCTTTCCTCTTCAAGGGAAAACCAACGCATGCTCAAGAGGTAGCAAGAAGGATTTCTGGCGCCGTTGCCGGAGAGTCTACGCACAAGTCAAGACATACCAAGTACCCATCACAAACTCTTATCCCTCGCATTACATTATTTGCCATTTGCATCTTGTTTTCCTCTCCCCCACATCACCCTTGCCGTTTTATTCGCCCTCTTTTCCCCATTCGCCTCTTTTTCGCTTGCTTCTTGTGTCGTTGTTCGTCTTCATGGCTAGTCCTTCTATCATTGTTAGTACTCCCGATCATGAAGTTCTTAATTTTAAACAAAGGGAGGGAGAAAATCTAAAAGATGCTTGGCATAGAATTTGCAATGCTCAAAATAGATCTACTAGGAAGCAATCTACTTTCGTTCTTCTTCGTAATTTTTATGTAGGCATTACTCCTTGGAACAGATATATTCTTGATATCATTACCGTAGGGAATTTCTTGGGTAGCCATAATTTTGATTCTTACAATGCTATGATAGATTTGTTTGGTCCACCACCTCTTTTGGTTAATGGAACTATTTTAACTTTGGAACATGTGATGAAAAGGCTTTCAATTATTGAAAATAAAGTTGCCACTGTAGAGTTAATTGAGAATTTGGATAAAAAGATCCACAACCAAATTACTCAATATAGATCTAAGGTTGGAGTTACTCTGATTTTTTTTTAAGAAAAGGAACCTATAGTTAACGAAAGAATAGATCAAGATTCTACAAGAATCGGTAAACTTGAGGATATTATTACCAACTTAGGGTCTGCCTTTTCATCCGTGAAAAATACTCCAACTCCTCCTACTACCAAAATTGCGAAATTAATGTATGTTCCTAAAAATAAGGGTGAATCTTCTAGTAAGGAAAATGCGGATCTCAAATCAATAAGTGTTCACCCCATCTTTTTTGCTATCACTAAGGAACCTTTTGCTACAAACGAATTTCTTGATTTCTTTCCTAGGAGTTTGATCATTAATAAAAAGAAGGAAACTACTAAGGGTTATAAGTGCTCTATTGAAGAATTGAATACCAAAGATGGCAATACTTAGATCTATTCTCGATTTTATGCCTAGCTAGGGGCGTTAAACGATAACGCTTGTTGGGAGGCAACCCAATTTTATTTTTGTTCTTTGCTTTTTGTTCCTTTTTAGTAATGAATGATTCATCTAGCCTCTGGTTAGATGTGGTTTTATGTTTTAATTAGTGTTTGTGCCAAGTAAGACCTATAGGATCATCTTGGGTGATAGTTAATTTGATCTTGCTGAAAAACAGAAAGTTTTGCACGCACAAGAATAATTTTAATAAATGACAGAAACGTGCTTTTCAGTTGTTTCTTTCTGCAGAACATTAATAGACAAATTTACTAGGACTTCCTATTTTTGTAGAATTTTTGGGGTTCCATAAGTATTCGAAAGTTACAGATTACTACAGACTATTCTGTTTTTGATTGATTCTGTTTTTTGTGTGTTGTTTGTTTATTTTGATGAATCTATGGCTAGTATCGGGGGGTATGAACCATAGAGAAGTTGGAATATAGTAGGTTTAACACCAATATAAATAAATAATGAGTTCATTACAGTACCTTAAAGTGGTGGTTTGTTTTATTTTTCTAACGGAGCTAATGAGATTTTCTGTTGAGTTTTGTGTTGTGAAGTTTTCAAGTTTTTGGGTAAAGATTTCATGGATTATGGAATAAGGAGTGGAAAGGGCCTAAGATTGGGGATTCCCAAGGCACCCCAAGGTAAAATTCAAGGACAACCAAAATCTTAAGCTTGGGGATGCTGCGGAAGGCATCCCCTCTTTCGTCTTCGTCCATCGGTAACTTTACTTGATGCTATATTTTTATTCACCACATGATATGTGTTTTGCTTGGAGCGTCTTGTATGATATGAGTCTTTGCTTTTTATTTTACCACAATCATCCTTGCTGTACACACCTTTTGGAGAGACACACATGAATCGGAATTTATTAGAATACTCTATGTGCTTCACTTATATCTTTTGAGCTAGATAATTTTTGCTCTAGTACTTCACTTATATTTTTTAGAGCGCGGCGGTGGTTTTATTTTATAGAAATTGTTGATCTCTCATGCTTCACTTATATTATTTTGAGATTATTTTAGAACAGCATGGTAATTTTCTTTGGTTATAATTTTAGTCTTAAAATTATGAGCATCCAAGATAGGTATAATAAAAACTATCATATAAAGTGCATTGAATACTATGAGAAGTTTGATACTTGATGATTGTTTTGAGATATGAGGATGGTAATATTAGGGTCATGCTAGTTGAGTAATTGTGAATTTGAGGAATACTTGTGTTAAAAGTTTGTGATTCCCGTAGCATGCACGTATGGTGAAACGTTATATGATGAAGTTGGAGCATGATTTATTTATTGATTGTCTTCCTTATGTGTGGAAGTCGGGATTGCGCGATGGTTAACTCCTACCAACCCTTCCCCTAGGAGTGTAACATCCCAAATTTTCAATTTGGAATGTTATACAAATAGATCATTATTGCATATCATATTTAATGCATTTTTCTTGATCCTAGAAATTCTATGCAACTCAAGGACCCACGGAGAGAGTTGGGGATTTCGATATTTTCATATTTGAGTTTTCTCAAATTTTGAAAAAATGGATCATTTGATTTTATTTATTTTATCTTCAATCATTTCAAATTATAAATTATGAGAGAGGGAATAAAATGACTTTCCCAAAAATAAAGAAAATATTGAGGATTTAATAAAAAAATCAAATAAGATTTTATTTTGGATTTTATTGCTATTTTATTTGAATTTAGGAAAAATGCATGTTTTTAAAAATTGCATTTAGGCCCCAAATAAATGTTCATCTAAACCGGCTTGATTTTAGAAGCCGGGAAAAAGTTATTTCGGGATTTTTGGAGTTCGTTTAGTATTTCTTTCGTTTGTTTTTCTGCGAGATAATTATTAAAAAAAACTGGAACCGACCTGCGGGCCGTGTTAGGCCCGGACTCCTCCGGGTGGCCTTTATAAGCCGCCGGCCCGCCCTGGGGCCGAAACCCTAGCCGTCGCCCGCCTCGAACCCCGCGCCCTCCACCGTCGCCTTTCGCCGCCGCCGCC